>NC_140963.1:47507241-47727241 GCF_056783735.1 Eptatretus burgeri
AATTAGGTGAAGCTTAAATATGTCTCGTATAATGATACATTCTCAGTTTATAATTGAAGATCTTGCCAGAATGTTGGCACTGAGGTTCAGGTAAAGGTGATTCCCTCATTACCTCCGCCATCGAAGGTGGAATGAGGTTGTGTTTTCACCTTTTTTGGTTCGTCTGTTTGTTTGTTTGTTTGTTACTTGGCGAATTTTTTTTTTTTTTTTTTACCAAGTATGTTGGTCTGTAGCATTTGTCTGTCTGTTTGCCTGTTTGTCACACAATTTTTGGCCACAGTTTTCAAGCAATCGTTCTGAAATTTTTTGTGTCTGTAGTTGATCGGACAAGGACAGCAACGACTAATTTTGGTGAAGATCCGAATCCGGATTTAAATGATTCTTCAGCATTGAGACATATAGCTAACAAGAGCGCAAGTGAGCACAATATACGCCTGAAAAAGTCACTGTGACACACACACACACACACACACACGCGCACATGCACGCACACACACGCACACACACAATTATATATTCAAACACGTCAATTTATGAAGAACACGAAGGTATATACAGAATTGTGCTACTACATGGAAAACAGCATCCTAGTTGCCATGGCAACCACTTTAAATGACGAACGTATGTCGCGACACACCATCTCCACAGTCTGTACCTCAGTACCAAATATGAAAACGTGAAAGTTGAAAACTTTGGGAGTTAGAGTGTGGACAGGAACGGACGGACGGACGGACAGACTGACCGGTATCACATAATACGCCCCGATATATATATCGGGCGTAAAAATAGCACAATATCTTAAAAGATTATCGATGGATTCGGAGGAAACTTTGTGGACATGTTGGGTGTGTGACAAGGACAAATCGATTAAATTTTGGTGAACATTCAAATCCAGATCTGGAGACGAGAATTATTTAATTTTTAACTGATTGTTCACCATTGATTGATGGGACTAAAAACGACATTGCATGATATCTTAAAAAGTTATGGACGGATTTTGGATGAAACTTTGTGGACAACTTGGGTGTGTGAACAGTACTAATTGATTAGATTTTGGTGAAGATCTGAATCTGGACCTGGATTCGATAATTTTTCAAGTGCTTCTTCACCGTTGAGAGATTGGACTAAACCGATACCAAAGGTGGAAGGAGGTTATGTTTTCACCTCCTTTCAAAAACGATACCGAAGCACAATATCTCAAAAGGTTATGGATAGATTCCGCAGAAACTTTGCGGACAGGTTGAGTGTATGAAAAGGGCTACTTGATTCAATTTCGGAAAAAGATCCGAATCCGGATCCAGATACGAGAATTGTTTTAAGTGATTCTTCACCAATAAGAGATGGGGTGAAAAACTATGTACAGCATGATATTTCTAAAAGGTCTGCATGATTTGTGACAAAACTAGGTCGATGAGTTGGTTAAGTAACAAGAACAAGCTGATTCGATTTTGGTTCAGGTTTGGATTCAGATTCGGCCGACCAGTGGGATACAAAATGCAATCTGTTCAGTCTGGCAGAGGTATGTGCTCTACCGAGTGCCGTTCCGTTTCGCCAAATGTTGCTCTATGAGTGATTTTTTGTTTTTGTCTATTTGTGTGCAGGATATCTCAAAAGGACGGATTTGGATGAAATTTTATGGACAGGTTGGGTGTGTGACAAGAACGAACCGATTAGATTTTGGTGAAGATCCGGATTTGGATCCGACAACTAGAATTTTAAAAGTGATTCTTCACCATTGAGAGATCAGGCCAAAATGATATGTAGCACGAAATCTCAAAAAGTTGGGGACGGATTCTGATGAAACTTAGTGGACACGTTGGGTGTGTAACGTCAATGAACTGATTCAATTTTAGTGAAGATCAGAATCCGGATCTGGACACGAGAATGATTTAATTGTCAAAGTGATTCTTCGCCATTGAGAGATTGGGCCAAAAACGATTTATGGCATGATATTTCAAAAATGTATTGGGCCCGATATGTTCTCGTGGATCAGGCATTGTGTAGCGGAGGTATGCGCTCTACAGAGTGCCCTTCGAGTTCCATAAAATGTATGTCTACATTACGCATCCGATGTGGTAAGGAATTCGAAAATTCCACCATATTTGTGTATGTACTAAACACAACTATTAATACTACTATTTTAATCACCCCAACTAATCGCACATTCCTTTGAGATATTTAGCTCCACCATCGAAAGTGGAAGGAGGTTATGTTTTTACCCATGTCTGTCTGTCTGTGTCTGTTTGTTTGTTTGTGTGCAGGATATCTCAAAAAGTTGCGGACGGATTCGGATTAAATTTTGTGGATATGTTGGGTGTGCGACAAGGAAGAATTGCTTAAATTTTGGTGAAGATCCGAATCCGGATCTGGATCTAATATTTTTTTAAAGTGATTCTTCATCATTGGGAGATGGGGCTAAAAACGATATATCGCCTGATATTTCAATAATTTTTTGCGCCTGATATGTTCTATTGGATCAGGCATTGCACAGCGGAGGTATGTGCTCTACCAAGTGCCCTTCTAATATTGGGAATGTTTTTGGCCCAAAGTATTTCACGACATGGCTGGCCAGACTTGACATTCAACTGAAGGTGACAGGAATTTGTAATGTGTTGAGGGTGTCGGTATGAACTCCTTGTGAAAGATGCTGTGGGATCTTTAAAGTCCACAAACCACCATTGCTCACAGATGGGTCCTCTCATGTAAAATATTTTCCCATGGATGGCACACTGATTGATGCATTGACTTGCATGTGAAAAACCAGGGTAACAGCTTATAGCTGAGTTGAGATTCAAACTCGGGCTCGACAACTCAAAGGTGAGTGTGAATACTTTTCAGCTCTCCAGCCAGCTCCTGTCTGTGATAAATGGAGGGCCCATAAATATATAATGGTCGAGCTTTCGGAGTGTGGGGGATGCTCTTGATTCTGGAATATGTATTACAGGCCTTTGACCAGAAAGACAATTTTCGGTCATGTCCATGATGGGTTGTTACGATACTTTGACCAATAATAATCTGTGGTTTGTATCAAGGAGGGATGGGCATTGAGGAACAGAAATTAATGAGAAATGGATGAAAGGGAATAGTGTGGAGGGTTAAATAAGTTAAGCTGTGTGACTGGGTGAGGATAGGGAGGAAAGTGGACTGATTTAATCTAAGAATTGATCATCTCATGAACAACCCAATCCTTTCTTTCGTGAAAAATATACATTTATGTGATGATGTTTCCAGGAATCATGTTCCTAAAAATGGGGAAAATGTTCTTAAAAATTGCAAAATTAACTCTGTTGATGAATCTTTTTAAAATATGGCAAAGGTGGTTCTTAATGAGAAATTGAACATTCAAAAAATGAGGAAGTGATAGATATTTCTTGTCTTGTTAATCACTGTTGCCACTGAGTACGATTGCAAAGTTCAGACAATATAAATGGCTGGTTTCCATAGATGAGGTGCATTTTGATTTTATACTCAATCCACTGCAAGATGTGTTGAGAAAGGAAGAAATAAGATGAGTGTATTTGCTTTGTATGCTATCGAGACAAACCTGTTTGTAGGGAATTCAATGAGCTATATTTTTCACACCAACTGGCACTCACTGCATTGTCTACAGATTCTAGTTGATAGTGTGAATAACAGACTGCACAGTAAGAAAGATAACTTTATCAACTAAGATTATACACAATTGGCAGAAAAGAAGCATCTGTTTTTACCTTCCCAGAGGCAGCTATAAATGCAAACGAATTCCATTTTTGGTCAGGTAGCCACAATGGTTTGAATGAAAATCTCTTTTCAATTTTTGAGCATCGTTCATTCTTGAAGAATTTCAATGGTCAATGACAAATCACACAAACAATGGATTTGCACATATCTATCTTCTGTATGAGTTGCTGTGGACTATGATCCATCCAATGGGACCATACTCTGTGCAGAGCATTGGTGCTGCCTAAGTAGTCACCTGGGCTATTGGGCACAATCCTGGACAGGTCACCACTCCGACACAGGATACCAGCATGCTGGCACTCATTTTGCCGACATCCGAAGGATGACGGGCAGAGTCAACCCCACCTGGTATTAATTCAACAGACAATTAGGATTTGAACTCCGGTTCCTAGGATCCCAAGCCCACCACACTACCCATTAAGCCAACACCAGCCAACACCAGGTGGACTATGATGATATTAAATAAAGCTTCAGCAATGGCAGCAACTTTTAACTCAGGCCCACATTGAGTCAGAAAATATTTCAGATTATGCAGATGAGTTTGGACAAAACAATAGCCTATTGTCCATCATTGCTGTCATACATTGGTGGGATATTCTATAATTGGTAAGTCAGGAAACAAAATACTTTTAGAATGCACTGTCTTTTGGGAACAAATGGGTCACAATACATCTGCTTGTGACTGAATATAAATTAACAAATGCAAAACACATGCTCTCATTTTAGCACAAATAAGTCATTTTTCCTAATATTTGGAATTTCATTGACTTTTTTGACTTTGTGGACAATGGTTATATACAAAATGGCCTTCTTGCACCATATCGTTCGCATTAACCCCTTGTGTATATATATATATATATATATATATATATATATATATATATATATATATATATATATATATATATATATATATATATTTTACACTGTGAATGCAGCTCATAAGAAATTGATTCTGCAAGTGAGAGAACATGTGCCTGCATCCCTTGTGACCCTTATCCGCAGGTCTTGTGACTCAATGATTCACGCAGGACCAACAGTGGATTTAAGTGACATGAATCTCCGAGACAGGAGGCCGGCTGTGGCTGGAAATGATAAGAGCTTTAAGCAGAGAAAGCCACAATAGAGCGATGGGAAGGTGTTTGGAATAGATAGCAATCAGAAAAAAAAAATTGCAAAAAGTCTAAGCTTTGCACGCTGAAAGTTTTCTTCCACAATAATTATATAATTTTGTGTGAAGTTAAGATTTCTTCATGATTATTTTGCACAGCCATTTTACCAACTCCAAGGACTGCATCTGGTAATGACAGATGAATGGTGAGCAAGGAGTCCTGATATCACTGTGAGTTTAGTGAATTAGTGAAGTCAGGCGAATCAGATTGTACTTTAGCATCCATTTTCCGAGCAATCCTGTAACTAGGGAGAAATCCTATCATTCCTGGAAACCATTCAGTGTTCCATCCCATTGTAATGAACTCCAAGCAACATCTTATGCCATAGGCCATAAGGTCATTCCATTGCTTTCTCTGAATCTTCTTTTGCTCTCCTGAGGAGAGAAAGTACAAAGTGACATTAGCGAGGACACAAAAAGCCATTTAGAGCTATGGGGTATGTTAGCCAGCTGCTATCAGGCGCACACTTCTGCAATCAGGTATTTCACAGTATAGGTAGAGACCTATATTTTTGAGTAAATGTAGATATGTAGATTCCACAACGAATTCGCATATTCATGCACGTACAGTGCCAAAAGAAAGTCGACACCCCCTTTCAAAATTTTCACATTTTGTTTCCTGGAATTAAATCAGACGTTTTCTACCTTTATTTACACATCGTAACCCACAACTTCCAAGTGAAAAACATATTCTACAAATTCCAGAAAATTAATTAAAAATACAAAACTAGAATATCTTGGTTGGATGAGTGTCCACACCCCTCATAATAGCAACATTAAATTAGCTCAGGTGTAACCAATCAGCGACAAAATCACACACCAAGTTAATTGGCCTCCATCTGTGTTAAATTGCAGTGATTCTGATTATTTCAGAATAATATAGGTTTCCTCTGCTGGGTCATGCATTTCACAGCAAAGACTCAACCTTGAGCACCAAGGAGCTTTCAAAAGACCAGGATAAAGCTGTGGAAAGGCACAGATAAGGAATGGATTGCTTGGCGAGCGATGAGTAATCACCGATCGTCATATAAGCACCATGCACCCGGAGACGCCCAGAATGTCAAGCAATGTCCGAATTGGCCAAATGAATACTTTTTTCTTTTTTTAGCAGTCAGAACTACTGCTGAAGTCAATAAAGAAGTTTAAATTTGGAAATTTGGATCAGATTAAGAGATTATAGAGGTTATGGCATGTGTGGAAATTATAAAAAAGCCACAAACACTGCCACCCCCATGTGTCATAAGTACTGCCATAAGTACTGCAATGTATCCAGTGATTTGTAGGTATGATGGTCAGGCATTTGATCTTCTTCGTTTTGAGCTTGATCTTGATTTTCGTTCTCTTTCTTCTCGCCACCCACAGGGGCCGAGGGTCTATGCCTTTTACCACCCTGGAGCTGTGGCAGCATCCCCGGGCTACATGTCGGGGTAGGTGTCGAGCAGCCATTGGGTTGTATCATCATCCAAAACACGCAGACCGTGTGCCCCACTTGGGGCACGGTATATGGGACAGCAAAGGATGACATGGTCTGCGGTTTCTTCCTCCACGCCACACTCACAAGCTGCAGAAGGTGCCACACCCCATCTTTGCATATTTGAGTGGAATCGTCCGATGCCGGTATGTAGACGGTGTAGTTGTACCCAAGCCAATTTTGGCAAGGGCATTCCAGTGGTATGGGAACCGATGTCGGGAATGAAAGCGCGGAGTCTGGTAGAGTATATCCGCCATTCCGCGCTCCAGTTGTGATCCGCCCAGTGGGCTGCACTGATGTTAAGGTCATTGGCGTTTTTCAGCAACAACTGTGCGGCAGGCACAAATGGGTGTCTTAAATTCGGTCACCGAGGTTGCTCATTTGATGAAGTAGAGAGCTTGAGATGAAGCAAATGGTTTAGCTCCAGTGCCCGGCGAGTGAGAGGCAGAGTGGCTTCTTCACAGTGAAGCTCAGTGGGTTGGATGCCTGCGAGGATGGAAAGGTTGTCCGTTGGTGTAGGACGCAGGCATCCAGTCACAGCATGCAAGGTGCCGTTGATGGCAGTGTCGATCTTATGTGAATGAGCACTGCGGCACCAGACGGGCGCACAGTACTCGGCGGTGGAGTAGACCAGGGCGAAGGCTGCTGTACGTAACGTGACAGCGCCCGCACCCCAGCCGGAACCCACCAGTCGTCTCAGCAGCGCAGCGCGGGATGTTTGCTTCTTGCGTAGTGACTCCAGGTGTTGGGGTACGTGAGCGACCTGTCCAATGTTACCCCCAAGATATTTTGACTCAGGGCAGAAGGACAGGGTTTTCCATCAATGTTGACGTTTAGCTCACGTTTGCTTGCCTGTTGTTCAAATGGAAAACTGCCGACACTGTTTTGGTTTCGCTGAGCTTCAATGTCCATTTCTGGAGGTATGCCGATAAAGTAGACATGTCCTGGCTCAGAGTCCCCTCTAGTGTTTCCCACTTCCTTGACGGGTGTACGATCGCCAGGTCATCCGCATATGCTTACTTTGCAGAGACCGTGTTCGGCAGGTCATGAGTGTAGATATTGAAGAGGAGGGGTCCAGGACCGATCCCTGTGGGACGCCGTTCTTTAGATGTCGTAACCTGCTTCACTGTCCGCTACCGGTGGTGAGGGTGAAGCTTCGGTTGTGGACAAGCTCCATGATCATTCGGACCATGTGCCTGTCTGGGAGCAGGCGGAGCAGTTTGCAGGTGAGGCCGCGGTGTCATACAGTATCGTAGGTGGTAGTGAGATCGAGGAACACAGCACCGCTTTCTTTTTAGCCTCAAAGCAGTCCTCGATGTCTTGGGTCATAAGAGTGACCTGATCTACAGTAGATTTCCCGCGCTGAAAACCAGCTCGCTCCCGATGGAGAAGTGGATCTATAATTGGTTCGACGCGGGCATAGATAAGACGCTCAAGGATTTTGAAGGGGACACAAAGGAGAGATATCGGGCGATAACTCTTCGGGTCCCCTGGTGGCTTATGAGGCTTGGGGATCGCGATTACTAGGGCTCTTCTCCAGATTTTGGGGATTTTGAGGTGGCGCAAGCAGGAAGAGAGGAATTGGCATCACCAGGATTTCAATGCAGAGCCAGCATGGAGTATAAGTTCCAGGCAAATGTGATCGGGGCCTTGAGGCTTGTGTGGCTTCAGAAGTTGGAGGGCGGTGGCGAGCTCATCCGGGGTGAAGTCATCGGAGATACTTTCGCCATCTGGTGTTTCCGCCCTCCAGAGGTCAGACACCTCTTTGGCCACAAGTCGAGATGACTTGTGGCCCCTCGCTTCGTACACCCCGTTCCTCACCAGCTGGGTCGCAATGGCGTTAGCAGAAACGGGGCAATGGCAAGGGGAGCATGCTGACCGGCCAGTGAGGTTGTTAATGATACTCCATGCTTTGCGGCTGGAGTGCGAGAAGTCGATGGCGTTGACTGCTTCGGTCCACCACTCAAGCTTCCTTTGGTCGAGCCGCGCGAGTAAATTGGTGGTGGCTACATTGGAAGCGGTGCCCGGTGGGGCACAAAGGAAGGAGCGGTAGAGGGTCTCGCACTTGGAATCCCAGCACGGCGTATAGTTGTTTCGGCGGCCGCGTGGGATTGCTTTCTTCGCCGCGGATGTTATGGCATTGCAGAAGTCCTGGTAAGCTTCGTCCATATTAATGGTATCGGGTGGTGGTAGACCCGTGATGGATTTGTTTGTAAGGAGGCTGTTGCGATTCCAGTCGGCCTTTCTGAAGTTCCATCGCTTCACCGGTGTGCTCGGGACGGGTGCCACGAGCTTAGGAGCAGTGATAAGCGAGGGTCGATGTTGGGACCGCGGGAACTTATTAAGCACACGTCTGTCAGGTAGTGGGCTGTCAGGGTCAGCACTCGCGAAGGCCAGATCGTCCCCAATCCCCAGCATCCGGAGAGGAAACTGGCTACACCCTTCGGATTGTAAAGGAGGCCAAGTTTGTTGTTTGCTGCCCAGGTAGCCAGACACTCTCCATCATTGCTACTGGTGTTATATCCCCAGTCAACGTGCTGGTAATTAAAATCGCCAGCATAGAGGCTGAGGGAGGGGAACGTGGGTTACGACGATGGGGATATCCGCGAGGGTGGGGGCTTGTAGACGTTGATGATGTTATAGTTTGCAACATCCACGCACACCCACTCAATCTCGGCATCAGCCAGAGATTGACCAACGAGAGTCCAGCTCAGGCTCTCGTGGACAAACGTGGCAAGGCCGTGCTTCCTGCTTTTAGTAGACCCAGCTAGTGCATAGTGTAGAAAGACTAGCTTATCTGCAGAGGTGCAGTGGGTCTCTTGGAGGAGGATGACGAGGGCCCGGTTCTTATATTATGGGCAAGCTGCTCGATGACATTGATCTTGCTTGTCGTAAGGCCCTCGACATTCAGCTGCAGTATTGTGGGTCGACAGTACTTGTCGGTAGCATGGGCGCCGCCGCACCCTAAAAATGGCGGTTCCCTCGCCAACCTGCTGCTGAATAGCCCGGGTGGAGGCTCAGATATGACAGGCTTGGTTTCGCATACCGTAGTATTTGCTACTTACAGGGGGGACCACGTGAAGGTGCCTATCTCCTCCCCCTCCCTCCCCCAAGGCATTTGATGATATGAGTGAGGAAAGTGAAAAAACACTGTTTTTTTTTTGTTGTTTTGTTTTTGTATACCTTGCCGAGGCTCGTATGAGAGCTAACACACAACTCACAGCAAGGGGGCATGAGACAAGAGGGGCGGGAGTGGAAGGGACAAAACAGTGGGGAACAGACACATTAGGTGAACTGTGGAAGGGAGAGGGATGAGGATGGGACGGGGAACATGGCGAAGAGAAGATGGACATTACAGGGACTTTCAGGAAGGAAAGCAGGGGAATTGAAGGAAGTGGGCTTGGGTGGATTATCGGGGGTAGAAAAGATCGAGGATTTGGATGGGGGAAGATAAGAGGTGGTGGTGAACAGCTGTTTTGAAAGCCTGGAGGGAAGAATGGGAAAGAATAGAGTGAGGAAGTTTATTCCAAAGGCGGGAAAAAAGACGAATGAAAGAGTGAAGATGACCAGTGATTCGTAATTTTAGTAGTTTTACCAGAAGGGGGTTGTTGGCGGACCTTGAACGCCCTGTGGAAATGTGGTGGGGACAAATTGCAGAGAGAGCAGGGGGGGCAAGGCTGGAGAGGAGTCGATAGAAGACAGAAAGACCACCGACCAACCTGCGGTGATTGAGTGAGAGGCCCAAAGACTCAGCTTCATTGCGGGAGATGCCGATGATCTTAAATGCCCTGGTTTCGACAGCATGAAGCCGAGAAAGGTGGGAGGCAGGAGCACCAGCCCAGAGGGGAGAGCAGGACTCCATCAGGGTACGGACAAAAGCTTTGTAAGTGGTCAGGAGCTCAAGATGGCCGAGGAAGGACTTTGCACGACGGAGGATTCCCAGTCGGCGACTGGCTTTTGAGGCGAGGTTGGAAATGTGACTTTCCCAGGAAAGGTCATGGCAGATAGTGAGACCCAGAAGCTTGAAAGAAAAGACTTCTTCCAGAGGATTGTTGAGAAAGTGGATGGGGGGGTTTTCTAAACCGTCCTTTCGAAGAGACATCGTGAGAGTGTGAGATTTGTCTGGATTGAAAGACATGTTCCACGTGTTGGACCAGTTTGTGATTTTATCCAGATCTGCAGTGAGCGAAGAAGCTGCTGCTTGCCGGTCAGAGGGATGACAGATGGTACGGCAGAGGGTGGAGTCGTCGGCAAAGAGAAATAGAGGATTTTCCAGAGAGTCGGAGAGATCATTGATGAAAACCAGAAAAAGAACAGGGCCCAGAATGCTACCTTGAGGAACTCCAGCCTGCACAGGAAGAGGGGATGAAAGAACTCCATTTAGGGCCACACGTTGACTGCAACAGGAGAGGAAGTCTGCGAGCCATGAGTGGAGATGGCCTTGAATACCATGGGAAGAGAATTTGGTGAGTAGTGCATTGTGCCAGACTGTGTCAAAAGCACGTGATATGTCCAGGGATACGGCTCGGATTTCCTGTCTGGCATTGAGGACCTCCATCCATTGATGGGAGAGCAGAAGCAGCATATCCAGGGTAGAATGACCTGGTCTGAAACCAAATTGATGATTGGAAATCAAGCCATTGGAGAAGAGGAAGGATTTCATGTCTGAAGCAATGATGGATTCCATAACCTTGCTGATGATTGGGAGAAGGCTGATTGGTCTGTAGTTACAGGGATCTGTTTTTGCACCTTTTTTATGCAGCGCAGTGATGTTAGCAGATTTCCAAGCAGATGGCAGATGACCTTGGGCAAATGAGAGGGTGAATAGAACAGAGAGAGGGTGAGCAGAGCAGAAGAGCAGGCTTTGAGGACACGTGGGCTGATGCTGTCTGGACCGGTTGCAGAATCTGACTGGAGGTTCGAAAGCAAGCTCTCCACCTTGTCAGGAGAAAAGAATACAGAGTCCAGGGACAGTTGGGTGCGACTGGGTAAAGTGGGTAGAGAAAGTGATGGGTTTAGGACACAAGATTTAACTGCAAACACCGAGTTTAGACATTCAGCTTTATCACGTGTGGTATCAGCAGTGCGGCCATTTGAGGTAAGGGAGGGGATGGAGGGGGAACATACACCAGAAACAGATTTGATTAAACGCCACCAGGATTTTGAGGAGGGAGAGAGGTTTGAGAGTTCAGACTTGAGATGAGAAAGATGTTGTTTTCTGTCTCTCCTGAGGGTAGATACACACTTGTTCGGAGCTTTGTCGAAGGAACTGAGATTGCCCTCAGTTGGGTTTGCTTTCCATGAGGCAAAGGCAAGTTGTTTCAGGACAACTGCCTCGCCACAAGCTTCAGTAAACCAAGGGCGGGAGGAAGGTAGGACAACTGAACACGAGAGGGGAGAAATGTGTGCATGAGGGAGAGCAAGTTTCTTTGAAAGAATTCCCAGGATGAGTTGATGTTTGAGAAAGTAGTGATAGGAGACCAGTCTGGAAGTTTGATGGCTGCTCGGAGACCCTGCCAGTCGGCTTGAGTGAAATGCCAGACTCAACAGCGGTGAGGTGGTTCTCTGATAACAGCCAGAGAGATGTCCACTTTGACAAGGACATGGTCAGAAGAACCGATTGGAGCGAAGGAAGAGCAGCAGATATTGTCAGGGAAATTTGTCAAAATCAGATCCAGAAGAGATGGAGTACCATTGGTTGAGATCCGGGTTGGGAAGTTGACCGATTGAGTCAGTCCTAATGAGTCGCAGAAAGCTTTTGCTGAGGTGCCATGGCAGGTGAGAGAGGTACCCACACCTAGCCAACTGGCATGATGACAATTGAAGTCACTTGATCACAAAGAAACTGTTGCGGCTTGTTCCAAGTCAAGGCATTGTTGAGCTGGCCAAAAAAAATGGAGAATTAAGACCCCAGCGAGGTGACCAAGGATGACCCTTGATAAAGGATAATTAAATAAGCTCATTAATAACCTTCAAAAGGGGTGTTTAAATTAACCCAAACAACCAATTTTCATTAATGCACTACCTTGGAGTTCCCTTAATATGCCTCCAAAGTTTCAGGCCACTAGATTTCATAGTTTTGGAGTCATGGAGTAGATGGTCTGACTGTCAATGACAACTTTGTTCCAGGCACCCTTTATTTTTATATGCAAGTATTTAATGATGCATGTATTCAATAGATTAATGCAAAAAGCAAATTGCTTTCTTTTGTTTAAATGTCATCTTCCCATCGTAGTCGTCGAGTTTGAGGAGGAAGTAAAGAGAAAGTGTGATGCTAAGTCTCCAACAGCTTGAGAAGGTTGAGGAGATGAGCTTTCCCAAAACCTTGAATGATAATCTGGTACAGCTTTTCTTTATCAGCCATGGCTTTGTCGAGAGATCTCACAGTAAACTAGCGATTGAAGAAAAAGTAACCCTGAGAAGTCATTCTATTTTGCATATTCATGTCCTTTAAATTGCACAATTTTATTAAAAACATGTTTTTATATTGCCAAGATCTGTACAATAAATGTTATAGTATAATAATGGAATGTAACTTGCAAAAGTACAAAATTAATATTGTTGGTGCAGTTTTGATGACTATTCCATCATTGTTTTTTCCACAGACACTTAATCTCATTTGCAAATGAAACCAATTGAACATATTTAGAAACGATTACATCACTCTGAGCGATTAGTCTGATGATGTCATGAAAGGGATTCTGATTGCTGAGTGGTCTTCTTTTTCAAATATATTTTGTTGTAAATGAAAAAAACAACGGGATAAATAGCATCCCCGGATTAAGGTATGGAATAGGGGGAGGGTTAATTAATATTTTTGGGGGTGTGTGTTTAAGCGTTACAGAGTGATCCAGAGTAGTGGAGGTGTCAGATTTGAGTAAAAAACGTGTTATGTAATTTTAGAATGGCCTCTAATCACATATACAAAAGGTGGTGGGAAAGTGCGGGAACCACTCCTTCCCATGCACGCTTCATTATATCAATGGGTGTTGTACCTGCAGAACAAAGACGACCAGACATGACATCCATGATAACTGTACATCACATACAGGGGTGTGACAAACAAAGCTATTGACTTTTTAACACGTGTGTAAGTTTGTGGTGAAATTTTGCTTTCTCACTCTTTTGCATTCTTTGAATTTACTGGTCAGGATTCACCGAACCAATTTATTTCTCCCGTCGCTTTTCATTTAATGTGACCTGATCCATTTGACCATATGTGTCCTTCCTGCAATCAACACACTGTCCCACATTTACAAATGTCATCAAACTGTGTCATAGATATCTGCTTCATTTCTTACTTATTCACTCCAAAATAAATTTGATGTTAATTGCACACGCTTTTAATTCACATTTATTTTGTTTGATATCCCTTGTGGATTACACCACAAACTGATTTTAGGACATATTTTCGATATTTGGAAATGTTTTTTTCCCGCTAGCTCAAACATTACATTAATAATATATCAAGACAAGAACAACGTGCTGACCTTTATCGATGTCATCTTTAAAAAAAAAAATCTGAGATGTGCTAAAACAATTAGGCATTGAATTGTCTCTTCCTGTAGAGGCCTTTTCCCAGCATTGCCTTGAGCCAAAACACATGTGCTGTTAAATATAACGCCTGCATTGCCTACTCTTGGAAAGTTTAAAACTAGGTACGAGACAGCCAAATATCCCAGAGATCTTGCTTCCTTCTAACACACAAAGACGTTTGAATGCTCAGTTCCGTTTCATTGACTTGTATTATACAAGATGCCTTCATCTATTGTGCAATGAGCCATTGTCATACCACACAGCATAATACAATTACATAAATAATTTTCTTGGCAATGCTTCCAGAAAATCAAAACAACAATTCAAGATAATTAGAGATAACTGTCATGTTTATCAGTCATGTGAACAGATTTGTTGGTAGTGCTTTTCTTTATTTTCTTTTTTTCCTTTACAGGAGCGAGGCTCATGGAAGAGCAAGGTACAACTAACAGCGGGCCAAACATCAAGGGAATAAACAAACAAGAAAAGAGGAGAGGGATGAGGTGAGGAAACTGAAACGAGCAAGTAAAATGGTCGAATTCGAAAAAGTTAATGGGGCTCATAAAGATATAATGAATCAGGATAGGGATGACATATGGTGGTGGTGCACTGAGTGCTTGGAGTCCAGGATGGATGAGTGAGGCAGAACAGCCTCTGGAAGGTGGTTCCATGGATTGGAGAAGTAAGGAAGAAAACAGTTTAGGTGTGAAGTCAGCCTGGATTTTGGACATTTAACGAGGTGAGGGTTACTGGAATAACGCATGCATCCTGCAGTTGATGGGGAAGGTCTGAGGACTGAGAGAGCAGAGGGAGCAATGTTAGAGAATAGATGGTAGAAAACAGAGCAAGCACTGACATGAATGCGATTTGAGACCAACAGACCTTTTATTTCAGCTTCATCATGGGGGGTTCCAATAATTTTGAGAGCTTTCGATTCCATAGAATGCAGGAAAGACAGATTTGATGTTGTACAACCAGTCCATAGTGGAGAGCAGTACACCTTTAAGCTATGGACAAAGGCCTTGTGGACTGAGTAATTCTGATTTTCCAAGGAAAAACTTGGATCGATGGAGGATGCCCTGTTTGCGGCTGGCTTTGGAGACCAGCTTTGCTATGTGGTCGGCCCTGGAAAGGTCATAGCAGATGGTGAGGTCGAGAAGTTAAAGATAATGAACCTCATTCAGTGGATGACCAAGGAAATATAAAGGTGGGTCACTTTGACGACCATTCTGGAGCGATTGGGTGAGATTGTGAGATTTTTCAGGATTAAAGGACGTGTTTTATTTTTCAGACCAGACTCCAATAATTTCCAGATCAACAGAGTGAGATGCAGCTGTTTTCTGCCTATCAGAGGGATGGGGATACTGTACGACACAATGTGGAGTCATCTGACAAACGGAATAGAGGGTTTTCCAAAGCATCGGATCGGTCATTAATATAGATGATAAACAAGACTGGGCCCAAAACGCTGCCTTGGGAAACTCCAGCCTCCAATTAGAGAGAGGGAAGGAGAGGCATTGGTGGCAACACGTTCACTGTGTGAATGGAGGGTGTCAGAAATCTAAACAACAATGAGCATCTCACTAAAAGGAAGACACACAACGTTGTGAGCAGATTTAAGTGAGCCTACACATTTGCAATCAGAGAACCACTTTCTCGATATTACTCACTATATTCTGAAGGCACAGAGAGACTATGATGATTAGCGAAGAACAATGGTACAGATGAGAAAGTACGTGATTGTTAATATTAAAAACCAAGTTCTAGCAAATTTGATGAGTGGATGAAAGTCCCTCACAAAAAGATAGTATGCCCCATTATGCAAAGCCTTTTTTATCGTAAACTTTGGTTGTTAATACAGTCACCAAAGAATAATTGGTAACAAAGTTGTAATACCTTCAGCCTAATAATGTGGAACTCATGGTACAGATTAGAGGTGGCTCAAGCTTGAGTACCGATTTACTGATAATCTTGTAAATTACGGGAGAACTGTAGGTCTTCACGTGGCAAGACAAGTCTTATTTTTACAAATATCTGCTACTGAGCATTAAAAAAAAAAACTTTTCAGGAAAGATTTCCTCTCTGATACTACATAATGCAAAAAAAAAACAAGGGTACTGCGATGTTGACAAAAACGAAACATCGGTTAGGAACAGCATGTACTTGGGGAAAGGTAATATGCCCAAGGTGAACCATGACACACACTTTAGGATCTGATGTACATATATATATATATATATATATATATATATATATATATATATATATATATATATATATATATATATATATATATATATATATATGTCTCAAAAAAGTAAACTCAAATCGAGCATTAGTAAATGCTGTTTGGTGTCGCAGGAAATTTTCTGTAAATGAACAAAAGGGATATGGGGACATGTTTCTCGTCAGGGGAGTCAGGATGCCCTGAGATCTGATACATAAATGCTGTAATAGTAACAACTGCACAATAATT
The DNA here is from genome assembly GCF_056783735.1 of Eptatretus burgeri. Lineage (NCBI taxonomy): Eukaryota > Metazoa > Chordata > Myxini > Myxiniformes > Myxinidae > Eptatretus > Eptatretus burgeri. The sequence goes on from NC_140963.1 coordinate 47,523,616, forward strand.
TATACAATTCCTCAAAAGGGCATACCTATGTAAGACAGATGGCATACCAGAAAATTTTCATTAACCTGCCTCAATTAGTTACCGAGATATGGCCTGGACAGGAAAAGGTTGATTGACGGATGGATGAAGTATAAAACTGGCAAAAGGCAAATCTACATGTGTCAGACTACATTCCATGTAAGTTTCATCAACATGCCTCCAATACTTACACAGATATCGCCTGCAAATATAAAACGAAATGGACAGACAAACGGATGGAGGGACAAAAACGACTATGACAACACCCCTGAGCCCAAATGCATTGAGGAGTTAAAGAAACACTGTAAATCATTATGTCTCCCACCCCACATACACTATCTATATCATGTTTCCTTCCCCTCCACTTTCGTCCCTTTTCTTCAGACCTCCCAACGTCCCACTCTCACCCCCCTTGCACTCTCCAAAGTTACTTTTCCTCCCTTATCCTTTTCTCTTTTCTTCCTTTTCCTCAATTTTATTTTTCACAAGTCTGCTCCCTTAAAGAAGAAGCATTACATATTTAGCAGAAATCTGAGTGTAATTTTCACTTATAAACAGCACCTTGATGACGGAGCCTGTAGGCACCTAAGTACAGCAATTTTATGGCAGTGATTCACCTCATTCTCTAGAAAGTGTGTAAGTTCTCGCTCTTTTATGGCCTGACCCATTCTATGTTCTCCATGAGCCTCGAATTTGTATACAAAAAAAGTGTTGCTGAAAGCCTTCTCATGGCAAAGGTTATGTTGGGTGGTTTGCTGTTGCTTTCCCAGCAATCAGCCATGGAGGAAATCTGCAGTTTGGCCAAAGTGTCCATGATAATTTGCCTACTCTTCACGAAAGATACCGTGGGATACTTGACATCCACCAACGAATGCTAGCAAACGGAACACCCAACTTAACATCCATCTGAGAGATGGCACAATTTGTGATGCAATGTCCTGCATGTAAAGTACCAACTCGACAGTTGAGGTCATGAATAAAAGTATGGAGCTGTGCATCTCAGACAAAGATGTATTACATTGATCATGATGCGATATCACCAATGATATGCCTTCCATCGAACAATCCAGACGGCATCAGCCCACATGTCCTCAAAGCCTGCTCTTCTGCTCTTGCTCACCCTCTCTCTGATCTATTCACCCTCTCATTTGCTCAAGGTCATCTGCCATCTGCTTGGAAATTCCAAGCCATCTGATGGCTTGGAAAGGCCATCTCCACTCATGGCTCGCAGACTTCCTCTCCTGTTGCAGTCAATATGTGGCCCTAAATGGAGTTCTTTCATCCCCTCTTCCTGTCCAGGCTGGAGTTCCTCAAGGTAGCGTTCTGGGCCCTGTTCTTTTTCTGGTTTTCATCAATGATCTCTCCGATTCTCTGGAAAATCCTCTATATCTCTTTGCTGATGACTCCACCCTCTGCTGTACCATCTGTCATCCCTCAGACCGGCAAGCAGCAGCTTCTTCGCTCACTGCAGATCTGGATAAAATCACAAACTGGTCCAACACGTGGAACATGTCTTTCAATCCAGACAAATCTCACACTCTCACTATGCCTCTTCGAAAGGACCGTTTAGAAAACCCCCTCGTCCACTTTCTCAACAATCCTCTGGAAGAAGTCTTTTCTTTCAAGCTTCTGGGTCTCACTATCTGCCATGACCTTTCCTGGGAAAGTCACATTTCCAACCTCGCCTCCAAATCCAGTCGCCGACTGGGAATCCTCCGTCGTGCAAAGTCCTTCATCGGCCCTCTTGAGCTCCTGACCACTTACAAAGCTTTTGTCCATAGCCTGATGGAGTACTGCTTTCCTCTCTGGGCTGGTGCTCCTGCCTCCCACCTTTCTTGGCTTCACGCTGTCGAAACCAGGGCATTTAGGATAATCGGCATCTCCCGCAATTAACCTGAGTCTTTGGGCCTCTCACTCAATCACCGCAGGTTGGTCGGTGGTCTTTCTGTCTTCTACCGTCTCCTCTCCAGCCTTGCCCCCCCTGCTCTCTCTTCGATTTGTCCCCACCACATTTCCACAGGGTGCTCAAGGTCCGCCAACAACCCCCTTCTGGTAAAACTACCAAAAATCACGAATCACTGCTCACCTTCACTCTTTCGTTCCTCTTTTTTCCCGCCTTTGGAATAAACTCCCTCACTCTATTCTTTCCCATTCTTCCCTCCAGGCTTTCAAAGCAGCTGTTCACCACCACCTCTTATCATCCCCCATCCAAATCCTCGATCTTTTCTACCCCCGATAATCCACCCAAGCCCACTTCCTTCAATTCCCCTGCTTTCCTTCCTGAAAGTCCCTGTAATGTCCATCTTCTCTTCCCCATGTTCCCCGTCCCATCCCTCTCCCTTCCACAGATCTCCTAATGTGTCTGTTCCCCACTGTTTTGTCCCTCCCACTCCCGCCCCTCTTGTCTCATGCCCCCTTGTTGTATGAGCCTCGACAAGGTATTCAAAAAAAGTAAAAAAAATCACACCAACCAGCCAAATTTGTTGCAGGATGGACAAATTTCATGTGGACAACTGTATATTCATCGAAGATCACCCACCCGCATTACATTGGAACCAGATAACAGCTGAACAAGCACTTGGACAGAGGTCAAAACCAGACAACCTCAATTTTATAGAAGAAAGACCAATATAATAGCACAATGTTTTGTGCAATGGCTAACAACACCAGTGGCAACAATACCCGTTACATGCTTCAAGATCTCACAATGAATGTCATATGATGTCTGGATGCAGTCGCACAGCTCAACAGTCGATTCGCACGTTTGTCATATTTTGGTGACCTCCATGCTGATATTCAAATATTATGTCACCACTCATCCAGAAACAGGAAATCTTACAGCTTTAATTTGTAGCACACTGTTGCATTCTCAGTTCTTTTCATTTATATTGGTATTTTTGGCCTTATTAGGAGTGCAGAATTTTGTTGGATTGGCATTTTCTTTTGCCATTCATCGCAGACTCATCGTGGAGTTTGTACACTAATCCTAACAATTTGGGATATACTGGTATAAGTGTACTTTTTCATGACTTACAGAGAGAGCAGTAGACAATGGTTCGACAATATGGTACAAAGGTAGCGCACTTGCTAATGAGCTGTCTAGGCTGGATTTGATTCTCACCCCCAACTATATACTGTCAGGTTGGTGCTTCCCAGACAGGGAATTGTATCAGTAAGTGTTTCATCCTTCAAATGAATGATACAAGCTGAGGACCTGTCTGCTGCCAATCGCTGGTGAGTGTTAAAGATCCTGTGTTGTCCTTTTAGGAAGAGTTGGCAGACGATCACCAACAACCTGGTCAAATTACATATTATTGCCCTGACTCTATCGCCGAACGCACACTTTGCAAGTGTAGTGAACACTGTATGCCCAAAGTTTTTCAATATTATCTGATGGAGGCTATGGTCCTGCAGTGGACTGAAATATGCTGGTTTGATGATGATGAGCAAGCAATGGACAAATCAACAGACAGTTGTACATACGATTTTAGCATGGGTGTCCAAGCCGCGAAAGTTATGGATTGATATGGGAATGTGAAATAGATTTATTATACAATAAAAAAAAATGGAGAATCCCTCGGTATTGCATGAATGCATGTGACCAGCAAGTCCCATTATTCTCATAGCTCTTCTGAGCAATGTCCAACAGAATGTTGTAGAAGTAGCTCATCTACCTTCTTGACCAGATGATAAACTGTCAGACTGGTGTTTCGAAGGTGGGATGTTGCATAAAAAAATGTGCTCTTTATCGGATGGGACATTAAGCTTTGGATTCGTCCATTAGCATCGATTTTTGGTGGAGGTTAAATACCCCACACTGTCTTTCACTGCCGAGTAGGCAAATGATTGCTGGCACCTTGGTTAATTTCGAAATTCCTGCCCTAACTCGCCAATTGGGTTCTATTTTCATCAAGAAAAACCAACATGGTTCCCATATATTATTCAAGATCATGGGATATATCAGATCAGATCTGAACAATTCAATCCTCTTTTCATGACTGCGATGTATGCCTCCTGTGCATAACATTTGTGTTCTGGGAGTACGAGGTTCTGCCTCACGAACCTCATTTGCTGGATGTAACCCATATGACTTTTTTCTCAATCATTAAAACAACCTCAACAGAATACATATTGCATCAGCTCATGAGATCAACTGGTGGACCAAGTGCAATGACAAAAATAATAATAATAATAATAATAATAATAATAATAATAATAATAATAATAAGATTATGTTAAAATAAAAATTTATGATATGACTTAAGATTGCCAGAATTGCAAAGCCTAAACTGAATGGAAGAGGTTGGTGACATGACCTTTGGAAAGACCTTTGCAATGTTCGTGAATGCATTCTTCAAATTGATAATACTGGTTCCTGACCGTGTTTATCTGATTAGAATTTTCCTGAAAGCAAATGAAATAAAATAAACTAGCCGAAACCTCATCACAGACGGATTCCGTTCATTCAACCACCCTCACCAGCTCACCCACACTCGAGGGACATGGACTGAACAGGGCGTGTTTCTCCCCGCCTACTTATCCCCACCTCTGCCCCATTCCCCCCCGCCTACTCATCCCCACCCCTGCCTCATTCCCCCCCCCCCCGCGTTCAACTTGCTTAACCCCGCCCAAAAATGTAATTACCCCGGCCCCGCCACTTCACTCCCTGCCCCCGTCTCTTCATCCCCCACCCCCACCTCTTCACTCCTCGCCCCCGTCTCAACAAAAAGTGTTTATTCTGCTTCAGAGTTGAAGTTTGACTATTGCCACGATGTGCGATGCACTCTTACAGGTACGAAGTTTCTTTCAGTCCTGGTCACAGTACCGAGACAAACGTGACTCGACCGCGAGGAGGAGCACAAAATTGGTCCTTCAGTATTAATATATAGATGGACGATCCAAGACCAATATTTAAAAACTTTCTTCGTAAGTGTGGCCAAGACCAAGATTCCCCAAATTTAATAAACCAGCAAAAAACCCATTCTTAGAACAACTTAATTCCCCCAGAATTGTGAACAGGTCGATTTCCCCCAGAATCGCAGATGGATCGATTTCCCCCAGAATTGCGGACGGGTCAATACCCCCAGAATCGTGGACGGGTCGATTTCCCCCAGAAACGCGGATGGGTCGATTCTCACCAGAATCGCAGATGGGTCTGTTCCCCCCAGAATCACAGATGAGTCAGTTCCCCACAGAATCACAGATGGATCCGTTCCCCACAGAATCACAGATGGGTCAAATCCCCCAGAATTGTAGGATTCAGACCAGGTCACTCTCCCCTGGACTTGTTGCTTCTGCTCTCCCAACAATGGATGGAGGTCCTCAATGTCAGACAGGAAATCAGAGCCATATCCCCAGACGTATCGCGTGCTTTTGACATGGTCTGGCACCCTGCCCTACTCACCAAACTCTCTTCCCATGGTATCCAAGGCCATCTCCACTCATGGTTCGCAGACTTCCTCTCCTGTCGCAGTCAACGTGTGGCCAAAAGTGGAGTTCTCTCATCCCCTCTTCCTGTCCAGGCTGCAGTTCCTCAAGGCAGTGTTCTGAGTCCTGTTCTTTTTCTGGTTTTCATCAATGATCTCTCTGACACTCTGGAAAATCCTCTTTATGTCTGCTGATGACTCCACCCTCTCCTGAACCATCTGTCATCCCTTAGACTGGCAAGCAGCAGCATCTTCACTCTTTGCATATCTGGGTAAAATCACAAGTTGGTCCAACACGTGGAACATGTTCTTCAATCCTGACCAATCTCACACTCTAATTATGTCTCTCTGAAAGGACTGTCTGGATCCCCCACCCATACCCCCATCCACCTTCTCAGCAATCCTCTTGAAGAAGTCCTTTCAATCAAGTGTCTGGGTCTCACTATCTGATATGATCTTTCCTGGGAAAGCCACATTTCCAAGATGGCCTCCAAAGCCAGTCGCCGACTGGGCATCCTCCATCATGCAAAGTCCTTTCTTGGCATACCTGAGCTCCTGACCACATACAAAGCTTTCGTCCACAGCCTGATGGAATAATGCTCTCCCCTCTGGGCTGGTGCTCCTGCCTCTCACCTTTCTCGGCTTCACGCTGCAGAAACCAAGGCATTAAGGATCATTGGTATCTCCTGCGATGTGACTGCGTCTTTGGGTCTCTTACTCTCTCACCGCGGGTTGGTGATCTTTCTGTCTTCTACCGTCTCCACTCTGACCTCACCCCCCGTGCTCTGTCTGAGATATGTCCCCCCCCCCCACCATATTTGTGCAGGGTGCTCAAGGTCCACCAGCAACACTCTTCTGGTAAAACTACCAAAATAATGAATCACTGCTCACTTTCACTCTTTCATTCCTCTATTTTCCCGCATTTGTAACAAACTCCCACACACTATTCAATCCCACTCTTCCCTCCAGGTCTTCAAAACAGATGTTCACCAAAACCATGATCTTTTCTACCCCCGTGAATCCACCCCAAACCCACCTCCTTCAAATTCACTGCTTTCCTTCCTGAAAATCCCTGTTGGGTCCATCTTGTTTACCCCCTTTAGAGGTACCATCTACCCATCCCTCTCTAGAGGTTTACTCCATCCCTCTCCTTTCCACAGATATACTCATGTCTCCGTTCCCCACTGTTTTTTTTCCTTCCCTCTCCCACCCCTCTTGTCTCCTACTACCCTTGTTGTACATAGTTAAAAGCGAAGTGATGGTCGGTGCTGAGTTAAAAGTGAAGTGATGGTCGGTGATGAGTTTAAAGTGAAGCGATGGTCGGTGATGAGTTAAAAGTGAAGTGATGGTCGGTGATTCGTGAAGAGTAAAGTGATGGCCGGTGATTAGTAAAAAGCGAAGTGATGGTCGGTGATTAGTTAAAAGTGAAGTGATGGTCGGTGATGAGTTAAAAGTGAAGTGATGGTCGGTGATTCGTGAAGAGTAAAGTGATGGCCGGTGATTAGTAAAAAGTGAAGTGATGGTCGGTGATTAGTTAAAAGTGAAGTGATGGTCGGTGATTCGTGAAGAGTAAAGTGATGGCCGGTGATTAGTAAAAAGTGAAGTGATGGTCGGTGATTAGTTAAAAGTGAAGTGATGGTCGGTGATTCGTGAAGAGTAAAGTGATGGCCGGTGATTAGTAAAAAGTGAAGTGATGGTCGGTGATTAGTAAAAAGTGAAGTGATGGTCGGTGATTAGTTAAAAGTGAAGTGATGGTCGGTGATTCGTGAAGAGTAAAGTGATGGTCCGTGAATTCGTGAAGAGTAAAGTGATGGCCGGTGATTAGTAAAAAGTGAAGTGATGGCCGGTGATTAGTTAAAAGTGAAGTGATGGTCGGTGATTCGTGAAGAGTAAAGTGATGGTCCGTGAATTCGTGAAGAGTAAAGTGATGGCCGGTGATTAGTAAAAAGTGAAGTGATGGTCGGTGATGAGTTAAAAGTGAAGTGACTCTCGGTGATGAGTTAAAAGTAAAGTGATGGCCGGTTATTCGTGAAGAGTAAAGTGATGGCCGGTGATTAGTAAAAAGTGAAGTGATGGTCGGTGATGAGTTAAAAGTGAAGTGATGGTCGGTGATTAGTTAAAAGCGAAGTGACTCTCGGTGATGAGTTAAAAGTAAAGTGATGGCCGGTTATTCGTGAAGAGTAAAGTGATGGCCGGTGATTCGTGAAGAGTAAAGTGATGGCCGGTAATTAGTAAAAAGTGAAGTGATGGTCGGTGATTAGTTAAAAGTGAAGTGACTCTCGGTGATGAGTTAAAAGTAAAGTGATGGTCGGTGATTCGTGAAGAGTAAAGTGATGGCCTGTGATGAGTTAAAAGTGAAGTGATGGTCGGTGATGAGTTAAAAGTGAAGTGATGGTCGGTGATGAGTTAAAAGTGAAGTGATGGTCGGTGATTCGTGAAGAGTAAAGTGATGGTCGGTGATTAGTGAAGTGTAAAGTGATGGTCAGTGATGAGTTAAAAGTAAAGTGATGGTCGGTGATTTGTGAAGAGTGAAGTGATGGCCGGTGATGAGTTAAAAGTGAAGTGATGGTCGGTGATGAGTTAAAAGTGAAGTGATGGTCGGTGATTCGTGAAGAGTAAAGTGATGGTCGGTGATTAGTGAAGTGTAAAGTGATGGTCAGTGATGAGTTAAAAGTAAAGTGATGGTCGGTGATTTGTGAAGAGTGAAGTGATGGCCGGTGATGAGTTAAAAGTGAAGTGACTCTCGGTGATGAGTTAAAAGTGAAGTGACTCTCGGTGATGAGTTAAAAGTGAAGTGATGGTCAGTGATGAGTTAAGAGAAAAACTCACCCATACAATAATTGAGGTCATGCTGATCCTATGTAGCAAGTCTGGATGTAATCAGCCCATAACTGTCAGAGGAGTGGCCCGACAAACAAACACAGAAACACTGGTCCGTGTATCATAGGTCGGAGAATTGTAAGGATAGATGCATGGGCTGCTTTGAAAAGGTGCTTGATCTTCTTCAGTTGTTGATAATATTGCTTTCAGCTTGACTAGTTGACTTTATTAACCAAGAATTTCAGTGACATATTCATTTTCAGTTTTGCCACATAAATGTGCAACTGGAATTAGTGTTACAACTTTTCAAAATGTCCCGAGTTTGAAGATTAGATTTTGTTTCTCATGCTTTTGACTGTTTGTGGTGCGGAAATGGAGAAAAAAATTCAAACAAATGTTCGGATTGATTAACGTGTCAAGTAACTGCCACAGAAAAACCTTGGCTGTTGATCCATACATTAAGGAAGTGTTCATGGAAGCGATCTCTGTCCTCACTTATTCTCAGCAATATAATATGGAGTTCAGGTGATTCCATAGATGACATTTATGGAGTTGCAGTCAAAATGGTTGGTGAATTAGCAGTGCTTTTGTGTCCTGAGATTGAAGTGACCGTCTTGGTAAATTTGCAGGTGTTGTAGTGACTTGAAACACTAATACATTCCTGGTGGTGGCCAGGGAATTCCACACATTTCTGTACTATTTGAAAGAAATGAGGAGCGGTTGTGTAGAAATTGAGGCGGTTCAATACAGCTTAAACTTTCTACAGGATCATTCTTTACAGGTTAACGTTCTTCTGGAAGATGTTCTTGACTCGAGAGTTGTAACGGCATCTGTCAGTGGTCCAATGTACCATCTGCAATGGAGGTGGGAAAGGGATGAGACCGGGAAAGGGGGGATTGGGGTGAGGGGGGGGGAGTAGGGGACTTGGACACCTCATTTAAAGGTTAAATCCTGAAAGATCAACTTCTCCTTGTTTCCCAGGGCGTTTAACATACTTCAACAAACGTTCTTTTTATTCCATCCATTGTTCTGCCTGTCCACCGACGACGCTACTTTTCACGAAGACTTTCCCATTCCAACTTACCAGGTAGGGAGGGAATTATATTTAGAATGAAAACATTTTTCTGCAAACAACAAAAAAAAAAAATCCAAGTGATAAGTGATTTGGGAGCCATTAACACATTTGTGTGACATCTCCAGCAAAACTAACTTACACCTGTGGCAAATCCCTGACCATCTGACACCATTTAATGAATTTTAAGTTCCAGTATTTAAAATAAAATTTAATAACACTGCAGTAAATTTGCTTCTTTATAATGGTTGAAGGCGAACAACTGCGAAACGGCGTGATTCACCCCGAATCAAGGGATCATCAAATGTGCAGAAAATCCTTGTGAATGTCGCAAACCCTGGTGTGATGTCTCAGCTATTGCTAAATCGTGGGCTGTGAGTGGAACTGGTTAATCTTAAGAGTATGGATATGTCAAGTCACATTAAATTAATGGTGAGAATTGAATTACCACATAGTAGATAAGTAATTAATGGATGAAGTCAATATTATTGGGCTTATTTAAAAACATGTGATATTAGCTTTCCAATCCAGAATCGTCATCTTCTCTTATTAAGGTGTGTGTGTGTGTGTGTGTGTGTGTGTGTGTGTGTGTGTGTGTGTGTGTGTGTGTGTGTGTGTGTGTGTGTGTGTGTGTGTGTGTGTGTGTGTGTCACACTTGATTCTAAAGTATTGCTGCTATCGGAGAATAATATAAATGGTATCGTTGGAAAACTAATAATCAATTAACCTGGAAACAAATTTCAAAGTTGTAAAACGTGTCCGATTAGCAGGATATGGAGCTCAATGTAGCAGTTCCAGCTATACCATTTTTTTAAATATTCTACGACAGCAGGAACCCTTTTGAATAAAACATGATGAACATGGAAGGAGCACACAAACGATACATTATGCCTGCACCACCCCACCTACTTTCCACCTCATGAACATGTAATAAATGGATAGTATTTTTTGAGAAACATGTAATAAATGGATAGTATACAAGGCGTCTTGTTTAAGGCATACAACTCAGCTTTTTAATTACGTTAAAAAGGTATTTGAAACTGAATCTTTAGCAAAAGATAGGTAAAATGATTTGAGGGAAACTTCGGCACGATATTGATTTTCCAGTTTTGAATCTATCTACAAATCAAGCACAAGTGGAACCTCTTTCTCTGGACCATTAAAAGTGCACTTTATCTGGGAGATTGAAAGGGAGTATTTGAGTTGTCGGTGACTCAACCGACTCCCCCACCAAGTTTCCTGGTGAAGAGGGTGTAAGGATCTGGACATCCAGCAGGATTAAAAACAAAACCTGTCAAATGGCGAAGGAGCTCCTAGTGAGCTAAGGGCCATCCATATCTGGTACCCAACTGTCTGTGGACGTCCTCCTGCAGTTGGGTTACTCATTTCTAGGTGGTTGGTGGCAGGATTTGCACTCTGGCCACCGTAAAACACTACATTATGCAACATACACAAAAACACAAATCAAACTAAGATGAAACTGGTCCATGGGAGTAGCGACTGCGTAGCCAACGCACCAGATAACGGGAAAGGGGCAAACTCTTCAGGATCTCCATTCTTTGATGACAGCAGGGACACCATGGGGAAACCCTGCTGGGTCGGGTTGTGGTGGTACATGTCAGGGTGATGCTAAAGTGTTCTCCACCAGATGGCAGTCTTCTCGGGTTAACCTGAGGCAGTCCCTTTGGGTGGGTGCCTGGAAAGTCCTCACTCTAAGAGAGGCTGATCACCTGTCTCTGCTCTCATCTGAGCTCCAGCATCTGAACATCAGTATTGCGGCACTCTGAGGATTGGAGACCAGAGAGTAGTGAGATAATGGTGGTTGGATACACCTACTAATGGTCTGGTTGCTCTGATGGTTATCATTTCCAGACAGATACTGTAGCTGTATCTACCATCCTTGTCCTTGATGACTACCACCCTTGATGTTGCTGGTAGCTGTCCTGGAACCCACCATCAGATGAAGAGGAACTTCATCTCCCAAGGGATACTGGACACTAATGACCAGTATCACAGGGCCACAATTGATAGCAGTACTGAGCTATTCAGGGAGCTAAGGCATAAAACTGTACGTTCGCAGAGGGCGGACAAGGGGGCCTGTGTGTGAGGAATTTGTGAAAGGATAGAGCATCACCTTTGGTCAAGTGATTCTCGGATTGCTTACAGAGGCATCGGTGCATTGTGTTGCTACAAGCCTGTCCCTCAGTATACTGCAGTTAGAGTGAACAGTGGTGAGCTCTTGACAGAGGTGTTTGAAGTGAATGCCCGCTGGTCTTGTTACTTAGAGCGGTTTTGCCAGGCTGACCCATCAGCTGTTGAGTTGGATGTCAGGGTGTTACTACCCCTATTGCTGACCCTCTAATCAACTGTGAACCTACCTTCGTTTGTAGAAACACAGGCCGTGGTGATCCGGTTGAAATAGGGTAAAGCTCCTGGGATTTGTGGCATCCATGCTGAACTAGTCAAGGCTGGTGGAAATGCTGTACTTATGTTGTTTCATGCAGTTCTGTGCTCTGTTTGGAACAGAGGTATCATCCCAGCTGACTGGAAGAGGGGCCTTTGTTGTCCCTTTATGGATAGGGAAGGGTGATCAACAGGATTGCAACAACTACCGAGGGGTGACGCTGCTTTCTGTGCCAGGCAAGGACTTTGCTCGGATAATTATTGAAAGGGTTCAACACCGTCTGCTTCAGCAACAGCACCAAGAGCAGTCTGGCTTTACACCAAAGAGGTTGACGATTGACCGTATCCATGCTCTTCAGCTCCTCATCAAACGCAGGCAAGAGTTTCAAACGCAGCCACAGGCATGTGTCTGTGGTGGCCAAGTGGAAGCCCCTGGAGTACTGGTGGAAAGTGAATGTGGTGATGCGCTGTTCCGGTGCATGCTCCCATAACTTACCTGACCTTGAGTTGTCATACAAAAGACAGGACATTGCATCACTTATGACTGATTCTCGTTCGTTTATTTTTTGCCAATGCATTCAGACTTTATTGAGCTTATCCTTGAGCATTTTGTTAACCTGTACACCCACTCGATGAGAGCAACAGGAAGGACCATGTTATTATCCTCTCTGGGGTATATAGATTACAGTGGATGTATATGCTCTGGTCTGTTATTCTGTGTGGGACGTAATAAGCATATATTGTCTCGAGAACGTCGAGTTTCCTCCCTTTCAGTTTAGTGTTAAGCAGCAGTAGTGACTGTTTAAAAAGGTAATCATCAGTTTGTGGTTTATAGTATTTTTTTTTACTTCTGGAAGGGGTGCCCCAGAACACACCACAATAAGCTATTTATACGCGTCAACATGACCTCAGCCAAGTGTTAGCTTAGTGGTTCAGGTGGTGGCTTGGGATCGTAGGGTCCTGAGTTTGAGCCCCGTTTTCCCCTGAATAAACACCAGGGAGTTGACTCAGTCTGTCATCGTTCTGAGGTCGGTGAAACGATCACCAGTATACTGGTCATAGGGGCACTGCATCAGCGGCATAGCTGTGCCTCTAAGCAATGATGCAACCAGCAGCCAAAAAGGCAGCACACGATGGGAACATGACATTTGTCCAAGAAGGAAAACCCCCTCGGTGAGAGGGGATATTATGAGTCTTAATATTGTTTTGCAAGAACATTAATGTTTTGCTGTTATCAATGGTGTTGTTATTACTTTTGTTGTTCGAAGTGGCCTTGGAAAAATGCCACGATTAGCTATCTTAACATGGATATACACCTTAACATGGATTTTGCCCAAGGTGGAAACCCCCTTGTGGATATGGGCAAATGAGGTCGCTGCAACCTCTATCGTTTGACCCTTCGTCCTCCTCTCAAGTTTGGTTGAGATTGGATAAGTAATGGCCTAATGTATCGCGGTAAAAGAGACAGACAGATGGACAGACAGACAGACAGACAGACAGGTACTCATTTTCATATTTTAGTATGATAAGTTGTACCTTTGCTTCAGGAAGCATCAAACTCAGAGAACATTTTGGAATGCATAAGAACACCACAGCCAACGGAGTGCGAAACAAAAAAGTGGATATGCGATCACACGATGGAGTTGATACGAAATTATGAGTAATCAGTGAAAAATGTTAAGGTTGTTAATTTCATTTCGAGTTTGTTGTTCATTCTGTGTCTACTTTCTTGGTCATTCGGAAAACCGTGTGAATTATTGTGTGGCTTATGAAAGGGCAGTTGAGGAGTGGTGCATTCGCACAACAGTCCCATTTGCAAGTCAGTGTTGGAGAGAACAAGGCAATGATATCTTGAGGTCCAGCTCATGGTTTCTGTGTTGTGCCAAACACCTTACATATGTGATGAATTGTGTACATTTCATACACAATACTGAGGGTAAATAAATGAATACCGTATCAGCAATAATCCAGCAAGCTTTTAAATGGCAGGAATGTGTTAAAACATGCTTTATTTATGTTTTGCTGAATATCTTAGAGATTCAAGCAAGGACTGCATTTGATGAGATATAACCATTTCTTGACCCTTCATCCTTGCCATAGGACACAATGTATAAATAGTGTAACCTTTCTTTCCAATGTACTCCTTTGTAGTTTTAATTTTTATTTTTTTTACACTACCTTCACCTGTCAATATGGACGTTGCTCCATAAATATATATTGTTACGGAAATGGCCCTTATTGGACTAGTAAATATAGGATTAGCTCAGATCCCCCATTAAATGCATGTTTAGCTAGGTTGTGTGGTAAAATGGACATTACATGTGTGTTGGGAGGTGTAAGAGTCACAGGTGTAAGAGGTGTAAGTCACATTTCCAACCTCGCCTCCAAAGCCAGTCGCCGACTGGGAATCCTCGTCGTGCAAAGTCCTTCCTCAGCCCTCTTGAGCTCCTGACCACTTACAAAGCTTTTGTCCATAGCCTAATGGAGTACTTGCCTCCCCTCTGGGCTGGTGCTCCTGCCTCCCACCTTTCTCGGCTTCATGCTGTCGAAACCAGGGCATTTAAGATCATCGGCATCTCCCGCAATGAAGCTGAGTCTTTGGGCCTCTCACTCAATCACCGCAGGTTGGTCGGTGGTCTTTCTGTCTTCTACCGTCTCCTCTCCAGCCTTGCCCCCCCCTGCTCTCTCTGCGATTTGTCCCCACCACATTTCCACAGGGCGCTCAAGGTCCGCCAACAACCCCCTTCTAGTAAAACTACCAAAATCACGAATCACTGCTCACCTTCACTCTTTCATTCCTCTTTTTTCCTGCCTTTGGAATAAACTCCCTCACTCTATTCTTTCCCATTCTTCCCTCTAGGCTTTCAAAACAGCTGTTCACCACCACCTCTTATCATCCCCCATCCAAATCCTCGATCTTTTCTACCCCCGATAATCCACCCAAGCCCACTTCCTTCAATTCCCCTGTTTTCCTTCCTCAAAGTCCCTGTAATGTCCATCTTCTCTTCCCCATGTTCCCTGTCCCATCCCTCTCCCTTCCACAGATCTCCTAATGTGTCTGCTCCCCACTGTTTTGTCCCTCCCACTCCCGCCCCTCTTGTCTCATGCCCCCTTGCTGTGCGTTGTGTGTTAGCTCTCATACGAGCTTCGACAAGGTATACAAAAAAAAAAGAGGCTGTATTATTGTTTGTGCGGTGGTCATGGAACGAGAGCTCCCTCTTCTTCTTCCCCTCTCCGGACGATAGGCCCCTCCCAGTCGGCTGAGGGGTGTGGCCTGGAGAGAGAGAGAGGTGGAGCTAAGGGGAGGAGTTTGTCGGCTTCGCAGAGAGAGGCGTGCTTGTGTTTTCGAAGGAGCGAACGAGAGAGAAACTGGGAAAGAAAAGGAGTTCTCAGTTTGGAAAACGGTCAGGTTTTCGACGCGCACGCGTGGCTTCGAAGCGAGCGAACGAAGGAGGCACAGTGTTGGATCTGTCGGGAGAGACGCTGAACCTGCCTGCACATCGAGGATTCTGCCGTGAGAGAAACGGCAGTCGCTTTGAGAGGCTGCCTGCACATCGAGTCTGCCTTTTTGGGCAGTGGGAGAGGCGGCCTGCACGTCGGGTCGGCGATCGACTCTTATGGGGAGGTGATCGACAGGTTCGGCCTGCGTCTGGCCGCGGAGCCTCCATCCTTACTCACCTCACGGCTCGACACGTTGTCGATCCGCCTGCGGAGCTCAAAACCTCGATTTGGGCCTTGTCTGGAGAACAGGCCAGGCCTGGATTTGTACGCTGGACCTTGAGAGAAATCAGCTGAGGCCCATCGTCGACCTTACGCGGGGTCAGAGCGCACGGAGACTGTGTGCGGTGCGGAAAGGAAAGTGCGGCGCCGCCATCTTGCCACGCAGCACGTTCGAGCTCGGGCTCAAATCCGTGGACATCCGCCTGTTGCGAGCGACATTCGTGCTTTTGACACTGTCCTCTCGTCCATGAGACATCACCAAGTACTCTGTCTTGCATGCATGCTGTCTGTCTTTGTCTGCACATGTGGTATAAGGCATATCTTGGTAGGGACCTCCTCAAAATCTGTAGTCCGTGGTTCCCTAGTTAAGAGCAGGTTGAGGATTGTTAATCAAAACATTGTCATGAATCTTGCTTGTGCTGTGTTCCTCAATGTTCCCCAATAAATCTGGTTGGTTCCTATGAAGTTGCTGCTATGGATTAATTTGTGTCGCGTCGAGGAACGATCCGTTCGATTGGCATATAAAACCAAAATGGTTGCAGACTGGCAGAAAACGCTCGGCATCTGACACAACCAGTCTGTAAGCGGGGTTCTATTTCCCCAACTGGTAAGGTACAAGGATTACGTTGGTATCGCGATTGAAGACGCGTGACCCGAGGCCTGTGCCAAGCCGGCCGGCATTATAAACCCCGGAGACGGCGGTGGTGAGGGTGGCGCCAAGAGTCGGGCGAGAATCCCGCCACCCCAGATCCGTAACAATATTTACAATTAGGGGCAATCAAAAACTTATTTGAATGAGATATAATCAGACACAGATTGAACTGTTTGTGGGCTTATACCCAAGGCCGGTGCCAGACTATTTTGCGCCTGAGGCAAGGCCAGCTACTTGCACCCCCCCCCCCAAAAAAAAATTGCCAACTTCGATTTTTAAAAACATCTTTTGTCGAAAAAAATAAAAAGCACAAAACTTGAAACTGCTAAATTTATTTTACCACAATATTTTTCTTCTGGTCAGACAGAAACAAACAATCAAGCCAGTAGGTGACATGGGTGGTCGCTATATAATTGCATACTAGTCATAGTTTTTGACAGATCGGGCTGAAAATTTTTGACAAAGAGGTTGATTATAGTGCGCATAAAAGCCTGGAAGCCGATTTTTGATTTTCGAAATTTTTTTTTCAGATTTTCGAAAAAAATTCAAAGTCCCGTTGCTAGGCAACGGTGGCGTCCATAGCAACGGTGCTCAAAAGCATACAACTAGACACTGGTATGAACCTACCAGTCAAGTTTCATCAAAATCAGTTGACTCCTCTGGCCTCCAGAGCTGTCCATTACATACAAACAAACAGACAGACGGAAAACCTGAGAATAAGGGTAGTCTTGCGACCACCAGACGGACGGAAAACCTGAGAATAAGGGTAGTCTCGCGACCACCCAACAGACATACAAACAGACGGAAAACCTGAGAATAAGGGTAGTCCAGCAACCACCCAAAAACAGACAGAGTTAAAAACGTCTCACAGAAGTTTCAATTTTAGACATCAAAATCTCACTTAGTGTGCCTTTTCCTTTGCAAATTGCATCACCAATTCAACCAGATTAAGTGCTGATGCTTGGGCATATTCAATTGATATAGTTGCCAACTCGATTAGTCTCTTTTCCAACATTGGAGAGCGTATGTAAGTGTTTATAAGTTTGAGCTTTGAGAAACTACGTTCACCACTTGCCACTGATACTGGAAGTGTGAGAAGGATCCTTAGAGCAACGGAAATATTCGGCACATTATCCAGGAGATTTTGTTGTAGTATGAAGAGAAGTACTTCTTTTGGCAGCATAGACTTTGGAAGTCTTCGAGCTATTGCTACAACTTCGCAACACATCTTCAGCATCAAAACTGTGACCCTTAAAGGTCAGTAATGCGGCCCTCTGAGGTTTGTGCCCCAGGCGGCTGCCTAGTTGGCCTTATGGTAGCGCCGGCACTGCTTATGCCCATTGCAACTTGAACAAGAAAAACAGCAATCAGAGATTGCAGACCCTTGCCAGGACTTCTTTTGTGTGGTGTAATTTGTTTGGCATTTGTGTACTGGTGTGTTTATTAAGAAGTGACATAATTAGAACTGCCACTTTAAAACTGCTGGCAGTGATGACCGGGTACCAATACATCCCGCTTTGATCGGACACCTGACCCTGACCCATGACGTTTTTATTATTATTCATTATTCAATTGAATTTAGAATGGGATTAAAATAAATTCAATTCAAATCAAATTGAAGACCAAATAGGTACAGTCCTGCATTGTAGTAATCAGAAGGAATCCGAACAAACAAAAAGCAAAGATGAAGTCATCAGTAGGAACCTGGATAGGATTCGCATTTCAGCAGATACTCCTCAACCCTCAAACCCATCCAGCCACAGCCAATTGAGCCTTTTACAAAAAATAAATTAATAAATAAAACAAAAGGACCCACCTAATATAAATAAAAGGCAGTGTGTGTGTGTGTGTGTGTGTGTGTGTGTGTGTGTGTGTGTGTGTGTGTGTGTGTGTGTGTGTGTGTGTGTGTGTGTGTGTGTCAGTGTGTGTGTGTGTGTGTGTGTCCTCCATAACTCCAAAACTATAAAACCCAGCAGCCTGAAAATTTGCATGCACACTAAGAAAACTCCAAGGAAGTGCAAGAATGAAAATTGGGTGTTTGGATTAATTAAAATACAGCTTTAGAAGATAATTTAGGGGGTGATCACAAAAACAAAACAAAATAAGCCTTACGAAGATGGCTTGCCGCCATCTTGATCAACCTTCTGTGGTTGCTGGAGTCTTCAGCCACTATTTTGTTTGACCGATTCAAGCATGCCTCGATTTGGAAACATGATCGACTTTCACGGACTAATTAAAGTATATAACCGAAATATTATGTCGGATTTGAGAATCGGATCTGGTGAACAAAATAAGTGTCGAAATCTGGAGTTAAATCTGAAAATTTTCACAAATTATAGATTTTTGTAACTTCGTGTATTTATTGAAGCAAAGCATTCAACTGAACTTTTTATACTGTTCGGACGATTATATTGAGTGAAGAAAAACAAATTATGGAATGTGCAGAAAGTGTAAATTCAATGGGTGAAACGGCATGCTTCATCACCTGCTTTTGCAGTCCATGATGGCATAGTCCACAGGGGTACTTTTTTTTGGCAATTACATACCCAGTTTGCTGTTTCCGTTTTGGGCGATTTGCTAACATTACAAATTATATTATTAATATAAATCCATATTAATAAAAGGTGTGTTTGTGTGTGGTGTGATCTCCATGTGTGGTGGGTGTCAGGAGGTGAAACAGATACCGATCAGGTGTGTGTGTGTGTGTGTGTGTGTGCGTGTGTGTGTGTGTGTGTGTGTGTGTGTGTGTGTGTGTGTGTGTGTGTGTGTGTGTGTGTGTGTGTGTGTGTGTGTGTGTGTGTGTGTGTGTGTGTGTGTGTGTGTGTATATATATATATATATATATATATATATATATATATGTGGGAGTTGCTGCTGTTTCCTACTATCTCCACATGTAGTTTGGGTTCATCAGGAGGTGAAACAGAGATCGACCAGATCTACTAGGTGATGTACCAAGGTTTGTTCTTGGCATTAAAAAAAAATCCATAGGTATTTACTTTCTTCTCCATTATATATTTTGTGGTGGGTCAACAAAGCTTACCAGTGGTTGCCCCTGATTATCTTATCCAGTCACTACCAGGTGAGCGCCCAGGGGTACTGCCCCTATGTTTAACATCTCTGTGAGGTTCTTTGTCATCATTCCTGTAGGTCCAGCTATCACTGGTACAACTTTGGCATTCTTCAGCTTCCAGGATCTTCTCACTTCATTCTTGAGGTCTTGGTGTTTGGTTATTTTCTTGATTTCTGCATCGTTTAGTCAAAATAAGCAATGCCTTCTTTTTTTTTTGTACCCAAGTGTGATATCTGATCGCAATGCTTTGTTTTTGATGTTCACACTCAATAGGATCATTAGTTCATACGTGAGCGGGAGGTACAACCATGTTTGCAGTGATTACATTTGGTTCATGTTTCCACAAATTTTCTGGAACTGGGACATCAAAGTTTTTGCAGATGTGGCAGTGAATTACATTTTAAACTCTGTTGTGTCGTTGTGTACATAAGCTGATCTGACATGAGCTTGTTTTTGTGTGTGTGTTTGGTCATTAAGCATAACATCATTCTCTTTACTAACCCCACCTCCACCACTCACCGTTCTCTCTTCTTTTGTTTTTTTTCATACTCTTCTCTCTCTCTCTCCCCCACCCCCCACCCCACTCCGCACATCCCTCCCTCCCATGGTATTGCAACGTTTGGTGAGGCATAGCTCTTCCCCCCTCCCCCCCTTCTTCTTTGCTCTTCCCCCCTTCCTAGCTTCCCCTCCCTCCTGCCCCCTCTCTCCTCTCTTCCGCTCTTTCCCTTCCCTCCCTCTCTCAACCCCTCCTTAATACCCCCCCATCAGCGAAGCCACAGGTTGTATTTGCTAGTATCAAATAATTAAATAATTCTGGTTGCCAGACCATGCATCCAATCAAGTTGAAATTTAAAACTTTTATTCCCCATCATTACGAGATAATAAATATGAAGTTTCACATTGAATGATTAAGCTGTTTTAGAGAAAACATTATTTAATATTTTCTTCAATCCAATATGGGTGCCAAACCATGTGACCTTTCAATTATTTCATAACTAACTTGTACACTCCTGGCTTGGGAAACATTTGTGTGAAGTTTCCCCTCAATTTTTCCAGCCGTTCTGGAGGAGAAGATTTTAAAAATAGATTTGAGGGTAAAGCCAATATGGCTGCTAAACCATGTGACCTGTGATAACATGTGTGGGAACCTTTTTGTTCCGCATGTGTAGGCAGTCATACGTGTAAAGTTTTACCTCGATCTGTTCAGCCTCTTCAGAGAAGAAGATTTTTGAAGGTTGGAAAAAAAAAATATATATGGCTGCCAAATCACGTGACTGATGACGTCTTCAAAATTTTTTTTGTGACCATTATATCCCGAGACACTCAAAATGTTTCATCCTGATCTGATGTAGCGTTCTACTTATGCAATTATGACATCATAGTGCAGGCTTCTGAAAAAAAGTTCTGTGCAGACAAACAAACGGACCCAAAATGCAATACCCTCTCCCTCGGCGAGGGGAACTAGTGCTTTCCCTATCTTAGATGGCTCTCACAACTTTATCAGAAAGAAGGAGTCTCGGAAGATTACTGTCTTTAATGTATACAGGCTGACGTACCCAGTGTTGCCTGGGAAAATTCCATGAAATATGTATTTAAATATTTCCTGCATAACAAGTCGGTGGAATGTTGGCCTCATGATTTTGTATGACTTACCAATCTTGGGTTTTGCAAAATGTGCTTGGACAGATTTCCCTTTTTTTTTTCATTAATATTGCTTTTTAAATACGTACAACAAATCACGACAACCTCAACCTACGATCTCCTCAAAACATATTAGGAGGTTGGAGGGGGGAGTGAGGGAGGAGGGGGGTGAGGAAGGAGGGGGGGAGTGAGGAAGGAGGGGGAGCCATGAGGGGTACAGAAAGGGAAGGCAGCTTGAGGAGAGGGCAAGGAAGGCATTGTGAGGGGAGGGCAAGGGAAGGTAGCGTAAGGGGAGGGCAGTGAAGGGCAAGGGAAGGCATTGTGAGGGGAGGGTCTGTCCGGACATAACCACAGTCTGGACATATCAGGAGATAACCACCATCCGGACATAACCACCATCAATATACGTCAAGGGAAGGAAGCGTGAGGGGACGGCAAGTTAAGGCAGTGTGGTGGGGGTTCGTCCAGGTGTAAGCACTGTCCAGACACATTTGGAGATAACCACCATCCAGAAAAAGAGGGAGGAGAGAGAGGGGGGAGGAGTGTGGAAGCAGGGGGGAGTGAGGCGGGGAGGAGCAAGGGGGTGGGGGAGCGAGGAAGGTGGAGGAGCAAGGAGAGGTGGAAGAGTGAAGAGGGTGGGGGAGTGAGGAGGGGTGGGAGAGCAAGGAGTGGCAAAGAGCAGCAAACGATGTGTCAATAAGACATAGAACAAATAAAAACATTGAAATGAATTATTTTTCAATAAGTGTGGTCATGATTGGGGTTGGATACAGTACATATTGCATGTGGCAGGCTTGTTCAGGTGTGACGAGCTGTTCAGTTGAGGCTGAAGGCTCAGAAGATGAAATGGAGGCTGATTTGCTTGGGATTTTTTTGAAGAACTTCATCATGGAGACTTGAGTGGCTGCCTTAATTTTCTGTTTGAAGACCTCTTTGTAACATTTCAGGACAATCTCCATATCCCTCCGCACCTTAGAACTTCTCATGCAGTTGGGATCGTGCTCATCACGAACGACTCACTCAGAATGTCGGAGTATGAACAACTTGCTCATAATTATTGAGCAGGAACGATTCGCTCAAAATGATGGAGCAGGAACGACTCGCTTAGAATGATGGAGCAGAAACAACTTGCTCAGAATGACAGAGCACACTACTCACTCGGAATGACGGAGCATGAATGACTTGCTCAGAATGATGTGGCATGGCAAATGCATCCGCAGTGAGTGAACGATTCACTCAAAATGACGTAGTGCAGTTGGTGTTGTTGTTGTTGGTGTTGTTGTTGTTGAATTAAATCCACGCTGTAGCGAAAAATACGCGTTATCAGAACACACTCTATCTTGCAACAATTACCGACTGTACATCCCGATCAGGATCTGAACTGTACCGTCATCGACTGTAGGGCGCTCAGCCAGTGGCTTAAGCACTCATGCAAGCACACTGTTTATGAGGTTATTAAGGATGGCTGGCTTGGCAAGTGATAGCTTTGTCCGAATGTCCAAACGATGCCCAAATTAAACAAATGAACACATCTTATCAGTTGGAATTTCTGCTAAGCTCAAATCTGGAGCTTAAATTTTGTAATTCAGCTTAGTTTAAGAGATTCTTGAGGTTATGGCTTGTGTGGAAATTAAATAAAGTCACAAATACTGGCATCTCTGGGTGTTTATAAGCATTGCAATGTACCCAGCGACTCGTAGTTATGATGAACAGGCATTTGATAATTTGAGTGAGGAAAGTGAAAAGAAAAGCTTTATTGTTAAGAAATCATTGTGGCCTGCTCCAAGTCAAGAGATAGTTGAGCAGGCCAAAAAACTTGGCGGCTTCAGACCCCAGCGAGGTAACCCAGGATAAACGTTAAGTCTCTGGAGAGTGAGGTGGCTGAGGAGCACCTGATAAAGGATATAATGAAATAAGGCCATTAATTCTCAAAAGGTGTGTTTTAATTAACCAAAACATCCAATCCAATTTTCACTCCTGCACTTCTTTTGAGTTTTCTTAGTATGCATTCAAAGTTTCTGGATGCTAGGATTTATGGTTTTGGATTTATGGGGGAAACACACACACACTGACACACACACACACACACTGACACACACACACACACTGACACACACACACACACACTGACACACACACACACACACACACACACACACACACACACACACACACACACACACACACACACACACACTGACACAAACTGACACACATTGACACACATTGACATTTATTAGTACAGATGATCAACAAAAAGTTTGTGTATTTACACGACACGATTCGATCCAGCATTCATCCAAACACAATATAACCTGTTCAAATGAATCGACCAGTTGTCATGTTGCACTTGAGCACATTGAAATACATTCTGCTGTAATACACACTTAGTTACATCAAAGTTATGCATTTGGTGCTTCTTGTATCCTAAATGAGTGACCCAAGCAGATCAGAGACATTTTCACTCCTATATCTTACTCATAACTCAGCACATGTATTTGTTACTCTTCTTATCTGACAATGTTGCTTTTTAAGGTTTCATGGCTTATTGTGTTTACTACTAGCAAATGAGTTTGGCATTGGCTTAACGGTTTGAGTGGTGGCTTGGGATCCCAGGGTCCTGAGTTCGAACCCCGTTTGCCGATGCTTTAATACACCAGGGGGTTGACTCAGCCTGTCATCCTTCAGAGGTCAGCGAAATGAGCACCAGTGTACTGGTAATAGGGGCATTGCATCAGCGGCATTTCCGCGCCCCGAGCTAATGATGCAAGCATCAGCCAAAAGGCTGTACACCATCGGTACTAGCAAATACCACCCATCGCTTTGCTGACGGGAATACTTAAGGGGGGGAGAAAAAGAGGGGAGGAGGGAAGAGGGGTGGGGGAGAGTAAGGAGGGAGGGGGAGCAAGAAGGATTGGGAAATCGAGGAGTGTTGGGGAAAGGTAAGAGAGTGTGAGGTCAGAAGAAGGGAAGGCATATATGTGGTGGAGCGTTAATTACGATTCATGATATTTCATCAAAATTATTCTGCCTAAAATAACACTGAAGATCGAAACAAAATAAAGTCTGAAATCCATTTTCTACCGGTCATACTATCAATATGGCTCGGAGGCAAACACCGCCTGGACACGTCCGGAGACAAAACTCGCCGGATGCATCCACAGCCAAGCCGTCCGGACACAAACACAGCTCGGACACATCCAAAGACAAACGTCCGTGCAGACGCATCTGGAGGAAAACACCGCCAGATGGGTCCGGAGACAAACACCGCCCAGACATGTCCAGAGATAAACACCACCTGGACGTGTCCAGAGACAAACACCACCTGGATGCATCCAGAGAGAAACACCACCTGGACGCGTCCAGAGCCAAACACTGCCCAGAAGCGTCCAGAGACTAGCACCACCCGGATGTGTCCTGAGACAAAATTCCCATCCAGACATAAATACCGCCTGGACACGTTCGGAGACAAACACCACCTGGACGCATCTGGAGCTAAGCTGTCCAGAGACAAACTTCCATCCAGACATTAACACCGCCTGGACGCGTGCAGAGACAAACGATACCCGGATGTGTGTAGAGACAAACACCGTCTGGACGCGTCCGGAGACAAACACCGCCCATATGCGTCCGCAGACGAACACTGCCTGGATGCGTCCGGAGACAAACACCACCCAGAAGCGTCCAGAGCCAAGCTGGCCATAGACAAACACCACCCAGACACATCCGAAGACATCCCCTACCCAGAGATGTCCAGATACAAACACCATCCAGACATAACCACCATCCAGATGTCAAGAGAGAGAGAGAGACAGACAAAGATGGGAGGGTAGCGTAGAAGGGGTCTGGGAGGAAGGTGCTGCACTCTATTGGGAGGGAGTCGAGCAAGGATGGGATAAAAAGAGGAATATATATATATATATATATATATATATATATATATATATATATATATATATATATATATATATATATATATATATATATATATATATATATATATATACTGTATGTAGAGACAGAGATAGAGAGAGATAGGGGTAGGGAAGTTAGCAGAGAAAATATGTTATGCTTTATGAACAAAACACACACACACACACACACACACACACACACACACACACACACACACACACACACACACACACACACACACACACACACACACACACACACACACACACACACACACTAGTGCTTGGCCAACATTGGCAATATTTCGGGAATTGGCAGGTTGGAGTCAGTGTGATTTCCAACTGCAGTACTAATTGTATACAACCAAAAAACCTTGAGTAGCTTTCACTGAAACACAATGTTGCATCTATGTAGCCATTTCAGGGATATGTTCACAAACATTAATCTTTATAAACAGCTGCATGTGACGGGTGGAAAAAAATTTGGCTCGATAATTTAGAAAACAGGTTAATACAGCAAACGGCTCAGAAATTGGGTGTTATTTCACAATAAGTCGCTCAGAATGATGGAGCATGAACCACTCATTCAGGGTGATCGAGCACAAACCACTCTTTGTGTGACGGAGCATGAATCATTCGCTCAGAGTGACGGAGCATGAACCACTCACTTAGGGTGATGGAGCACCAACCACTCACTCAGGGTGACGGAGCATGAGCCACACGTTGAGGGTGACCGAGCAAGAACCACTCACTCAGTGTGATGGCGCACGAACCACTCGCTCAGGGTGACTGAGCACGAACCACTCACTCAGGGTGAGGGAGCACGAACCACTTCCTCGGGGTGACGGAGCACAAACCACTCACTCGGGGTGACGGAGCATGAACCACTCGCCCTGAATGACGGAGCACAAACCACTCGCTCTGAATGATGTGGCATGGTAAAAGCATCCACAGTGAGCAAACGATTCACTCAGAATGACGTAGCGCAGTACCACAATCGACATTGGGTGCTCGGCAAGTGGTGTCAGCTGTTGCCTGCTTGTGCCTGCACGTGTCACATGGTACATCTGTTTGGGGTCAACACAAACATTATAACTTTTAAACGTCATTTTTTTCACCAGATTTGCTTTGATTCCCTGTGTATCACCTCGCGAAACCTCCAAAAATATAGACACAGATGTTGCAGACGCTACGGATAGGCAGTCCCTCTGGAGGACAGGGCGCAAGGTCTAGCAGTTAATGAATTAAATCATTCAGCTCAATTCCGCTGGTTAATTTTGGCACATTTCCTCAATTTTTCGTTCACTCATTGTAATTCTCCAAACAGTGGAAAAAGATAACTTTAATGCTTTAGAAATTCCACATTTTCTTGTGTATGTATTGAGAAGGGAACGTAGCTTGCTTGCTTAAAGTAAATAGGTATTTCAGCTTAGTATTAAGACTCGTTATTTATTTAAATGATCAGATTTTTACAACAGATTTCAACACTTATTTAGTCCAGATGATATCCGATCCTCAAAACCGAAATAAAATTTCGATGATGTACTTTAATTAGTCTGGAAGAGTAGATCATGGAAAATCGTATCATATGTATAATGCATGAAATCACTCCAAGCTCCTAATTTGTAAACGATAGCACTTGCAAAAGCAATATATACAACGGTCTGTACGTATGTTGATCAGGCATTCAATGATATCACTGAAGAAAGTGAAAACAAAACGTTTTGAATGCTTTATCGTTAATAAACCATTGTGGCCTGTTCCAACCGAAAGCATTGTTGAGCAGGCCGAACAAAATGGTGAATTATGGCCCCAACGGGGTAACGCAGGTTGCGCCTTAAGAACCCATCGAGAGCGAGGTGTCCAAGGATGACGCCTTGATAAAGGTTGTAATTAAATAAGGCTGTTAATTATCTTCAAACATCGATCAACAAAATCGTTCCATACATGCCTGATATATGGTTCCGGACGCACTCATGCACACACGCACGCACGGACACAAAAATCGAGACCAAATCCATAAGTTAAGTTTGGCCTCAAACCCACTCTCCCAGCTCTGTCTCCTCTCTTCCCCCCTTCCAATCCCAACTCTCTTTCCTCTCCTCCCCCTTTTTTCTTCAAGTCCTCAACTCTCCTCCCCCTCCCCTCCAACCCAAAGTCTGCAAGCACCCTTCTATCCCCAAGTGCTCAAAACGCATCCAAAACCCTCAACCACCATTTCCAACTTTGTCCCTTCTCTACCCCCTCCCCACTCCAATTTGCTCTCCTCAAGTCCCCCCTTCCACCCCAGGTCTGCAGCTTCCCCTTTCTTTTGCAAGTGTTCAAGCTCCCTCCCAACCCCAAGTCCTTAACCCCCCAAGACCTCAACTCCCCCTTTCCCAACTCTGTCCCTTCTCTGCTCCCCCCCCCCTCCACCCCCACTCCTTCTCTGTCTGGCAGTTGGGCTTTGCACATGGTGACATCAACCTCTCTCTCTCTCTCTCTCTCTCTCTCTCTCTCTCTCTCTCTCTCTCTCTCTCTCTCTCTCTGTCTCTCTCTCTCTGTCTCTGTCTCTGTCTCTGTCTCTGTCTCTGTCTCTGTCTCTGTCTCTGTCTCTGTCTCTGTCTCTGTCTCTGTCTCTGTCTCTGTCTCTGTCTCTGTCTCTGTCTCTGTCTCTGTCTCTGTCTCTTTGCTTTGCCCTCCGAAGAAGAGACATCCCTCTCATCGCCATTTCCACAGGTGCATCTCTCCCCGAGCCACACTTCATCCTTGCAGCGCCGACCCGCATGGCCATGCCATTATGGTGGAGTCCAAGCAGCTCGAGCCCCAGCTACAAGCTCTCACCTGTCCCAATTGTTCATAACGTGCGAGTCTGGTAAATGGCACCATGTTGGGGTTCGATTTTATTTATTTCCTATTTTATATAAGTTTGGTTTTTCATGTCTCACCTCCCCCATTTGTTGTCCTCATGCAACAGATCTGTCCGCGTTATTTTTTCTTGTCTATCCCTGTGTTGTATTTCATTATAACATACCTTTTCATTATGAGAGATGTCTTCCCATCTTTTTGCCTCTCTCACGTTGCACTGCCAAGTTTGGCCTCGGATTGGAGCGATCCTTGGGGTTTTGTAAACGGTAACGAACAAGTAAAAATATAGAGATAAAAAGCACCTCGTGCCATGCGTGCATGTGCACAGTGGGGTAAAGTAATGGCTTCAGTCTGTCTGTCCCAACACAAAACTTACTGTTGTTAGGGACGTCATAAAGGCCATTGAAAAGAAAAAAGAAAAAATATATATCCGGCTAAAAACTCATCCGGGTGTTTCACAGGCAGGGTGATTTATAATGTGTGCTGGAATGACCTGCTGACCAGAAGTTGAAGTGTTTGTGGCATTTTCAAATTACTGTCACCTTCAGTTCAGTTTCCATGTTGCTTGGGTTTGTCGAGCTGTCCAGGATTGTTTTGAGCCAAGAAACGTTCCTGGACTCGTCGTGAACACTGAAGATGTCGCGAGTATGAGCTGCCAATTATTGATTATTTATTTATTTATTCGCATTCAGCCTGTGGCTGCTTGTCCGCATCATTTTCTGGGGGGCGCGGCTGTGCCACTGATGCATTGCCCCCCTGCTACATCTCTGCTTTCAACGCTTTCGAAATTGTTTTATACCCTTCCCCAGATCTATGCCTCCTCACAATTCTATCTCGGAGTTCTACGGACAGTTCCTTGGACTCCATGGTGGAGTTTCTGCTCTGACCTGCACTGTCAACTGTGGGATGTTATCTGGAAAGGTATGTTTCTTTCTAAATCATATCCAATCAATTTAATTGGCCGCAGGTGGACTCCATTCAAGTTGTAGAGACATCTCAAGGATGATCAAAGGAAATTTAATGCACCTGAGCTCAGTTTGGAGTGTCATACGAAAGGGGTTGACTACTTATTGAAGCAAGACATTTCAGCTTTTCATTTTTAATTAATTTGTAAACTTTTCTGAAAACTTGTTTTCACTTTGTAATTATGGGGTGCCTGGTATTGGCTTAATGGTTCGGGTGGCAGGCATGGGATCCCAGCGTCCTGAGTTCAAATTCTGCTTGAATTAATACGAGGTGGGGTGGATTCAGCCTATCATTCTTCGAAGATCAGCAGAATGAGCACCAGCTTGCTGAGATGATTGAGCCATTGGAGTATCCTGTGTGAGTGGTGACCCGTCCAGGATTGTGCCCATGAGTCCAGAAGACTGCTTCAGCAGCACCAATGCTCTGCACCGTGTATGGTCCCAATGGATGGGTGGATGAGTAAGCTATCACTCATTTTTCTGACTACGGAAGGATTACAGGCTGAGTCAACCCACTTGGTGTTAATTCAACATAATGACAGGGACTTGAACTCAAGACCTTAACTGTAAGCCCCACCAGGATTTTTTTTTAAATTATTTATACATCTATTTCGAAATAAACAAAAAAATACACCGTTTTTTGGCTATTGTATCTCATTCATAGAACTTTCTGAACAAGCCTAGTACTTCATGATGGAGCGAGACAATAAAACTTGTTTGACAAGGAGAACACTTGACATTGTTTTATAACTGTCATTCATGCCAAGGCTGTAATGAGTATTCAGTCAAGCCTCTTTTATTATCATAGTATTTGCTCATGCAGGTCCAAATAAAGTGGTCACCGATCGTGAGTTGTTTGCCAAGTCATGGAAATGAATCAGCTATTCTTTTTTTGTTGTTGTGGAGAGTTCGTGCATCACAGGGCCATTCAGGCCACTCAAAGGTGGGGGCTACAAAAAAGAAATTGTGGGAAGGGGAATTACTGGGAAAGGAGATACCTATTCACTTCTCTTAAACTGGGAAAGGTTTATGTTGCTGGGAAACAGAATGCAGGAAGGGAATTCCAGAGTTTGGCAGTGCGTGGGGCAAAACTGCACCAATATCGTATTGTGTTGATCTTCCAAACACAGGCAGTATACGGGTGTGCAGAGACTGCCAAACATGTAGAGAGCATGAAAGTATGTAAAGGAGGAAAAATAAGTGAAAGGCCCTTTGACAATCTTCCATTATACTACTTGTAGAAGAGACACAGAGAGGCCACAGAGGGTCGAACCGAGAGAGATTCCAGAGATGATGCCACATCATGACCTACCAGGTTAACAACTCATCGTTGAATTCTGTCAAGAAGGGACAGAAGATAAGTCGGATCCACCGTGCAGTATTCCATGACTGGACGTATTGTGGTCTTGTACAGGTGGAGCGAGGCCTCTGGAGGGAAGTATCGGCGAGCCCGGTACAAGCAGTCAGGTCGCTGGGAGGCTTTTTTTCAAATTCCAGAAATGTACTTATATCAGCCAAGGTAAGAAGTGATGTCCAGACCAAGAAAACAGACGCAATCAAGATCTTGTAATGGTGTTTGGTGCATAACAAGGTCACGAAAAGAGGGGGATCATGACCTGGACATGGATAGCAGGTGGGTTTTCTTTTGATTGATGCTGATGAACCAGTCTTTTCCCCAGTTGCTGACATTTTCAAGGTCCTGATTTCGATTGACGATGGCTTGAAGGCGAAGTGATGCAGACAGGGAGTCAGGATAAGTTGTGAATTGGGTTGAGACATCAGCATAAATGGCTAGCCGAGATGAAATGTCAGGCAGGTCATTTACGTAAAGCAGAAACAAAGAAGGCCCCAACACAGAGCCCTGGGTTAACCAGCATTGATGTTATGGGCTGCAGAAGATTGACCCTCATGCCATACACAAATTTGGTGATCTGTGAGAAAGTCTGAGATTATTTTAAGCAAAGGCCAAGATATACCATACAACTTTAGCTTGTGAATAAGACTCTTATGCCAAACCTTATCAAAAGCCTTAGATGTGTCAAGGGCTACAAGTCTGGCCTCGCCATGCTAGTCTAGGGCTTGGGTCTAGAGCCTGGTTCACATGTTCAGTTATAAGGGAAACAGCATGACCACTCGACCAGAAATTACAGAATCCATACTGAGCATCAGTTCGGAGATTGTGAGATTCCAAGAAAGTCATAAGTTGCTGGTTGATAAGGCTCATAATGCGAAGAAGGCTGATCGACCAATAGTTGGATGGATCAACTTTCTCCCCAGAGCCTTTAAATGCATGTACAACTGAAGCCAACTTTCAGCAAGATGGGGAAACCTTGGCATAGGTTGTACAGTTTTGAGAGAATAGGATACACTTCTGGAAAGCACATCTTCAGGACAATTGCAGGGATATGATCTGGTCCAGCAGCTTTTGAAATGTCCAGCTCTCGGATGACTTTCCGAACTTTGTGAGGAGTGATAAAGACAGTAGATATATTAATGTATCCATGGGATGGACAAGTTGGCAGTGATTGATTTTGATCATCAAGTGTGGAGTTTGCAACAAAGCCCCAGCAAAGAGATTGGCTTTATCAATGGTACTGGGTGGGATGGACTTTAGGACCTTTTAAAAGGACATGGACTGTTGGTCAATTTTGGTTAAGGGCACTTAGCAACTCTCCCAAAGTCTATGGAGTCTCGGAGTTGTGCTGAAATGGAGTTACAAACACATTTAGAGTAATTTGACTATGCTTTGGCTAGAATTTTCTTGCACTGGTTACTCACAAGTCTAAAAAGATGATATGCTTCACCAGACCAAACTCTATTGGTACCGATGGAAGAAATCGTTTCAATGTGAGATAGCAGTAGCACAAGCGGGAGTAAACCAAGGCTGGAAGTGAGGTTTCACTTGATAGGTCCAAGCAGGAAGCAGGAGATTGAGCTGCCTCAGTGGCTGCCTCAGAAGGGCTGAGGCAAAAGATTGACTTCCAGGGAATATCCCCAGGAAAGTTCGAAAGGCATCCTGGTCAGCCTTACTCTACTGGAGAACTGTGTGATAAAATGGATGGGTGGTAGTGTATGGTGAGGAGCAAGTTATTTGGACTTCAATGTTGTCATGATCTGACTTTCCGAGTCTTGGCAGTGCAAATTTGAGGACAAATTTGAGGACAAAAACAAATCAAAAAGATACATATAATCAGTTGCACATTCTGGAATTCAGGTGGGAGTTGAAATTATCTGGGAAAGGTCCTGTGACACTGCAGAATTGTAAGCATTGATACCAGAAGCATCAGTGGCATGAAAGTGGAGCAACCATTCTTTGTGACTGACTATAAAGTCTCCAAAGACCATGATGTCAGCTGCTGGGTGTTGGGAGAGCACAATGTCAGTGCTTTTAGGAACAGCATCAAAGATTGCACATTTGGGTGATGATGGAGATCTATAAAAGAAGTAAAGGTAGGTAATGGAATATAGTAAATAGAAGCAGAGAGAAGTGAACTGCATACTTCTTCCTTGAGACTGACCTCTCGGCCAAGTGGGAAGGGGGCTTTTGCAAAAATACAGAGTCCATGGGAAGGAGAATAATTAAATCCATGGAGGACATAGCTGGGTACATCCAGAGATGTGGGTGATACCTCACTATTGAGGTGGGATTCACAAAGGGCAAGTAGATCAAGAGGGTTAAACTGTGTGAAGGACTGGATGGCAGAGAATTTTCCCCAAACATGTCTGATGTTTGCAAAGCAGACCATAAGCAGTTTGATTTTGGATTTGGTTTTGGGTTCCATTGGTGCTGGAACTCTGAATGCATGTTGAGATCGGTTTTCCTTGGATAATATAGTCATAGTGCATGAAGAGTGGGGAAAACTCAGTTAAAGCTAAAAAAAAACCCACCTAAGACCACAGAGGACAAAAACAGGAAGCCATACAAAACCTCTAGCATAGCAGGGACACTCCAATGGCCTCAGGAAAGCAACCAGAGGTGCTGTAGATGCACGGAGCACCATCCAGGCATGTCCATGGCAGTACATCTACCCTGGCATTTAACACCCGCTGATAGATCATCCTCTCAGTGCAGTACCACCGAGTTTGGGATCCTGTACCATCATGTGGCCATGATGTACAACATGTTTTTGGCTTATACCCTTTGGAGTGGTAGCTCACCGAATTTCGATCAGCAGTCAGTATATGGGGGTGTAAAAGAGCACAGACCAAGACGCTGGAACACGGAACAACCAGCCCTTTGCTCTGAAACAAAACATGAGGATCCAGTTTCTTCACAATGAAAATGGTGGAACTTTGTTGTTCTGCTCAACACAGGCCTGCTAATCCTTATTTGAAGGATTCATTGTTGCAATGAGACTTGATCAGGAAATTTGTTCCCTGACACTTGCAACATATTTTAACGACACCAATTCAACAGTTATGAGGATCGACCAAAGAGGTATGACCAATTAGATAAATATGTTTTCTCTAATTCCGTTTAATTTTAAAGTATAAAATTGTTGTGAAACATCATTGCAAAAGATTCGTTTATCTCGTTGACTGACTTTTTAAATATTACTGATCTTCCCACGTGTAAAAATGCAATTTTTATTTCTCTTTAAAGAACTTTTAAACCCCTTGATTCAGAACCGTTCATACTTTTTCTTCCTCTGCTTTCATCGGAGACATCAGCGGATACACACTTTCATCTGTTCCCTCTCCGTGATTAACTCGGTAATGATGCGATGCTTGAACTTTTCTTCAAAATGAGATTTCTCTTCCGTCTTTATCAGCATTTATTCTGCTTTGACTCACGTGACCTGTAGCACTCTGCCCTTTTGCTTGGTGTTTGTGAATTTGACTTTTTGAGATCTTTCGTTTTGTTTGAAGCCGGTTCTGTTTGGTTCATTTTCCATTCGAGTATTTAATCACTTCGTAGTTCTTAATCATATGCAACTTGAGGCTGGTGAATTAATGTCCTTTTATCTATAATTATTATGTCTTCGCTTGTCTTTATACATCCCTTCTGTAATTGTCTTTTTATATCTGTCTCTCTATACAAAAGCATTTTTGTTTGCCTAGTTCTTAATATTTCAGTGCTTCCCAGGAGAAGCACTGGATCGATTTGCATTAATCATCGTCGTTACCCTTTTTTTTGGTCCACTTCAGGAGGAAGTTGTCCCTCAAGTTACTCGATACTTGGCACGTTTGGTAAGTACCGTTTTGCCGAGAGACTTGGAGCAGGAATTTGTAATTTGTTCAGGATGCTGCCGATAACACCTACTCTACACAAAAGATACTCCACGATCTTCAACATCCACCAAGTGCTGGCAGATGGGTCCTTCGGCTTAACGTCCACCCGAGAGGGTGGCACATATATACATACATTGATACCACTCCCTACATGTGAAACACCAGGGTGAGAGTTTATAGCTGGTTCGATAATCAAACCCATGCTGGACGGGTCAAAGGGAAGTGCACATACCTAAAAACTATCCTGTCAGCCCATTGATTGGCATTAATCTTCTAAGTCGTCATTGTATTAACCAAAATTAGGCACGCAACACTCGTGTTCCTATAAGATCCTCGCGCACTTCTTTTTGTACTGGTAGTTCTTCCCACCATGACCTTTGAAAAATAATGCTATACTTTATATTCTGCTGCTGTTTTCCAACAGGAGATTTTACAACTTGCTTCACAACTCTCTTGCTCAAAATATGCGAAGTCAGAAACATGTGAACAAGACTGATGCTTAAAATTCTGAGCTTTCCTAACTCTCCATATTGATAACAAAAGATAGTGGATTTTTTTTTCTTTTTTCATAATCTCTTGCAAGTAAATGTGATGTGTAATTTTATCTATTATCTTGATGTTCAGAAACTCAAATGGTAGCTCTGGTCGTTGGTAGATGTTAAATATCCAACTGTCTTTCACCAAAAGTTGGCGAGTTATCGCGAGAACACGGAACGAGCCAGAGAAGAAAAGTTACTTATCACTTTTAATTTGTACGAAGTTAGCTCAGGCGTTGCATCACTGGGTGCCACCATTTTATCGGAATCTCAATGTTCCCCGCTCTGAGAGCATGAGCGGCAAATTTGATTGGTCAAGACGACGTAAATTTTTGACAAACTACTGTTAAGATGAAGGTTTTTGGAAGTACAAACAAGAGAATGTGGGTTCTACAGTGTTCAAAATATATAATTCAATTGAAATAAAAGATAAGTTTTAAAGGCTGGAAAAAAAAAAGTGTTCAATCGGAAGTTTACCGTCGTTGATGCATTTGCGACACACCGTCTTTTACACCACCGTATTTAACACCTTAAATGAGTTATTCATGCCTGTTGTTTGTGTCCTTTATAAGGTCCCTAAAAACAGGAAGTTTCCTGTTTGGAATAATTTTCTGTTTTTTTTTGACTGCCAGACATACAGACAGATTAAAACAATTACTTTACCCTGCTGTGCACATGCACTCACGGGATGAGACGCTGTTCCAATTTTGCCAAATTCAGAGCCAAAGTACTGCTAAACTACAGGTTTTTGGAAGGGCAAATAAGCCGCTTCATCTTGGACAGTGTTCAAAATATGAAAATCAATTGCAAAAATGAAGCAGTTCCTTGAGGATCATACACTGACAGACACACAGAAAGAGTGAACTAAATGCTTTCCCCTGCTTTGAACTATTCGTGTAGGGCAGTTACAAGTTCTTCCCACCTTAAATCAAACGTCAGGCCTGCCAGGCAGTTCATGCACGACTTAGGCCAAAAACGTTCCCAGCTGACCCCACAACAAAGTAGGAATAATTGCGGCCACTAAAGAAGTTGCGATAGTAGCTGTATATCTTCATGTTCATAAAGTGTGCTGGTTAGTCTCGTGGAAAAATTATATAATATGATATATGGAAATATTTCTCCTTTGAAAACACACACACAAACACACAAAAAAACCTTTATTGGATGGGAGCTTTGCCCCCCAGATCTCCACCAGGATTATCTCCCTGGATTCCACTGCTGCTCTCAATATCTACAGGAATATTTAATCATGACCCCATTGAGTTGGTAATACCAAATCATCTCGTATCACGGAGCACTGAATGGGTGGCATATAGCCACACCCCAACAATGATGATGCAGCTTTCAGATTCTCTGCATGCAAATGACTGATTCAACCCATTACTGGTTTGTTAAATTCAGTGGATACCTTGGTATCATTGACTGATTATACTTTTGTGGAGCAAAACAAGATTTTTAAAAAATCTCTTGACGGGGAATAAAAATATAAGCACACCCGGCTCTAACAGAAATTATAGACCAATAAAATTCCTGATGAAGCAACGTTATATGAACTGAACAATTGGAAAAAAAAATCAGGAAATTTTGAATTTGGCCAAATTATACAAGATAGATCATTTTGTCAATGGCTATTGTGCTGACTACCTCTGTAATTCGAAGGGTGATACTAATTTTGAGAGACCAGACTCGGTAAGGCAATGGTTAGAATGTCCGCTCTGAGTATCGGAGGTCAGGGGTTCAAACCCCAGCCGCGTCATACAAAAGACTTTAAAGATGGTATGTGCTGCTTCCTTGCTTGATGCTCAGCATTTAAACAGGATAGAAAATGGGCAAACAATGCTGGGAAGGCATTGGCAAACCACCCAGTACAACCCTTGCCAAGAAACTGTTTTGGCAGTGTCAACACGATGTAAAGATTATGGTACATCAGAAACTAATTATTTGCTGGAGAGATGCACCACACGTCAGCGTTCATTTTGTGTTCATCTGG
Organism: Eptatretus burgeri; assembly: GCF_056783735.1. Lineage (NCBI taxonomy): Eukaryota > Metazoa > Chordata > Myxini > Myxiniformes > Myxinidae > Eptatretus > Eptatretus burgeri. The sequence continues at coordinate 47,559,925 of NC_140963.1, forward strand.
AAACGTATGTGAATAGCAGGAGCAATTGATAGGAGAAACTGCTTTAAGGTTTTGTTCAGGAAACACTGGCAGTTGCTGTGAATTCCTTTCTTTCATGACCTCTTGCATATATACATTTTGAGCTGAGATCCAATTACGAATTTGTCCCTCTGGTTCATTATGGCACAGCCATGCTGATGATTTTGGGCCCTTGCACATTTGCAATTTGTCTACTTGGAAATGCACGATATTGGAATTTGTCTTGGGCACCAGCACAGACGATGCTATGCCCAGGATGCCGGATTACTCTTCAAAAAAAAGGCACCAAGGGATGTTTAACATCTACAGCTGAGTACGAGCAGAAGGGACACCCGGTTTAACATCCGCCCAAAGGCACATCATTGATGCAACACCCTTCTGCGAACGAAGCAACGGTATGACCGGTTCTAGTTGTGTAGGGAATTGAATCAAACATAAACAGCTGAAATGTGGGGTTGTCAGGGTGGCCTAGAGGTCTGTACACTCATCTCTAAGCTGTCGAGCCTGGGTTCGAATCTCGTCCTGGCTATAAACTGTCATCCCAGTGTTTCCCAGGCAGGGTAATTCATTAATGTGTGTGCCGTCGCTCATGTTAAAATGGATGTTAAAATGGGCATCCCATCTGCCAGCATTAGTTGGGGGATGTTAAAGAACCCACGGCATCCTTTGTGAAGAGTAGACAAGATATCGCCAGCACCCTGAACAAATCTAAACATTCTTGCCCTAAAGTACAGAGGGCATTGCATCAGTACAGTGGCTCAGCCAATGATACAACTCACAGTCTTGTGCTGCATATGAAAGAAGAAGCCAAAATGTGTGTCACTTCTGAGTTCTTCTGCCAGCCCCTCCTCTTTAACAAAGGTGTATGCTCATGAAAAGTGCTTTTTGGGGGCTTATTTACTGAGAAACAGATTTTAAACGTTTTAAACTACATGTGATAGTTGTACTTTGGTTTATTATAGAATGTTTTACTTGTATTTCAAGAATCCTCATCTCTGTTTTTTTCTGCCTTCTTGGGCAATCTTTATTTTGTATACATATTTATGTATTTTACATACATAAAGTGCTGGAATTTGAACTATGACCGCATACCTTCTCTACTTCTCAGAGATTCTTATTTCTCCTCCCTTTCACTCTTTACGAATCCCTTTCTCTCTTTCGTCATCACTTTCTGCTTTCTCCTCCTTCCCACCTCTCCTACTTTGTCCTCCATTCATGGTTTACCTCATTATGACAATATGGTTTTCATGGATTTCACGTAATGGTATGTTATTGCCAGATCAGATCTCTGACTTGCTACAGGTAGCATGTAAAACTGTACAAACCTGTTTCAGGGTCGGGTTGTCGGTGACTAAACAATCTCCCTCACCAGGTTTCCTGATGAGGAGAGTGTATGGATATGGACACCGAGGAGGAGTAAAAACAAAACCTGTCAAAGGGCGGAAGAGCGCTACGTGAGCCAATGCCCATCAAATCTGGTGTCCAACTGTGTCCGCTGACATCCTCCTGCAGTTGGGTTACCCATTTCTAGAGGGTTGGTTGCGGGATTTGCACTCCGGCCACCGTAAAAACACTTCATTCTGCAACATACACAAAAAACAAATGGAACAAAGAGAAACCTGCTCCATGGGACTACTGAATGTGTAGCTGCCCTTCGCATGGCAACTCAATGGATGATGGGAATGGGGCAAAGCCTTCACGACCCCCATTTTTTGATGATAGGAAGGACACCACTGGGCAAACCTGCTGGGTCGGGTTGTGGTGGTGTGTGTCGGGGTGGTGCTGAGGTGTTGTCCACCTGATGGCGGTCTCCTCGGGTTATCCTGAGGCGGTTACTTTGGGTGGGTGCCTGGAAAGTCCTCACTCTAAATGAGGATGATCACCTGTCTCTGCTATCATCTGAGCTCCAGCATCTGAACATCATTATTGCAGCACTCTGAGGTTTGGAGACTGGTTAGTTGTGAGATCATGGTGGTTGGCTACAGCTACGACTGGTCTGGTCACTGTGAAAGTTACCATTCCCAACGACTTGCTGCAGCTGTGTCCAATAAGCTGACTCCCATGATAATTGAGGTAACACCGGTCAATGAGCGTGTTATGAGACTGAGGATTTGCTACTCTCTGTATATGCTCCGACTGAGTGAGTGATCTCACTGTGAAGGAGGCCTTTGATGCCGCACTCGAGTCTGTAGTTGATCAGTGCCCCAGGTGAGATACTCTTCTCGTCTTGGGGGATTTCAATGCATCAACTGGCACTGATAGGGATGGTTATGAGACATGTATTCATCCCCATGGTTCTGGAACTGTGAACCAGCATAGCACTAAGTTCCTTGACTTTGCAAGAAGTCATGGACCTATGGTGGCTGGTTCATAATTTCAGTGTCCACAGGCTCATTGCTGGACTTAGTATTCCAACTCTGGTTGTGTGGCAAAGGAGATTGACCATGTGCTTGTTGATGGTTGCTGGAGGATGATTCAGAACTGCAGGATCTCCCGGAATGCTCAGTTCCACATTAACGACCACCGGCTTGTGGTAGCAACTCTGAAGTTGCAGCTTATATCTGGGAGAATGGTACCATCCCAGCCGAGGCTGAATGTTGGCAAGCTCAAGCATGAGAGGGTAGCTGAGGAGTTTGTGAACAGGCTGAGTGGGGATTTGGAGGGTCTTGGTGTTTGGTGGGATCCTGAAGAGTTGTGGGGTGCCTTCAAGACTACCATCCTTGATGTTGCTGGTGGTTTTTTGAAACCCACCATCATGTGAAGAAGAACTTTGGCTCGCAAGAGACACTGGGAACCATTGACCTGAGTCACAGGACCAGGTTTAATGGCAGAGCTGAGTTGTTCAGGGAGCTGAGGCATAAAACTGTATGCTTGCTGAGGGTGGACACGGAAGCCTATGCGCAAGAAATCTGTGAAGGGGTAGAGCATCACCTATGGTCAAGTTATTCTTGTTCTGCTTACAGAGGAATTTGTGCATTGCGTTCCTCAAGCCCGTCTCTCAGTGTACTGCAGTTAGAGTGAAGGGTAGTGAGCTCTTGACAGAGGAGTCTGAAATGAATTCCCGCTGGGCCGGTTACTTTGAGCCGCTTTACCATACTGACCCACCAGCTGTTGAGTTGGATTGCAAGGGTGGTACTATCCCTATTGCTGATCCTCCAATCAACTGTGAACTACCTTCATTTGTGAAAACACAGGCTGCGGTGAACCGGTTGAAAGGGGTAAATCTGGGAACTGTGGCATCCATGTTGAACTTCTAAAGGCTGATGGAAATGCTGTACTCATGTCGTTGCATGCAGCTCTGTGCTCTGTTTGGAGCAGAGGCATCATCCCAACTTACTGGACGAGGAGCCTTGTTATCCCTCTCCGGACAGGGAATGAGGGAATGGTGATCGCCAGGAATGCAACAACTACCGAGAGATGATGCTGCTCTCAATGTTGGGAAAGGTCTTTTCTCGGATAATTCTAGATGATGTTCGGCACCATCTGCTTGAGCACCACCATCCATAGCAGTTGGGCTTTACACCAAAGAGCTCAACCATTGACCGTATCCTTGCTCATCGGGTCCTCACCAAATGCAGGGGGAGAGTTGCAACAGGTGCTGCTTGCAGCCTTTGTTTATCTCGGCAAAGCATTCAATCTAGTGAACCGCGATGCCCTCTGGAGGATTCTTGATCTTCGTGGGGTGCCACCAAAACTGATCAATCTGATTTCTGAAATATATTCTGGTATGGAGAGTGCTGTAAGGTGTCAAGGTTCCATCTCTGACTTATTTCCAGTTGTTGCTGGAGTTTGTCAGTGGTGTGTACTCGCTCCCTCACTTTTCAGCCCTTGTATCAACTGGATCATGGAGGTTATGTCAGAGAGATCAAGCAGCGGTGCATGGTTTTGCAATGTCAGTAACTCTGACCTTGATTTTGCAGATGATGCAGTTACCTTTCCAAAGACGCTGGATATCATTCCGGGGGCCCTCCTGGCGCTGAATTAGGAGTCAGAGCCACTGGCATGATGGATTTCCTGGGTCAACATGAACATCTCGACTTTCAATGACATATTGGATGCTGCTATCTTGTACGTTCCTGTTTATGATGAGGATGTTGGGACCACAGAGAGATTCTTTTACCTTTGCAGTGATATTCATGTCTCCACATGTAGTGAGCCAGAGGTCGATAGATGTCTGGGTCAGGCCTGGGAACTCATGGATTCACTGGATCATGGGGTGTGGTGCTGTCAGTACCTATACAGGAGGACAAAATTCCGAGTTTTTAAGTCCTTGGTGCTTCCAGTCTTGCTCTACGGATGTGAGACTTGGACTGTGACCAAGGGTCTGAGATGGAGGCTTAACTGCTTTGGTACCAGGTCTCTTCGGAGAATATTTGCCTATCACTGGTCAGAAATTGTGTCGAACGAGCATTTGCTGAGAGAGACTCAGATGAGATTTGTTGACAGTATCATCCGTGAACATCAGTTGCCCCTGTATGGATATGTGGCTCATTTTCCTGATGCTGATTCTGCTCACCAGATTCTCTCAGCAAGTGAGCCTCGTGGGTGGGAGAGGCCAATAGACCGAACATGTGCCACGTGGTTGCAGGAGGTTGATCGGCATTTAAAGGAGATCGGGATGGGCCAGGCACGGAGGTCCCTGGAGTTCCGCAGCAACACGCTGCTCCAGCACATCATTCCAAACCTCACCCGATTAGGTTTTGATCTGGATTCGAAAATCACTTTTTAGCTTTTGGCAACTAAATCAATGGGTGATCATCGCATGATTAGTGATCCCACCTGTGTCTAACTCTTAAATGCCTTTCGTAAATCCAGCCTGAAATGTTCCTTCTAATTTTTTTGCAGCCTTGTTGTTCGCTTGATAACACTATTTGCTTTAATATAACACTCACATACGAATGGGGAACATCCGAAGCAAAAGCCGAAAGAAATAAAAGTGAAAAATGCGAAACCAACTAAGATACCGTGCCTATCGAATGGCTACACCCCCTTTCAAAATGTTCACCTTTTGTTACCTTATAGCCTGGAATTAAATTGCATTAAATCAGACTTTTTCCTCCTTTATTTACACATCGTAACTCATAACTTCCAAGTGAAAGACAAATTCTACAAATTTCAGAAAATTAATTAAAAATACAAAACCAGAATATCTTGGTTGGATAAGTGTCCACTCCTCCCCCCCCCCCCCCGCGAGTTAATACTTGGTGGAAGCATGGGGTAGGTCTCCACCAACTTTGCACACCTTGATTGTGCAATATTTGCCCATTCTTCTGAACAAAATTGTTCAAGTTCAGTCAAGTTATGTGGGGAGCATTGATGGACAGCAATCTTCAAGTCATGTCACAGATTTTTGCTAGGATTTAGTTCGGAGCTCTGACTGGGCCACCAAAAGGACATTTCTCTTTTTGTTCCTTAGCCACTCCAGTGTAGCTTTGGCTGTGGGCTTCAGGTCGTTGTCATGCTGAAAAGTGAACTTCCATCCCAATGTCAGCTTTCTTGCAGAGGGCGTCAGGTTTTCGTCTCGGATTTTTCAGCATTTTGCTCCATTCATTTTCCCTTCTATCATGACAAGTGCCCCAGTCCCTGTTGATGAGAAACATCCCCATAACATGATGCTGCCAGCACCATGCTTCACAGGAGGGATGGTGTTCTTTGGGTTGTGTGCTGTCTTGGGTTTGCGCCAAATGTAACGTTTTGCATTTCAGCCAAAAAGTTCTATCTTGGTTTTGTCAGACAACAAAACTGTGTGCCACATGGCTTCAGAATCCCCAGATTGTTTTTGTGCATACCTCAAACGGGACTCCAGGTGGGCTTTTTTGAGTAACGGCTTCCTTCCTTCTTGCCACCCTACTGTACAGGCCAAACTTGTGGAATGCTTGGGATATTGTTGTCACATGCACACCGTGACCAGTCTTTGTCATAAAGGCATGTAGCTCTTGTAAAGTTGCCACTGGTATCTTGGTATCCTCTCCAATCGGTCTCCTCCTTGCTTGGTCACCCAGTTTGGAGGGACGGCCTGATCTAGGCAGGGTCTTGGTGGTGCCATACACCTTCCACTTCTTAATGATTGTCTTGACTGTGCTCCAAGGGAAATTCAAGGCCTTTGAAATATTTTTATACCCAGCCCCTGACCTGTGCATATCCTCAACTTTATCCCAGAGGTGTTTTGAAAGCTCCTTGGTTCTCATAGTTGAGTGTTTGCTGTGAAATGCACTGCCCTGCAGAGGAAACCGACACGAACAGCTGATTTTATTCTGACATAATCAGAATCAGTACAATTTAACACAGGTGGAGGCCAATTAACTTGGTGTGTGATTTGAAGGTGATTGGTTTCACCTGAGCTAATTTACAATTGCTATTATAATGGGGGTGGACACTTATCCAACCAAGATATTCTAGTTTTGTATTTTTAATTAATTTTCTGAAATTTGTAGAATTTGTTTTGCACTTGGAAGTTGTGGGTTACAATGTGTAAATAAAGATGGAAAAGTCTGATTAAATACAATTTAATTCTCGGCTACAAGGCAACAAAAGGTGAAAATTTTGAAAGGGGGTGTGGACTTCCCATAGGTAACTGTATGGTCTTCCAAGGAAAACTCAAATTATGATGGATATACTGTAAGTCCTGAAAGAGCCTGTTCTTACTCTAAACATCCAACTTTTGAGATTACCAGCAACGATGGAAGGAGTATAATGGCATGTAATGACAAAATGGTTTAAGTGGTGCAAAGAACATCTTTCAGTCGGCAGATAAATTGTCCATTGGAAGAAACCTTGGGATGGTGCGGCGTTAGAATAGGACAAGGATGAGGCAGAGATGTCTCGTCAAGGTTTGATTCCCGACCCAACTATAAACTGTCTGGTTCATGCTTCACATAACATATGGTGTTCCATCATAAGGTAGCGCACTTACCTTTCAGATGTTGAGTCGAGGTTCTAGTCCCGGCCCGATGATAAACTGTCGGCTTGGTGCTTCACATGATGTGGGGCATTCCATCACAAGGCAGCGCACTTACCTTTTAGATGTCTAGTCGAGGTTCGATTCCCCACCCGAGTCTAAACTGTCGGCTTTGTGTTTCACATGACGTATGGCGTTCCATCACAAAGTGCGCCGTCCATTTGATGGACATAAAGTTTGGTGTCCCTTCTGCTAGCAACAGCCATTATCTGATGGACGATAAATATCTCACGGTGTCTTTAATGACGAGTGGGTGAATTATCACCAGCACCATAAACAAATTACAAATACCTGCACAAATCTGCTCCAGTCGGCTGTCAGGTCCTGCCAGTCAGTCCATGAAATACCTGGACCAAACTATATTTTACGGTCGACCCCACACAAAGGTGGAATTAATTGTGGCCCATAAAGAAGTAGTAGTAGTAGATGATGACCCACTCATTCATTCAGCGAAAGTTCAAACACCTGAATCGCCCGGATAAGAAGGGAATATTTGGAGAAGAAGTGTCAAACATTAACTATTTCTTGGAAAAACCATTCACGTTCAAGGTCAAAACAGATGTCTGTTTATGAGCAATCCAAACCAACGAAACCGTCGATAAGGAGGTCGTCATGATCCTTAGGTATGGCTCTGACCCTTTAAACCTGTGGTTCAACAAAATGGATGAGGTTGCTACAAAGGAAATAATTATGTGTATAGTACCTGTTCCAGGTGAATTATGTGTCCAAGCTGAAATGCCCGTCTCTGACGCATCCTCGTAAATACCAAAAATATTCTCTTTCAGCTCATATAACCATGGTTTGTGATAGTTGCATTATTTAATTAGTTTCAAATTAATTTATTTTGTGTGTGCCTTTATCTTTACAATTAAATTCCAGCTTAAGTTTCCTCAAAAAAAGTCATGTAGTCGCTTTAATTCATGGGAATTGCAATCCCTGGAGTTTTGGATACATACATACATACATACGCTATAGCTCCATCACAGTTATGATAGCTGTACCTGTTTCAGGTGGATTATGTGTATAGTCGGCCTGATGTTGACTTAACGATAAAGGCGGCTGGCTTAAGATCCTCGAGTCTTGAGTTCAAACCCCTGTGAGGTCGTTAAAGTAACATCAGGCGAGTTAATTCGGCCTGTCATCCTTCCAAGGTTGGAAAAATGAGTACCAGCTTGCTGGTAACAGGGGGCATTGCATCAGCGGCACAGCTGTGCCCCCAGAAAATGATGCAGCCAAGCAGCCATAGGCTGCATGCGCAGAAATAAGTAAAATGTGAATAGCATCTGTTCCGCGTGGATTAGGTGTTTAGTGCATGTTCCAGGTGCAGTGAGACAGTGCCTTATATACACCTTTCTACACCAGTCATTGCAGCTCAGGTATCTACCAACATATTACGATCTTAAAACTAATCTGCAAAGGGACACACGACATGTCTTGACACAAAACAAGCCCAGAAGTCGTTACAGTGATGTGGCCTACCATGGGCAGGATATAAACTATCTTTTTCCTTCATACATCATGATTCATTCATCTCCCGGCCCTTGATTGTGCGTCCCACCGGGGAAGGCAGTGACGAACGATTACCTGCATGGTATACCAATCCCCCTTGACTGATTACCCTCACACTGGAGCTTGACTGCATAAACCGCCCTTGACTGGACAATTTTAAACGAAGGACGATGCCGCTCCCTCCATGTTCTCATACATTCAATCCAATAATCCTCTCGTGATTACCTATTTGGAAACACGTTCAGGTGCGTGTCCTTTCCGATCGCAAATCAAGGTGTTACTGTATTGATCTAAGACCATATATGTCAAATATAAACGGCCATTTTGATTGTTTTTTTTTTAACCATTTCTTTGATTTGTTCATGCTCTTTGATGAGGTGAAAGAAACTCTTTTGAGATGGGGGAGATGGAGATGGTGCAATGGGGGAAGCAAATAGTTTTCACCACTTTCGTTGGGGTCAATGACTCTTTGTCTTCATCCATATCTACCAACGGAAGACTTTCCTTTGTTGGTTGATTTTTCACGCATTATCCCTCGCAATATAGCATAAAGGGTGGTTAAGCAATTGGTTCACTCTGTCTCACCATCAGTCTATTTCTCTGATCGAGGAACCACTCGATTTCAGTTGAATTATATATTTTGAACATCGGAGAACACGGATAGAATCATGACTCAAAACACGAACCTGCAGTTTAGCAGTACTTTGGCTGTGAATTTGGCAAGTTGTACGGCGTCTCGTCCTGAATGCGCACGGTAAAGCAATTACTTCAATGTGTCTGTCTGATAGTCAAACAAAATTGAAAACCATTCCAAACAGGAAAAGTACTGTTTTTAGGGATGTCATAAAGGACACAAACAACAGGCATGAAAAACTAATTTAAAGTATTAAATAAGGTGGTGTAAAAATGGTTGCATCAGCATTGATAAACTTACAATTCAATGCTTTGTTTGTTTGTTTTTCTACAATCTTGAAAACTTATTTACGTCAGGTTTAATTATGTATTTGAACACTGTAGAACCCAAGTCGCCTTGTTTTGCACTTCCAAAAACCTCCAGTTTAGCAGTACTTGGGCAAAATTATACGCCATCTCGACCAATCAACTTTGCCGCACGCTCTGAGGGCGGAGTCACAACGAGATTCAGCCAAAATGGTGGTGCCTATCGATGCAACGACAGAGCTAACTTCATCCAAAAGATCTGTTTGTTTAGTGCATCTTTTTCTCAAAGATTTTTGTTTAGTGTATCTTTTTACCAAAATCGTCAGTTTCTCCAAGAAGAGTTGGCAGCAGGTTCAGCCCTTGACAGTTCCATTAGACCAGTCAGCTTTGTATGGTTGCCATCACACCTGTTATTCAAAGTTTATGAACAAAGTTCATTGAGATCGTGCTATGAAATGCAAAGCAAGAATTGAAAAGACCCTTTCCATGTCCCTTTTCTCAAGACGGCATGGGGTACGTTGTTGTATGAACTCTCTAGTTTTGTTGTTGTTAAGTTGAATCAATTACGTTAAAATATGACACATCTTCTGAAAAACACCTACTGTTTAAAAATATATACATATGTTTTGTCTGGATTTCTTTATTACTTTTGGAGTTGACGTCGTCCCATACTTAAACTTCATAAACTTATTGGAACGATATACAGGGTGTCCTCCACAAATCACCATTTCAAATTCAAACTGCAAAATAAAAATAATTTAATGGGATACAACGATGTGGTTTATGTTTCGTGTTGGCTTAATGGTTCGGGTGGTAGGCTTGGGATCCTAGGATCCTGAGTTCAAATCCTGCTTGGCTGTTGAATTAACACCAGGTGGGGTTGACTCTGCCTGTCATCCTTCCAAGGTTGGCAAAATGAGTACCAGCTTGCTGGTATCCTGCGTTGGAGTGGTGACCTGTCCAGGATTGTGCCCAATTGCTTAGGAGACTGCTTTGGCAACACCAATGCTCTGCACAGAGTACGGTCCCGATGGATGGATGGAATGATGCGGTTTGCCGCATCTGATAGAACATTTCTCAAAGTTTTATTGTAAAGATTTCAACATCATCCGAATTTGAATGGACTTGTGGGGACTGCGCTCGAACAACTCAAAAATGTGTTCAACATTCTCAACACTTGTGCTTGGCCAGCCTGCCTCCATTCTCAGCAGGCTGCTACCAGTCTCGATAAACTTTTTGTGACACTCACATATCGTTTTTCTCGATGGTGGCTGCCTTCCCAAGGTTGTCCTGAAGCTTGGTTGAACCTGTATAGCTTATTTGAGCTCTATAAACCAGGCAACACGCTGTGCCTTTTCTTGTTGGGATGCCATTCACGATAAGTGTGATGTCTCGTTTCACAGGAGACTCCTGGAAATGAAAAAAAAGTAAATAAACTTTGAGAAATATTATTTCACATGTTGGAAAATGCGTCGTTGTATCCCATTTCATTATTTTTTTAAATTAAAGTTGAAGTTAGAAACGGTAATTTGTGGACACGCTGTACTTGAACATTCGTTCGGTGGGGAACGGAACGCCTGGATTTACATCCATTGTAAATGACATCATGCTCCATGATGCAGCAAATCAACCTGTGTGCCACAAGGATGGCAATTACTGTTCATTTGTATGGAATTTCGGTGTGCCAATAATATTCTTGCATTTATTTTTAACAACAGTTTTGGATGCAGATTTCAAATCGAATTGATGCCACTCTGTAACCCTTGAGCAATGTAAGATACTTGCCCTTAAAGTGGTGGCCATCTTGGATTGATGTTAAAATTCATAACTTGGCACTCCCTTGATGAAATGGGTCAAACTTATTTTTTGAATGCACTGTATTAATTTTTAATGACAAAGCTGTTGGTTCATGTCTAAAAACGGTAAAGTTATTTTTATCATGGATTCTGGTGACCATCTTGAATTTATGTTAGAATTGATAACTCGGCACTCGGTTAATGAAACTTAAGAAACTTTTTTTTTGTATTGCTTTTTATGACAAATAAGTTGGTTTGTTTTTGAAAGCTGGACAGTATCTTCATTTGCACCTCATCAGATTATATTGATAAATAAAAACAACAATCGTGATACAAGCAAGGAAAACTCCTAATAATGCATTTGCATTAATTTTAATTGATATACCTTACAACAAGCAATTAAATCAAGAAACTCTGCCTAAACCATTAAAAGCAAATAAAATACATTCCATAACTAACAATAACAATTTCCTCAACATCACCTTTCAATCGATCCCATACATTAGAAATTCAAGAAAGTTACATGTGAAGCTGTAACAACATGTTGTCCTGAGCAGGTATTCAATGCTGAACATCCAATGATGAAAGTTTATTGTGACTATTCAGTTTAACCACTTGTATTATTTCTGCTTTAGGTACCATCTTCATCCTCTCCATCTTTATCTTCATCGTTATCATCAGATAATGATAAAATCTCCTGTGTGTGCCGACTGTAGCATGCATCGAGTTTCCCTTGGCAGTTACAAATCAGGGTACATGCTAATTTTATTTCTGAACAGCTATGTAACACATGGTTGATCTGATCAACAAGAACACTTGATCATTTCCAAAATTTTACGTGGAGCAGCTGAAACGTTGGATCGTACTCCCACAGGAATCAATGATTTCGTTTTCTCATCACTCAACCTTTTTACCAATTAATTGGCATCTATGTATTCCAAAGTGGACTCATTTTCCTGAGTTATAATCAAAGCTATGCTGTTTGTTTGTTTGTTTGTTTGTGTGAGACTATTGGGAAATGAGATATTGGCATCCAAATTGTCACCAACAGCCTGCACAAGTTTTCCCCCAGACACCAGACATTTTCGTTTTCCACTCTTGGTGGCATCAGCAGCATCAGCAGCATCAGAAGTCTTCAATTTCCCTAACTCCTCATATGTAGCTGTACTGTAATACCAAAATGATGCAGTTCTGTCATTAACTTTTTGCGCTGCAGAAAGTTACTAATTGCGAGCTGTGTTGGTGACTTGCTCATGAAACTAGTTACAATGCTGGTTACTAAAGTGAATGGTAAATCTGGAAATTTCTTGTTCTTCAAGGAGCTCCAGTAGCGTTGAACCAACTCCATCTTGTAAATATTTTCAAGTATTTATTAATGTGTTTGTTTGTGCTTTTGGGCATGATTCTTTCACGGCCAAACCGTAGCAACTAGAGGCCCCAAATTTTAGTTGTAGATACTTCAGAATCATGGTAAAGTTCTAAGCTACCTCCCATTGGCCTTGACATCCGTTATGAGGCCACCAAAGGCCGCTATAAAGTGTATATTGGGATGTGGGTTAGGCAGTGCTGCTGCTGGCCAAAAAGCCCACACCATGAGACCAATAACTCCATAATAACTCGATTGCTTTTGAATGTCCAACACGTCCTGAAACCACTGCCGGTAAAAGATCTGCACACAGCCGATCAGCGCTGGGTAGTCCCTGAGAGTTGTTGATGTTTTCTTTATTGAGTCTCACATTCTACACAAAATAGAGTAAGAATTGGACAAACAATGGTGTAGAGTGTAATGAGGTGGACAGGATGGATATAGAAAGAAACTTCGTCCTACCCCCCCCCTCTAATCCTCCCTATCACCCTCCTCTCCCCCCTCTCTCTCCCTTCCTCTTTCCCCTCCTGTCTCTCCCTCCCCTCTCTGCCCTCCTTCTCCACTCCCCCATTCTATCTCTTTCCCACTTCCCTGTCCACCCCACCCCTTCTCCTTCTCTCTTCCAGATCGGAAAAAATCACAGAACGATCGGACAACATTAATAAAAAATATACAAAAAATATATATTATTAGATTTTTTTAATGGAGGTGAGCGACCCGAGACGTGTGTGTGTGTGTGTGTGTGTGTGTGTGTGTGTGTGTGTGTGTGTGTGTGTGTGTGTGTGTGTGTGTGTGTGTGTGTGTGTGTGTGTGTGTTTCCTCCATAACTCACTCCAAAACTAAAACCTAGCAGCCTGAAACTTTGCTTGCATACTAAAAAAAACTCCAAGGAAGTGCAACAGTGAAAATTGGGTGTTTGGGTTAATTAAAACACCCCTTCAAAGATAATTAACGGCATTATTTAATTGTGTCCTTCATCAGGCGATCTTCAGCCACCTCACTGTCTGGGGTCTTAAAGCATTTCCTGGGTAACCTCCCTGGGGGTCTGAAGCCGCCATGTTGTTTGGCCTGCTCAACCATGCTTTGATTTGGAACAGCCCGTAACGATTTCTTCACGATGAAGTTTTTTTTCACTTTCCTCACTCATATCGAATACCCGTTCATCATAGCTACGAAACACTGGGTATATTGCAGTGCTTATAAACACCTGGAGACACCAGCGTTCGTGGCTTTATTTCACTTGTACACGTGAATAACCAAGAGAATCTCTTAAACTAACCAGAATTACAAATTGTAAGCTCCAGATATGAAAGTATCAGCAGTTTTGACTCCCCCAAACAGTGTCGATTTGTTCAATTCAGACGTTGCACGGGCGTTTCCTGGTGCATAGTTGTATCGAAGGTAATTGGTAATCGGTTGCCAGGCCAGGCGTTCCGTTTGAGTTGAGTGCTTAAGCCACTTACTGAGCTGCACAGTCAACAGTTACTTCAAGGTCAAGGTACGTTTACAACACTCATGGACGTGGCACATATGGGTAGATTTTGATCTGGACAGACTCTCCGTGGGTGTGTAGACATGCCATGCCTGTTAAGGGCGCCATGATGGCAAAGTTTCATCCCGTATCTTATGGAGGTTCGTTCAGGTTTTCCTTTGTCCTCCCGCCTTTTTCTAAAGCATTTTGTTATTGGATTTGCTTTACAAAGGTTGCATGGTTTCTCTTTGTGGGTTTCAAAGCAAAATATATTTGATAACGCCCAATTTCTGAGCCGTTTGCCGTATTAACGTATTTTCTAAATTACCGAGCCAATTTTTTTTTCCACCTTTCACACGCAGCTGTTTATATAGAATAATGTTTGTGAACATCTCCCTGAAACGTCTGTATAAATGTAACATTGTTCTTCGGTGAAAGCTACTCAAGGTTTTTGGGTTGTATACAGTACGTACTATAGTCAGTAATCACACTGACTCCAACCTGTCGATTCCTGAAAAATTGCCGATATCGGCCAAGTGTGTTGTGTGGTGTGGTGTGGTGTGTGTGTGGGTGTTGTGTGTGTGTGTGTGTTAAATATTGCAAGGCCCAAACATTTACTCCGCGGTAGCTGCAGCAGCATAACCATTTGCCTCTGCAGCTCCTAACAATAACGACTTCATCTCTAACCATCGCAGAGAACATCATGGCCGACCTGATCGATGGCTATTGCCGTCTTGCACATGATACCATCACCTCCTCCACACACACACACACACACACACACACACACACACACACACACACACACACACACACACACACACACACACACACACACACACACACACACACACACTATGTGTGTATGTTGTTGATTGGTATCTACATATGTGGGTTTCAGAATGTGGAATGGAGTCCTCTCAGGGTGGGCTCAAAGCATCCACCTTCATTTCAGTAAGGGGTCCCGATTCATGGACCAAGCTGTGAAGTTTTCTGTTCTCAAAGTGCCGAGGGCTCTCTTCAGGATCGTCGCTGAGCCCCGAACAGCTTCCAACTGTAGTTTGCTTGTTGTAATATTCCCAGGGATGGTTTGTAGCTCACCTGTAAAGTAGTAACGGGGAGCTTATGGGATGGTGTGTCGTCCGTCCGTCCACAAATACTTGCAACTTCTTCTCAGAAACTAAACATACGATTTCAAAGAAATTCGACCACAATTTTCATCACCCGTGATGTCATGAAAAAAGGGGTCTGAAGGGGTCCACAGAGGGAGTTTATGGGGAGGGGGATTGGGTTGCTTCCCCAAATAAGTATTTGATTTCTTCTCAAATGGTAAACACAATTCCGATGAAACTTCAGGACAACCTTCATCACCCATGACATACCAAAGTTTGTTCATGACATTAGAAAAACCTGGCTCTAATGGGGGTTTCCCCCCAAAATATATATTTGCTTTCTTCTCGAAAACTACATGTACAATTCCGATGAAACTTGACCACCACCTTCACCACCTGCATTGTACCAAAGTTAGTTCATGACATGAAAAATAATTGGGGTCTAAGGGGTCCTATTGGGGGTGGTTTGCCCCCCCAAAATATGTATTTGCTTTCTTTTCTGAAACCACACACACAATTTCGATGAAACTTGACCACAACCTTTATCACCCATCATATATCAAGGTTTGTTCATGGCATTAAAAAAAATCCATAGGTATTTACTTTCTTCTCAATTATATATTTTGTGGGTCATCCAAGCTTTCCAGTGGTTGCCAGGTTATCTTATCCAGCCACTACCAGGTGAGCACCCAGGGGTACTGCCCTTATGTTTAACATCTCTGTGAGGTTCTTTGTCATCATTCCTGTAGGTCCAGGTATCACTGGTACAACTTTGGCATTCTTCAGCTTCCAGGATCTTCTCACTTCATTCTTGAGGTCTTGGTGTTTAGTCATTTTCTTGATTTCTCCATCGTTTAGTCCAAAATCACTGGTTTAACACCTCAATAAGCAATGCCTTTTTGTACCTCAGTATGATATCTGGTCACAACACTTTGTTTTTCGATGTTCATGCTTGATGGGATCATTAGGTCGTACGTGAGCGGTTCCCCCTTCCAAAGCTCCCCGGAACTTCCATGTTTTCAGTGATTACTTTTGGTTCATGTTCCCACAAATTTTCTGGAACTGGGACATCAAAGTTTTGCAAATGTGCCAGTGGATTACATTATAAACTCTGTTGTGTTGTTGTGTGTACAGCGGTTCTGCCATGAGTTTGTTGTGTGTGTGTGTGTGTGTGTGTGTGTGTGTGTGTGTGTGTGTGTGTGTGTGTGTGTGTGTGTGTGTGTGTGTGTGTGTGTGTGTGTGTGTTTTCGGTCATGAAGCATAACATATGATTCTCTTTACTAACCCCACCTCCACCCCTCACCTTTCTCTCTTCTCTTTTTTTTTTCATACCTCTCTCTCTCTGTCTCTGTCTCTGTCTCTGTGTCTCTGTCTCTCACCCCCTCATCGCATCCCTCCCTCCCGCAGTACAGCAACGTTTGGTGAGGCATAGCTAGATTCACCTCCACCCCCACCCCCACTTCTCTTCCTAGCTTCCCCTCCCTCCTGCCTCCTCTCTCTCCCTCTCCTACCTGCTCTTTCAACCCCCCTGCTTCATACCCCCGTCAGTGAAGCGGCGGTGTGTGTGTGTGTGTGTGTGTGTGTGTGTGTGTGTGTGTGTGTGTGTGTGTGTGTGTGTGTGTGTGTGTGTGTGTGTGTGTGTGTGTGTGTGTGTGTGTGTGTGTGTGTGCGCGTGCATATATCTTTGGCAGAGGACTGTGAAATTTGTATCGAATGACGACTGCTCTTGTTTGTCTATTTGTGGGTCTTCCCCACATAGCTGACTTACAGATATTATTGACTGTACACAATCAGGGCCTACAGTTGCCACATTGTCGTCTCACCCACAGTTGTAGATGCAATGCCGAACCACTTTCCCACTCACATTGAAGTTTAAAGTACCCAGGCATCATGCAGTGTCATTTTGGAATGATACCTACAACAGAAATCTTGTGCTACTTTTAACAAATCACCATGTTATACACTTGGGGACTTCAATGTTACAAATCACACACTCACGCTCCTTTACAGACCCATATCTCACACACACACACACACACACACACACACACACACACACACACACACACACACACACACACACACACACACACACACACACACACACACACGAAATATATTTTGATTTTGCATCATCAATGGAAGTTATTTTCAAAATCCATTCATCATTATTGACCCATATTTCACATATAATTATAGATGATGCAAGTGTATGAGTTACTTACTATATATGTATAAACACACAATTTATATTTTTTAATTCAATAGATATTATATTTGCAAGGAATTAAGGCAAAGGAGGAGGCCATTCGGCCCATCATGCCTGTGTTACACCAATACCACATTTAATCAATCTGTTGATACCCCTTCCCTTCATGTGCAGCCTTTTTGGCTGTACACTGGTACTCATTTTTGCCGACCTCGGAAGGATGTCAGGCTGAGTCAACCTCCTGGTGTATATTAGTTCAGCGGCCAACAGAGCCTGAATTCAGGACCCTAGGATCCCAAGCCACCACCCTAACCACTAAGCCAACACCAGGTTTTAAAAAAATAACTTCACCGTTTTTAGACATGAACCAGACAGCTTTGTCATTAAAAATATTGAAACTCTTTCTTATTCAACATCCCTTCTTCATGAAGATAACTCGAAATGAGTTGATTCTCTGTTCAGCATGCAATTCCATAAATGTTTTGCTAAAGTTTCATTTTCTTGTAGGCCTACTGCAAATGATGCTCTGTACATGTACATGGATCCTGACATCATGTGCTCAATCAGTAACAGAGAATCTGAGTGGAAATCCCCCATGGTTGTAGAAATATAACCAGAGATTAAGAGACTGCTGATTAGTAAGGATTAGGAATTTTAACATTTGCAGCCTTCAAAACATGCATGGAAATATGTGAAAAGCCTTCAAAAATTGGGTTGTATAAATTTATGTATATATCCAATAGTTGACACAAAATAACTAAAAATGGTCACCATGCCCGAAGCAAAAACCATTTTACAGTATGTTTGTATCCCGAAGCGGCTTTGTCATCGAAAAGCAATACATTAAAAAAAAATCTTGTTTCATCGACTAACATCAAGTTATCAATTCTCACGTAAATTCTAAATGGCCGCCATGAAAAATTCAAGATGGCTACCAGAATCCATGATAAAAAATAACTTCACAGTTTTTAGACATGAACCAGACAGCTTTGTCATTAAAAATCAATACATTAATTTTTTATTTTTTATCCCATTCCATCAATGGAGTGCCGAGCTATGGATATTTTTTTAGCGTCAATCTACGATGGCCCCCACTTTGGGGCCAAATATCTTACAATGTCCAAGGGTTCCAGAGTGGCATCAATTACATTTGAAATCTACATCCAAAACTATGATGAAAATGCAGTAACATGCTTTGCACACTGAAATTCCAGGTAGCTTAGAAAACTTCAATATTTCTCCAGACTATGTTTGAAATTGTCATTAATGTCCAAAATTATTTGACACCTCAACTTTAACCTTTATGATCGGTCCTGATAGTCAACATAAGTATGGTTGAGGATGGGGGGAAAGTTGAGGATGGGGTTGAGGATGGTTGAGGAAAGGGTTATAAGTGATAACCCTTTCCACACCATCTATATCCAATGAAAGTTGATATTAATGTTGATCATGTTCTATGAAGTTTGTAGTCAGCTTCACATGTTCTCCCATAGATGGGAGTCTCATGATGCCACAGGAACAGAAGTCATGTTTGTCTCTGAAATTATTTTCAAGGAGAAAACATTATGACTCCATGTTATATTACACAGGTAATTACTTCTGTGTGTAAAAAAAAAGTAATTCTACATGAGAATTAAGATGGTATTCAAAGCACCTGGTGGATCCTGCTCTATATAATTACAGCAATATCTATCCACTACACTTGCCCATATCAGACAATAATTATACTTGTACAGACGAGATATCAGTTTAACCCCCACTGCCCTCTTAACAGTATATAATTATTATAGTTATATCCACAAGACTTTCCAGCTTCCCACTTCAAAGTACAGGTAGTGGACAAAAATGGAAACACCTGGGTAAATGAGGGACACCAATAAACGGCTTCCGCATTGGTGGAGCCCATGTGTTAATTAAACAAACTAGCAAGGCACTCGGTCCAGCGAATACTTCTGCCCACATCCGGATTCGGATCTTCACCAGAATCGAATCAATTCTTCCTTGTCACACACCCAACCTGTCCACCAAGTTTCATCTGAATCCGTCCAAAACTTTTTGAGATATCGTGCTAAATATCGTTTTTGGCCCTATTTCTCAATGGTGAAGAATCGCATCAAAAATTCTAGTATCCGGGTTTGTATCTGGCTCTTCACTAAAATCTAATCAGTTTGTTCTTGTCACAAACCAAACATGCCCACCAAATTTCATCCAAATACCATCATCCCAAGCTTTTTAAAATTCCTGCACACAAACAAACAAACAAACAGACAGACAGACAGACACATGAAAACTTTGCATAAGGTAATAACATCCCAGCATGCTTAGGGTCATGTATAAAAATGCTGCACAGACCTTGTTGAATATAATTATGGCAAGGATGGCTGCAAGAGGAGACCCCCAATGCCCCCATCCACAGAACACGTGTTGTCGCCCAATGGTTTGATGAGTATGACACTGATGTTATCCATATGTCATGGCCTTCTCAGTCACCAGATCTGAACCCAATCGAGCATTTATGGGATATTGTGGAACGACGCCTGATGCAACGTTTTGCACCTCCATCAAACAGGGGTGAGTTGATTGACTTTCTTGTGGAAGAATGGTGCCACTTCCCTCCTGCAGAATTCCAGATGCTGGTGGACTCTATGCCACGATGCAGACAGGCTGTACTGACCGCACGTGGTGGCCCGACGCCCTATTAAGTAACTTTACATTGGTGTTTCCATTTTTTGGCCAATATATATATATATATATATATATATATATATATATATATATATATATATATATATATATATATATATATACATGCATCACAGGGTGTCTATAAAGTCGTTGTACAACTTTGAACTTTGATTTAACTTTTGATGTGCACTTCATAGAAATATACTACAAATGGTGTATGAAATAATAATTCATAAAGTCTTTACTCAATATAGTGGAAAAATTTTCATCTTCAACATAACCACCATCTTTGGTAATACTTGTACATCGCTCAATCCGATTTTTAAACCTGTTGAAAACATTATCTACTTGTTGCTAAGTAATTTCATGAATTGCATTTGTAATGGTAGCCCAAGGTTCATCCAAATAATGTGGTTTCAATGAGTGAGCAACAGTTTTACATAGCCCCATAAAACGTAGTCCAATGGGGGCCAAGTCAGGCGAACAAGGTGGCCAGGAAATCGGTCCACGTCTTCCGATACACTTATCGGGGAAGACATCATTCAATAACTGTCACACATTCAAAGTATAATGGCAGGAAGCCGAGTATTGCTGTTGCAAGGTGATATGTGAGATTTAATCATAATAATTCTAGAACAAATTAATTCTACAATATTGCAAAGAATGTTGCTTCTTCCAAAAATTTTTTTATTTTTTAATGGACCAATGATGCATGACTCCCTAAGAGAACACGACATTGATGTTGTTGTTGTTGTTGAGCCCCTTTAATATTGCCAGACTTACTGAGGTTTTTCTTTCCCCCAAATGCGGTAATTGTAGTGGTTGACTTTGCCATTGATGGAGAAGTTGCCTTGCCAAAAAATGTCAACTCATAAAGAAACACAGGGGAATTATGCATTTAACAACAGCGAAAACAAAATCATTAACACAACATTACCAAAACTTCATTAATTATACTTTCGTATGCCACTTAGTTTGTTTCTATCATGTGTACAATGATCAAAAGTTCTAAAAGTTCAAAGTGGCTTCAGGACTTTGTGAACACAATGTACACACCAGACCACACCCAATCAGTGTATTATAGATATACTCACCATATATCACCCCCTCATCAGTGCATAATTATAGCTAAATATACCACCAGCCAGTGCATAAATCGGGGAAGACACAAAATACTGTAATGTCCACTTCCTGTACTTTGAAGTGGGAAGCTGGAAAGTCTTGTGGATATAACTATAATAATTATATACATACATATATATATATATATATATATATATATATATATATATATATATATATATATATATATATATATATATATATAATTATATTCTTTCTTATATATAATATTTTTTTATATATATAATATAATATATAATTTTCTTGTATATAATATACTTATATATTTATATATAATTTTCTTATATATAATATACTTACTGTATATATTTTCATTGAAAATGAAAATTGAAATTATATCAATGTACAATTATAAGTATAGCCTCCACCTCTATGTCCTGAGACAGCTGTTTGCAGGTCCTGGAAGAAACAACAGCACATACCCACAACAAAGCGCACTGATGGGGAAACACCGAGGCATCGAGGGACAAAGAAGCACACGAATGGACATGGACACACGAAGGTACGTCGATGAGACACGGGCCACTGCGCCATACCGCAACGAACAGACAAGACGTGGCTCATTTATGATCACAGTCACTGTCATGTCCCTAAATACCGGTTCAATATTAAACACGAGTGTTATAACACCTCGTTTGAACGTGTTCTTACAGCATCCACCTGGGGTTTAACAAAGTTCGTTTTCCCCTTTAAAGATGGTAAACAGTGGATGGGGCACCGCATGTTCCTGCTGATAAATATTTAACATTATTTTTCACAATTATTTTCAAGCACCCATCACCGGCTCTGTCTGTTTCATTCGACTCGGGTACTTGGTCACTTCAAACACAATTAATTCCTTGAAAAGCTCTAGCATTGAGAGCAGTAGATCTGTTGGTGTTCAAAATGTTCTCAGAACAAGATGTAATAATCTATATGATGAATTTTAAAAAACACATAAACAAAACAAGGAGGTGTATATAATATGTATAAATGAAAATAGCATTTATATATTTCACTAATTCATTCTGATGTATCAGACCCTGTTACAGAGCGCCGGTGCTGCCGGAGCAGTTTCTTGGCAAGAGTTATATTGGGTGGTTTGATATTGGCTTCCCAGCAGTAGCCAGGGCAAGAATTTGTAATTTGTTCATGGTGATGGTGCTAACTCCCCTTCTCTCTCTGAAGGACTCCTTGGAATCTTTAACGTCCACCAACTAATGCTGGAGACGGCCACCCAGTTTAACATCCATCCAAGGGATAGCACACACACACTGATGAATCACCTCGCCTGTGAAACACACACACACACACTGAGTGGAGAGCGGAGTATAATACCTGGTATCACGACCTGAAGTCGATTGCATTGTGCCGCTGTGACCTTGTGAAGCCAAGCGCATACCCTGCTCCACCTTTGCTGCTCAGGTCACGCTGGTTTCATGCTCTTGGCGAAAGAGAGTCCCTGCCATACATTACAAAACGTTGACCTTGGTGTTTCATTAATCCTAAAGTCGCATAAGAGGAAGGAAGCACTCTGCGAGTAGGTGTTGCACAGCCAGAATAGTTTTATTCGAAAATATAGAAGTTCTCTTCCTTCCGATATTTGCACATATTGTCTCCGATGCAAACAATTGATTGATGCGGAACATGAACACACGCACTTTGCATGGGTTTAGCTCCGAAATGTCCTCCTTTATTAGTGTCCCCACTTCCACCCCCGCTCCCCCAACGATGTTTACCCTTAAACTTTTCCCTCCACAGTTACCCCAACCTCAAAACTTTTGCTCCTCAGGTGTGTGTGTGTGTGTGTGTGTGTGTGTGTACCTGGCTTGTGAGAATATCGAACCCAGAGTGTGTGAATGAAGGAAACATGAGAAAAATTTATCCCCTCTGACCCTCCCTCCACTCCCAGCCTTCCCAACTCCATACCCATCACCCCATTCCCATGAGCAGCATATTAAGGACTAAAGAACAGACTTCTGAGCGCACATGTCAAGCGCGGACGAAAGTCACAAGATTCGCTCGTACAAGTTCACAAGACGATATCGTATCGGATATAATGAACCTCAGCGTGGGTTCCATGGACCGTGGTCGTTTTCTCGCGGGGACACCAAAGAGTTACAACACCCCGGACAATGGGTTGGGGGAAGAAGCGCGGGGTCGGATTGTTCGTATTACACGTTTAAAGGTCAGGGATTTCGTCCGGCTGATGATGACGTGTTCCTCAAAGACTCCCCGACCCTTCCTCCTCAAGCTGCTCCTCTGATGTCATTTTCAGCCAAGTTTACGTTCGTTATCGTGAGGGACCCTTTCGGGTCTCACAGTGGGGGACAATTAGGTACTGGATTACATTCGCTCTATATAATCTCATACAACACAATGAACACTCCATGGCATCCACATTTGTCACATCGTCATCTGTCTGCAGGACAGGAGAAATACTAAACCTAAGAGAAGTCAATAAACCAAAAATCTTTGTATACTGACTGTTCTTTCGAAACCAAGTGTGAAAACACAACTACCTATTTACCATCGCCAACGTCCCCGCATTCTTGCGTGATCGGCCAGGGCACGAACCTGCCAGCCAGGTGTGACATTCAACCGGAGAAGTTGATTTGGGCAGGAACTTATAATCGGTTCAGGATGCCGGAGATAACTCAGGTGTTTTCCACGAAAAGCAACGTGGGATCTTTAACGTCCACCTGGATTATGACACCTGGATTAATGTCCACTCAAGACGAAGGATGGCACACTTTGCCGTGCAACACCTTGCCTGCGAAGCACCAATCCAACGGTTTCTAATCGGGGTCGGAACTCAAACCCAGACGAGACCGCTCAAAGGCGGCGTGTGCGCTACCTCCGCAGCATCCGTTCAGGAACTACTGAAAACGCATGGAAATTGAAAGCAACAAATGATATAAATGATATATTATATGCTTCGCCAAAAGGATAAAGTGCACGAGAAGTGGCAGAAAATGTACGACACTATGGGGATTAAGGGGAACACTTGACTGTTAGCCCGATGGGTAGTAGGGAGAGTCGCTGTGGTAGTTGTAGTCTGGACAGACTTTCTGTACAAGCCGATAGTCCGTGCTGTAGAAGGCGATGTAGATACAAATGACGCTGAAGGGCTTCGAGCAAAGCCAGGACACATGACTTTGCGTCTGGTCCTGGAAGCAGTGCCGTGATGGGTCGTAGTTACACAACACAGTCTTGGTAGCCTTTTCCGTCTTCTCGTACTCCACGCGGCAGTTGAATGTTTTTGACTCTTTAGGGTCCACGAGCACTGACTGAACGGGGAACGGCTCAAAGTCCACGGGCTTGGACGGTGGTACGAGGCTCAGGGACACGTTCCCCTGGCCTGTGGAGTTGTGTCGGAAGTACACGCTGAACGTCCCATTTCCGTGGTCCACGATCTTTCCTGTGATCAGCAGGTTCAATTTGACCGTCTTGATGTTCGTATGAAAGTCACCCCAACCGAACATCTTCTTAAATTTCCCCGACTTCACAATGGGGCGCCTTTTACTCCGCAACAGGAGGTCTCCGCCGCCGACCTCCATGGTCCCCATCGGCAATCGTTTCTCCTTGGGCGGCCGTCGAGGGACGATGCTCCAGTTGCCGTGATGTGTGCCGTGCAGATAGCGAAAGGGAGATGCGACCGCAGTCTCTGCTCGCCACCACTGAGGCTCCGAGACCTCCATAGTTGCACGTGCCTGTACCAGGGCCTGAAGAAATGGTGCAGAATCGTAAAGCATCACCCATCTTTCTCGGTGAGCCACGAGGTTAAAAGACAAACAAAGCTTCAGACATTCTAACAGTACATCTAAAAAAGCCTTTAAAAGACGCTCAGGAGCTACACTCACGTGGTCGATCAGAGGGTCACATTAAATTGGTGCTCAATGTAAACTCCGAACGGTGTACAGACTGAACCGTGTGCTCGGTGTTCGAAAACCACTGCAATGTTCCCTTCATGCATCCTTTCTACCCCCAACCTTCTCCCTCCCCGAGCCTCCCAACTATGCCAAGGCCATTCATTAAACTGGCGGAAAGCACGAAAAAATAATCCCCACCAAAAAAAAAAATAAAAAGCGCTTCAAACATGAACAAACAACCTCAATTTTCGCTATTTGAGCCGTTAAAAGCAAATGGTGCATTTTGGCAGCCAATTGTCACCGAATAAAGTTAGCGCTTTGCGCTCCTGCGAAGGAGGCGCGGCAGATGGGCCATGATTGTGGCACATAGGGCATTGCGAGCCGGATACCGATCACCCCTTGGGGAGACTGTTCTCCGATACGAAACACGAGGACCCGACTCTCGCTTCTCCTGGTCAGACCCATGGGGGAAGACGCGGTTCCACGAGCGGTTTTAAAGATGTTAACACATGCAACAAACCCAAGATCAGAAACACTGCTGTGACTGTGAAACTGGGAGGTGGGGTTGGGGGGGGGACTAAAAAATGGTGAGACATTATATCCTTACCGAAAGAAGACTTCCATGTAGGAAGAGCAGTGCGGGAATGCGGGGCATGTTGGCCGCAGAGATCCCCTTTGTAGTTAGACATGCGGCCACGCCAGCGCGCTGCGCGACTTCAACTGCTCGCCCCGTCACCGATCCTCTTATAGACCCGCCGGCGCGATCTTGAAATATAGTGAATGCGATGCAGCCCGATAAACCGGTGCATTACTCAACGTCCGGAAAGATTCAATTCAGTTTCGGGCGTGACCACATCCGCGCTCCATCACTGAGAAGTGGTGCGAACGCGTCATGACACCGCCTGCACGGGGAAGGGGGAGAGGGAGTTTTGGGGTAGGCTGAGGGGGGTAGGGGGTGACAGAAGGCGGACTTGTGTGCTTGGTATGAGAGAAGAAGGTGGAGGGTGACGGGACATATTGAAGTTCTTGGCATTGCGGAACTTCGGCAATTACCTACGGGGGTCTTCCTACAGGAGAATTGGCAGCGCCACCCTATTATTCCGATTACCACCTTTGTATGAAGAGCACAAGCTTTCCACTCTTGCTTTCACTTCGAGCCACTCTCTGGGGTTAACGATGGAAAATTGGTGGGGTGCAGTTGTGTGATGTGTGTGCTCCAATGGGTATGGTTTACACACCCACCCAGATGATCACCCTCAATGTACATCTTCTTTTAGACAAAAACCGGTACACGGCGAACCCGCTTTACACGCGTAATGGGTCAGCAGGCTCGTGGTACTCAAGGTTTGAAATAGAACAAAGCGGTTGAATCTGTGATTTATTTTTATGATTGCGACTGTAATGAAAGTCCATGCATTCGATGATCACGCACATGCGTGTGTTTTTGTATGTATGTCTGTATGTACAATGTGTTCGTAGATATACCTATATATTGCAGATGTTTGTGTGTTGATATATGGTGATAATGAATTGTACTGCACACTCTACAGACCATTGGTGATGCCAAAGCAGTCTCTTGGCAAGGGTTCTGCTGGGTGGCTTGTCATTGCCTCTCCAGTTCAGCACAGGAATTGGGAATTTGTTCATGGCATCAGCTGTAGCTTACCTACTCTTCATGATTCTTCATATTCTTTGACAACCACAAACTCATGCTGGCAGACGAGATACCCAATTTACGTCCATCTGAGGGAATCTTTCCATTTGGGAAGGGAATCAATCTACGACATGTATCTAGTGTCTCGCTAGCCTCTTATTAAGCCACCTTTTTCCTTAATAAAAAAGGTTAAAAAACAATCAATTTTGTGACAAAGCCAACTATGTGCATCTCAACCTCACAACTAAAGTACGCAAGCCAAAAAAAGCTTCCAAAAATCAAAATGTGTGTATATGTGGCTCTTCTGGCTAAGCAGTTGCAGAAACTCAGCCTATTAAGCATGAGCTTAGCAGAGCTACAGCCCCTGTTTTTTTTCCATGGGATTGTAGTGCAGCCAATACCACGAAGAGAATGTAATTCTCAATTTTATAGATCAGAGCAGTGCAACTGTTAAGCCAGAAGAACCTTTTTTTTTAAATTCAAGTTGTTCCTGGCTGCTCCCAGAACTGTTTTGTGTTCCACAGACAGGTTAATGCATGGCAAGCATTTCCTGTTGGTCAGAATGCATGCAGCACTGGCTTCATAGTACCCACTACAGCGACAGGGTCTGATGAACGTGTGTGTGTGTGTGTGTGTGTGTGTGTATGTGTGTGTATGTATATATATGTGTGTGTATGTGTATATATATATACACACACATACGTATTTATATGTATGTAGTGGACCACCATATCATAGTACGATTTAACTCAAACATCAAAGAATTTTCGATTTTCCACAATTATGCTGAGTTAGTGCATCCTGGGTGGTTATATAGTAATACCAACTGAGATGGCTTCATGCTACACCAATGGCCGAAAGACCCTAAGTAAGTTTTCCAGAAATTGGACAAGGTTTGTCCGAAATACATGTGTGGATTTTGTCTCCAAAATGTTTCCTTTTGTGCTTAGAACATGTTGCAGAGCACTGTTATGAAACAACAGAGATGGCTCGATCTTGTGGTTACACTCCACGATAGAGAGAGGATGCAATACCCACGATTAAGCAGAAGAAACAGCTGTCGCCTAAAACTGTAATACCATCTTTACCCAGCTACCAGCAGATGTACACAGGAGATTTGAGCGGTGAATCAAACACCTGTTGCCATTGCCCAACAATTACTACAAGAGCACCTGAAAATAATTATCGAGTATCAACACAAATTTCTGCAAATCAAATGAACCATCATGTATTGTATTTATAGTGGACAGAAAGTATGTATGTATCATCTTCTCCGCGAGGATTTTACCCAGGATACCAAAACTTTCAGGGTTCCCCCCCCATCCCCCTTCACTACTCCCCCCATAATTCCCCATCAACCATCACCCCCACAATACCCACCATCATCCACCATTCCACTGTTCCCCCACAATAATTACCCACCACCATCCCAGACCCCCACCTCCACCATCCCCCCACAATTATAACCCCCACAATACCCACCATCATCCCATCGACACCTCACAGACATGATGGTGGGACACGGTACGGACACAAATGGCATCCGGGAAAAGTATGAAACAAGGGAATCTTGTAACATACAAGACTCCTGGTCAGCCTGTGATAGTGGGACAAATCATTTGTCACCTATTTTGGCTGTGGTGTCCGAGTCTGCCTGGGTGGTGGGGTGGGGTGCAGTTGTGGGGTGCGCTGCACGACACATCTTAAAGTGTCCAAGACACAAATTGCTCATATGAAAAGCAATGGTTTTAGTCCATGCTGTTGGCTGATGACGGGTATTTTTGCTCAAGTAACATATAAGTTGATTTCTCAATTAATACAAAATCCTTCCCTTGTAAACCATCAATTAAATAAAAAATCAAACCGAGCTGAAGTGATCATGTCGCCAGTGTTTTCATCTTCAATAACACTTCCACCTTCTTCCTCTGAATCGTTCACACAAGGCTCAAAACGATTTGGCTCAACACTTCCCCGAAAAGTGTTTCCAATTGCTAATTTTGTCTCCAATAGTTTGTTTTAAATCCCAATGATCATTTTCAACATTCTGAGAACCTTCGGTGTCTGAATCCGAGCTCGACATGCACTGTTTCTCTGTGTAAAGCCACCAATCAGATTTATATACTGTATATAAAATACATCATGAAATTGAAAAAAATAATTATTTTTGCTATCCATATTATATTATCAAGTGCTCGTGATATCCACTTCCCACAAAGAAAGTATATGGGAAGCAATCTGTGGATTTTTGTACAGTCATTGAATTACATACATAAGAAATCATTGAAGTAATTTCAAAACCAGTTACATAAATGCAAATCACAAGAAACCACAATAAAAGTTGCAAATTAATGAATATGTGAAATTCGTTTTCATCAGCTAGCTTGTTTCCTTGTTTGAAAGTCTGAGTGGGTTCAGAATGGCACCAATGAAGCGTCTTCAACAGAATAGCATGTGACAATCTAAACTCTGTGAGAAGAAGGGCACACTATGAAGAAAATAGCAGAAAAGCTGAAACTCTCTTACAATGGTGTGAGATACAAGACAAGAAATGGACAGGAATACCCAGAAGAATCTCCCCAAGGCAAAACAAGCACTCAAAGTGAAGTTGCTCAGCTTATGCGATGGAAGAAAATCAAGTCAGCAGCTGACAAATGAAATGAGAACAAGCCTAAACATGTTGTCCAGCACTGCACAGATGACTGTTCACAGCAGGTCTCAATCACAGAGTTGCAGCAAAGAAACTATTGCTGAAACTCCAGCAATAAGGTGAAAAGCCTGAAATTTGCAAGGCATCACCAAGATTGGGGACTGAAGAATGAAATTGTATACTGTGGTCTGATGATTCAAAGTTTTTAATTTTTGGATCGAAGAGGCACCATTTTCGATGCTGAAGACCTGATGAACGTTATGATATACAATGCTTTCAGGTGACTGTTAAATATGGGGAAGGCTCTGTGACTATTTGGGGTTGTATCTCATATTTTGGTGTCGAGAAGCAGGTCATAATCAATGGGACGCGAACAAAAGAGAATTACAAGCAGATACTGCAGCACCATGCAGTTCCCAGTGGAAATTGTTGAATTGGAAGGAGATTAATTTTCCAACAAGATACCGATCCAAAACACACTTCCAATGTAGGGAAACGGTATTTGGAGAACATGGTCAGAGCTGGTGTGCTCCAAGTGTTTGGCCACCCCAGAGTCCAGACACAAGTCCAATTGAGGCCACATGGGATTACCTGGAAACATAAGAGCAAGAGGAACCCAACTAACCTTACAGAACTATGGAACATACTCCAGGATATTTGGCACAATTTTCCTGAAAGTTATTTAGTCGTATGCAGGAAGCATGGGTAAAAGAGCGATGGCATTCAAGAAGGCAAAGGGCGTCCACACAAATTATTGATTGATACTATAAAATGACACTGTTCTTATTATTTACTTAAGCCATTTGTTTCACACGCATTTATAAAGGCTAATCATTTACAATAATAAGCATGTTATTATCATTGTTATTATTGTTAATGCTATTATGATAATATTATTTTGTAATAATGTGCCATTTTCATTGTCATTATGCCATTTTTATCAGATGGAATAGATTAATTTGTGGTTCCAATAAATTTTGCTTCCGGTAGGTGGGTTGACTTGCGACTCTTAGGCTATATACCACCTATGTATAAATATACATGTATACGTCCAATTTTCTCCATATTTCCCTCAGGCGAGTATTAAACAATGCGAGCGACCATTAGGAATGTGATTATGCATCAAATAAAGGTCACAATTGGACTGTAAGGGTGTCGGGGCAATATCACATGTTACACTTTGAAGCCACGGCCAGGAAAAATCACATGTGAGGCCCCAAGATACTAGTTATAAACAATCAATGTACAGTCCACACATATTCTGATGGCTAGAAAATATCAGACAGGCAATGAGATACATCATTCATGTGTGAAGACTCGTTTAAGCATCTTTATTAGCTACAGATCATTACGGCTGATCTGGAGACCTCGCAAGTCAAGACAGCTCGGTCCGTTAGTCTCTGGAGGAAGTGATACGCATAGAATGCCTCATGAATGTCGGGTTTACTCCAAATGTATTTTAGTTTAGTCATAAACAACAGTAGCTACTGGTTAAAAAAGGTAATCCTATGTTGGATAGAATTGACTGAATAGTTTGTGGTTATAATAATTTTAATTCCGGTAGGTGTGCCTCACAAAATGCCACGATAAGTTATTTATGAAATTTGCAAGGCAACCTTAACACCTCAACATGGAGTTCATCCAAAGTGGAAAATGCCCTTGGGCAGAGGGAAATGAAATTCCTACAACCTCCTCCATGTGGCACTTTGTTCCACTGGCAACTGTTGTTGGGATTGGTTAAGCAACAGATGATTGTGTCATGGTCAGACAGATACCAAATTACGTATTTTAGTATGATTTATCCGAAAGTATGAATATCATTGGAATAACTCAAACTTTTGCATCGAACTCTATATATGTGTATTTGTATATATATATATATATATATATATATATATATATATATATATATATATATATATATATATATATATATATATACACACACACACAAGTTGTCTCCCATTGTGTGCCGTGCTCTTTTTTTTTTGATTGTTTGTTACTTAATTCCATACCCTTGGGCATTTCCCCTAAAAAATTTTGCATACACATTATTGTGAAACTCGGTAGGTCAGCGTCGCATTAAAAAAAATTGCAGTTCTGAATCAAATTGATGTTAAAGAAGAAATAACGCCGCTCTGGGCCATTGAGCATCTTACGTTCGTGCGTTGGAAGGATGGAGTGTGGCTTTTGCCTTGGGCATTCCATGTTGTGTTTGGAGGTGAATTATTTGTTGGGAATCGGACCAATTGCATTGAAGTACAATATTTATATTCTGTATGAAGAATGGAAATGAATATACACAGGGATTACAGTCGTCCCGGGACATCAAGAAGATTGATACTTTAGTACACCACCAAGAAGATGATATTTGGTGCCCCCCTGTGTCAATTTTCGATACAGCTTATAATATCAATCTTTTTGATTTACTAAAGTCTAAATAATCAGATCTTGATTGGGTGACCATGTGTGTGTGTGTGTCTGTGTGTGTGTGATCCTTGTCAAATGCAGGGGTGAGGTTCCTGGAAAACGGCACTTTCGGCACAACTGTGTTGCACAAGCTTAAGACCTTATGGGATAAATGGGGATAGTGGGACTTCCGACAAAAATTTGAAACATTTCTTTGTTTTTTTGTGTTGATTAAAAAACCTCAGAGGGAAAAACATATACATATACTATATATAAATTTGTAGGATGGAGTTAATTGTTTGAAACGAGGGGATCATCCCCGTTGGTGGACGCGTTGCGGAAAGAAAGGTTTGCCTTTAAAGTCACCGGATGCATTTCCACAAAAAAGAACAAATGGTGCGTATTTTGGACTCGTTCACATGATACTCATGGCCGACAGATGCTACACTCACTCATCCCACCATACAACTTGTCTGAAATCACGATTTTCTCTGCGAATGTCATAAATCTATGGGATTTCTTCACTCTCCGACCACTTGGAGAGGCTTGATGTTTTGTGCCATGTTGTATTTAAGGGTACGGTATGCTGCTAAATAACGTTAAGTTAAATAAATCTCTAGGGCAATGGCTCACTCCACCACAGCGCAATGCTTACTGACAACGGCGCGTTTGGTAGAAGATGGCGGGAGACGTCACCTCTGCGCAT
Organism: Eptatretus burgeri; assembly: GCF_056783735.1. NCBI lineage: Eukaryota > Metazoa > Chordata > Myxini > Myxiniformes > Myxinidae > Eptatretus > Eptatretus burgeri. Next base: position 47,592,398 of record NC_140963.1, read on the forward strand.
GACGTCGTCACAATGCCACATTCAAAACCATATATAATCAAGTTTTATATGTGTTCGGGAAATAAGCATCACATTTATGAACTGTGTTAGACGAGGGTTTACTGCATATGTATATATAATATAATACAATCACATGAATCCATCTTGAGTTCTCTCACCTTTACTTGAATAAAGAATGACTCAATGTTTCCATCAGCAACATGTAGTGCAATGTGCCTCTGCCAAATTTTCTCAACAGAGAAAAAAAAATCATTTTAAATCCTCTTTTATCAACCCTGGAGTTGCTGCTCCTGCTTTCCCAACAATGGATGGAGGTACTCAATGCCAGGCATGAGATCAGACCCGTCTCCCTAGACATGTCGTGTGCTTTCGATACAGTCTGGCACCCTGCCCTGCTCACCAAACTCTCTTCCTATGGTATCCAAGGACATCTCCACTCATGGCTCACAGACTTCCTCTCCTGTCACAGCCAATTTGTGGCTCTTAATGGAGTTCTTTCATCCCCTCTTCATGTCCATGCTGGAGTTCCTCAAGGCAGTGTTCTGGGCCTAGTGCTTTTTCTGGTTTTCATCAATGATCTCTCCGACTCTCTGGAAAATCCTCTATATCTCTTTGTTGATGACTCCACCCTCTGCCGTAGCATCTCTCATCCCTCTGATTGGCAGGCAGCAGCCTCTTCATTCTCTGCAGATCTGGATAAAATTACAAGTTAGTCCAACACTTGGAACATGTCTTGCAATCCCGACATATCCCACACTCTCACGATATCTCTCCGAAAGGACCGTCTTGAACCTCCCCCCCCCCCACCCCCATCTTCATTCTCAACAATTCTCTTGAAGAAGTCCTTTCATTCAAACTTCTGGGTCTCACTTTCTGCCATGATCTTTCCTGGGAAAGTCACATTTCCAAGCTGGCCTCCAAAGCCAGTCACCAATTGGGTATCCTCTGTCATGCAAAGTCCTTTCTCGGCACACTGAAGGTCCTGACCAAATACAAAGCTTTCATCCATAGTTTGATGGAGTACTGCTCTCCCCTCTGGGTTGGTGCTCCTGCCTCTCACCTTTCTTGGCTTCATGCTATGGAAACCAAGGCGTTTAGGATCATTGGTATCTCCTGCGATGAGGCCGAGTCTTTTGGTCTCTCACTCTCTTACCGCAGGCAGGTCGGTGGTCTTTCTGTCTTCTCCAGTCTCCTCTCCGACCCCACCCCCCTCCTTTCCCTATCTGCTATCTGTCCCATCAATATTTGTGCAGGGCGCTCAAGGTCCGCCAGCAACCCCCTTCTGGTCAAAATACCAAAATCAAGAATCACTACTCACCTTCATTCTTCATTCCCCTTTATTTTCCACCTTTGGAACAAACTCCCACACACTCTTCAATCTCACTCCTCCCTCCAGGTCTTCAAAACAGCTGCTCACCACCATCTCTTATTTTCCCCCATCCAAAGCCATGATCTTTCCTCCCCTCATTAATCCACCCCAAACCGACCTCCTTCATATTCCCTGCTTTCCTTCCTGAAAGTCCCTGTCGTGTCCAGATTGTTTATTCTGTGCACCCCACCCCATCCCGCTCCCTTCCACAGATCTTATGTGTCTATTCCCCACTGTTTTGTGCTTCCCTCTCCCATCCCTCTTGTCTCCTGCTCCCCTTATTATATGTTCTGTGTGTTAGCACTTATACGAGCCTTGACATTGAATATTAAAAAAAACAAACCCAGAGGGAGGTAGGCCAAGCCAGACAAACCAATCAAAGCTGTGTCTCAGAGATTGAAACCTGTGACTTTCTACTGTCAGCAGATTAAATTGAACAGCCTGGCAGCACATGTTGCCGGTGGGGGAGAGTGGGGGGGGTGGCGGAAAGATGGGGAGGAGAAGAGGCTGGAGCACATGCTTCAAGTAATCGTTTGTGATATTCAAGTTAAATCAATGTAATGCAAACAATCATGATTCATTACAGCTTGAACCAATGCAACAAGTGTGTCAAAGTGTTGGAGAGAGGGTGAAGGTGGAAAGGTGGAATCCATCCATCCATTGGGACCATACTCTGTGCAGACCGTTGGTGCTGCCGAAGCAGTGTCCTTAGCTTTTTGAGCACAATCCTGGACGAGTCGCCACTCCGACACAGGATACCAGCAAGCTGGCACTCATTTTTGCCAACCTCGGAAGGATGCCAGGTCAAAGAGTCAACGCCACTTGGTATTATTTCAACAGCTGATGGCGATTTGAACTCAGGATCCAAGGATCCCAAGTCTACCAACCTAACCATTAGGCCAACATCAGGCATAAAAAGGGGGAATGAGAGCCTCTTTTCACCCTCTTTCTGGCAGTTTGGGGTTCTCCCTGAGGCCATTGCAAAGTAAACTTCTTGGCTGGCTCGTCCGGCTAATATTCTCAGGCAGATTCGCAATGGTCGTGTGTTTTAAAATGCTGATTCGTGTAAAGTTAATGCAGAGGATGTGGGAACCTTTTCAACCCTGATTCTCCGGCGGCGGATTATATATATATATGTATACATATATATATATATATATATATATATATATATATATATATATATATATATATGGTGTCCCAAAAAAATATACAACTTTTAAAATGCTTCGTTTGATCCTAAAAAAGCAGTAATTTTGTCACTAATGCTTCATTTCTTGTTGCAGAGACCCTGAAGTTTATTTTGATACCAAGCAAGCGCCAGAAAAATGCCAAGACTGACCGTACAACAATGGATGAAAATTATTGAACTTTGGCACCAGACGAAAAATGTCATACAGGTGCAACGTCTTTACTCGAGACATTTCGGTATCCACTTGCGCCATGCACCAAACTTTCGGACAATAAAGTGCACCATCGCAAAGTTTACCAATGTGGGAACCATCTGTGACCTTCACAAGGGTCACAGTGGTCGGAAGATGACAGGTCGTAGTGAAGAAAATGTGGAAATGGTGAGACAGGCGGTCGTTCAGAGTACAAAAAAATCGATTCGACGACTTTCTGCCGAGACCAAGCTGTTAGGGTTACGAGACCAAGAAACGACTAGACTTTGCAAATTAGTTCTCCGGAAAGTTGGAGGAAGATGCAGACTTCCTCAAAAAACTTCACATGACGGACGAATGCCATGCTCGCTTGTCCGGGGAGGTAAACAAGCAAAACTTTCAGTACTGGGGAACTGAAAATCCTGGTAATGCATCAACTGAACTGGTGCCTCGATCTGTTCTCAAAGTCACCATGTGGGTGGAGGTTGGTTGGTATGGGATAATTGGTCCATACTTCTTTGAAGATGACCATGGACGCACTTGCACGGTAAACCAGAGGAACTATCGCGAAATGATTCAGGAATTCTATCTGCCTGAGCTACGTACTCAGGCCCGTCGGAGAAACAACCTGATCCAGATGAGAACCCAGTGGTTCAAGCAGGATGGGGCACCGCCCTATACAGCCAGGGAAACAAGGCGTTTTCTCAACCAACATTTTGAGGGCCCCTTTATCTCCCTCTATGAATACTTTGAGTGGCCACCGTATTCGCCTGACCTTACTCCTCCAGACTTCTTCTTGTGGACAACGTGGAGCCTACGTCGAACATGTGGTCTAAAAGAAAACGACGATTCTATACCAAAATTTAAATTTTGGTGGCAATTTTGACATTGGTACAATAAACTTCAACCTTTCAGCTTTCTATCCAGCCATATATCTTTTTTAAAAATATTTGTTGACCATCCTCTTTGCAGATGAAAAGTTGTATTTTTTTTTGGACACCCTGTACATATATATATATATATATATATATATATATATATATATATTCATATTTTAGGATAGATGCATGAAATTGTCAGTCATAACAGTCATGTGTATATTATTGTAAATGTTCAGCATTTATCAATGTGCATGAAACAAACTGATTAAGTAAATAACAAGAACAGTGTGATTTTAATAGTGTCAGTCAATACTTTGCGTGTCCACCCTTTGCCTTCTTGAATGCCATCACTCTTTTACCCATGCTTCCAACTTACGACTAAATCATTCTTCCAGGATTATTGTGCCACATATCCTGTAGTACATTCCACAGTTCTGTAAGGTTAATTGGGTTCCTCTTGTTCATCTCTTTTTCCAGGTAATCTCATGTGGCCTCAATTGGACTGATGTCCGGACTTTGGGGGTGGCCATTCTAACACGAGGAGCACCTGTGATATTCAAGGTAACGGTGATATTAAATTGACTTTCGCAGAAATTTGAATTATGATCCACTTATATTTTACCCTTCTAACTTCCCACAAATGTTTAATGGGGAATAGCACCATAAAGTGAAAGTAACCAAACTTTTGCATTTATATATATATATATATATATATATATATATATATATATATATATATATATATATATATATATATATATTTCAAACACACGTTGCCACAAAGGTGCTTCACTGATTGGGTCTTCAGTTAAAATTCTCAATATCATCTCATTTCAGCCATTCAACCTCGACATGGTCCACCAAGGTGGGCTATGTGTGTGTTATCTCCATATGTGGGGTTTCAGAAGGTGGAGCAGAGCCCTCCCAGGTCTCAAAGTATCCACATTGATGTGTGTGGATGGGAATATAAATATATATGTGTGTGGTTTTTTTTTTTTTTAAATGTATCTGGCTTGTGAGCATATCAAACCCCAAAATGATGGCTCGGACCGAAATGTTTTCCCCTTACGGGCTCTTCACGCAAGGAATCCTCTGCATGAAGTCAAAGCTCATCGCACATCTCACTCTTTCGTGACCCGACTAATCGTGCTTTCGCATGATTGGAATGGCTGTGTAATCTGTGCATAATTAATTACGTCACGTTACACCAATTAAGTCAATGGCCTTTGGGACGGGCTATCTCTTACGGCAGATGGCTGTGTTTTCTTTTGATAATTCTTCAGAATTTGGTCCCATTATTAAATGAAGCTCTTGTGTTCAGATGCACGAAGCATTTGCTGTGCTCCGAAATGCGTGAGAGCTTTTGAAACGCTCGTTTTGACATTGATAAAGTGAAGCGTAGATTTCTGCATGGTATCGCAAATATACTCTTGTAACTGCCAGTCTATGTATATCGGTCTTACTCACAAGTCGTTTGTAGGTGGTAGTTTCATTCATGGCTTCCATGATGAGGAAGTGTCTGTGCTTAATTTGAAGAGGATGTGGTTGTAGCGTCCTCATGTGGCCACAGTCGAAAATGTCCACAAATCACTTGGGGAACCCCCAAACTGCCAGCAGCAAAAATGTTTATTTTGGATTGAATTAGTTACAAGTGAGTTCTATAAAACACCGACAGATATAATTGATTTTCCTTCATCTGAAGTTATCAAAAAAGTTATTTTTTAACACATTAGAAAAGACACTCTCATCTCTCTAACTGTTCTATCTCGCCTTTTGTGTCCAGATGCTTTTTTGGGTTGCTTTCCTGACTAAAGAATTGGCATTGTGTAGTTAGGAGCCATCGACGGTACATATCATGCACATAGATGGTGACTTCTTCCCTCTGAGTATACATAATGTTCAGACAAGTGCTGATGCTACTCTCCTCCCCACATCATCCTACCGTGTCCCTCCCCACTCCCCACATTGTAACTTTGTTTCCAACATTTTATACCACAATGCCAGAGCAGGTCTTGTGATTCTCAAAGTTTCTGATAACCAGAAAGCATTTGTTTCCAATTATGGAGCAGAGTACTCAGTAAGTTGGGAATTCTATTTTAATTATTAAAACTTAAATAAAAATACTATTATTGAAACAAAACCTTTTATTCATAAATATATCATCAATAAAACCCAAGCGTATGCTCAGTAAATGTTAGAAGTAGTGGAATATTGAAAGTTCTACAACCCCCAACCCCCCCCCCCCCGTCTATTTCAATTAGTATTTGGTTTTAAGCTCCACAAGTTGCTTCGCTTAACCATAAAATATCCCCCAAACCGTCATTATTATACTACTCTTATTCTATTCTGCCCGACTCGTAGTTCCAACTTATTTTATAAAATTTTCATTTTAACTCTCAAATTAATAATCCTCACAATCATCCTCCACCATACTCAATCCACCTCCCTCTTCTGTATTCTTCATTATCACAAAATATCTTAATTCAATAATCTCCTCGCATTGCTCGGTTCAAATTTATTTTTTCTTAATTCATTAATCCCCTCACTCACCTCAAACAAAATTATTACAAAATTACATAAACTCATCATTTTAAGACCTAAATGTACTTAAACAAAATACCTAAAATCTATTTAAACAAAAGAATCTACCGATATAAAACACAGTGTGTCTGTGTATTTGTTTGTTCCCTTTCATAAGGACGATTTGAGTCGGGTCTTAAAGGGCAATCTTTCGATATGACTGTTATGTGTTCACTACGGTCTATTTTTTCAAGTTAAAAAACTCGAAAAACTTTTTTCATAAAAGAGTAATTACGTCTCTCCTATTGGAATTGTAGACGGTGACTTGCAACCAGGCCTCAAGGGTGGTGTACAGAAGAGTTTAAAAAAAGAAAGAATAAATACAAAACTCAGGGAGGTAAAATTGACTGCTCATGATGTGCAACATGTGCAGAGTAAAAGGAGTCTTTATTCATGTCCATCGGATGTCTACTAAATAAAGAAGATATAAGCACACCCTGACACTCGGCTGAGGCTTCAGACTGGCATGCTCACGAGGCTGTACTGCAGCAACTTCATGTAGAAACGGAAAATCTTGGAAGATAAGGAAAATACGGTCACATTTGTACATGTCGTGATTTAAAATAACGCTTTTTCTTGCTTTGAAACATTACATCTTCCAGTTTCCTTGAATATTTTCAATAAAATAATTCCATCCCATCATTTTTGACAGTCTTTTATACTTGTCGATATATTACTAAAATTGTCATCATGTCTATATATATATATATATATATATATATATATATATATATATATATATATATATATATATATGAATGTATGTTCCTGAAATACAGCCAAAACGGTACAAGATAGCGCAAAAATTTTAGGGCCACCTTACTCACCATTCTCCTGCGGTGTGCAGTATCAAGTTTCGTTGAAATCGGGCAATGAAAAGAATTATTAAAAAATAATTTCCCGATTCAGTCAAGTACTCTTCCGGATTACTTGATCAATGCAAACAACCTCAGCAGTATAATTCACTAGAGCTATCTTTGCTTTTTTTCTTGAAATGATTTTTTTCATCAACCGCTGCACAACGGGAACCCGACGGGTTCACAGGTCATCCAGTGTTTAATAAAACTCGAATATTTGTCCATATAAAATGGGAAAACAAATCTTTTGTGCAAGAGGGTGGATCCATAGCTAGATTATGTTAAGAATAGTGTGTTGTGGACCGTGTGTTCATGTCGGTGAGATTTACCCTTGTATTAGATATCTCACAAGCCTGGCATTGGCTTAGCGGCTAGAGTGGCTGGCTTGGGATTCTAGGGTCCTGAGTTTGAGCCGCTCATCCTCCCGAGGTCGGTGAAATGACCAGTGTACTGGTAACAGGGGCACTGCATTAATGGCAGAGCTGTGTCCCTAACCGATGATGCAACCAGCAGCCACAAAGGCTGCACACAAGTGTGAGTGTGTTGATATCTGGCAGCGGTAATTTGTTTCGAAAACGTGCACCGAGTAGTTTGTGATTGTAAACCATAGAGGAGAATAGGGTAAGATTGTATGGTGTAAAATCTCCTGTAGAGGTGAGACCAGGTGGAATACTTGGGCACAAAAGCACATGGGAAAGTGCTACGTGCTTTTAATGGAACACCATTGTTAACTGTTTGACCAGCTGACCACAAGCCATGGTGGTAAAGTAAGCTGTGGAGCCCTGGAGAGAGGCAGAACACTTTTACAAGGGGCCGCCCTGCAGGGCAGGACAGCCTGAAATATGGCACCGCCAATGAGAGGCACCCGCCATGCATGAGGCGGTCTCGGAAGTGAAAAGACCATGTTTATGCATGAGCGTGGCAGTTGGACCTCTCTTCCTCTCTCTCTTTTTGTTGCTTCGCACAACAAGGCCATTTTGGAGAGTCATGGAGACATCGCTTCTCATCACCATCCCCTCATCTGCTGGCCTTCTCATCGCCATTCTTTCATCCCAAGCTGCACTTTGCCTTATGCCATGCAAACCTGCATGACACCAGCTGAAGACCAGCTTAAGCCTGCCTAAAGTCCTCACCTGCTCCCTTTGGTATGTGAACATGGTGTTTGTGGCACCATGACAGGGGGAATAAAGTTGTCATCTGTAATAATAAGTGTGTGTGTGTGTGTGTGTGTGTGTGTGTGTGTGTGTGTGTGTGTGTGTGTGTGTGTGTGTGTGTGTGTGTGTGTGTGTGTATTTCCTCCATAACTCCAAAACCATGAAACCTAGTGGCCTGAAACTTTTCATGCACACTTAGGGAACGCCAAGGGAGTGCAGGAATTAATATTGAGTGTTTGGGTTAATTAAAACACCCCTTTTGAAGATAATTGACAGCCTTGTTTAATTTTCCTTTATCACGGCGTCATCCTCCGTCACCTTGCTCTCGCTTGCAGGGGAGTCTTTATCCACCAATTTTTTTGGCGTGACAACAATGCCTTGACTTGGAACAGGCCACAATGATTTCTTAATGATGGTGGGGATTTTTTTCCCCAATTTCCTCACTCATATCGAATGGCTGGTCATCATACAGTCTACGAATCTCTGGATACGTTGCAATGCTTATAAACGACCGGAGATGCCAGCGCTTTATTATTTCATTTTCAGCTTGGAGATTTTCTGATAATTGTCACCCTGCATTCCTCCTTGGAGTCATAAATGAATTGGATGCAATAGCTGCCATGGGAAACAAGAAGTTTGTTATTTTCCTTGCCAACAATCATGCCATAGCAAATTTCCTTTCATTCACGAAGGAGGAATCCCACCAACTGACTGGTGAATCGCCAAGAACCCTGCAGCACCAAAACGCGTCAAGTAGTAATGGACACTTGAAGGAAAAAGCACGAAGTGATGTCATTAACGGAAAATATAGTTTAAGACAAAATTTGAATTGATGAAAGTGGTGTGTCAGGATGCAAGCTGAATGTTATTGACGAGTTGACCATGTGGTACATCAAAGGAAGCCAGGATAAAATACAGGTGAAGTAAGCGCTGCTGCACCTTTAAAAGCGAAAGTGTAATTTGTTCACAGACATGATGACCCTGTTTTTGAGAGAATGGAAGGAAAAACTTTAAAATGGATGAATGGAGGATCAGGCTCAGAAAAATGCTCCTCCTAATGGACTGGTCATTTGCCAAAAGTCTGATCTTGGGCAAATCTCAGTGGAGCTCACTTCTATTTATGAGCATCTGCCGGGATAATGCCGACCCCGAAAATGTCTGCCAATTGTCACAGACTCGTAGCATATTCAGAGGACCTCGATGCTTCATTCTGAGCCGCATTCATTGGCTCAGAATGCTTGTTGGATCTGGAGCCTTTGTTGGGAGTGGTCATCAGGGGCTCCTTTAAGACCATCTGTCATGGTGATATCCACCCCTTCAAAATGTCTGTTAATGGCCATCGTGCCTTTTTAGGGAGCTGCTTTTGATGAACTGGGGGCTAAAGCCACCCACTATATCCTGGCAGATGTCCATTTTTGAAGCTTAAAGGGAGGTTTCTAACATCCTGTGGGGTACATTCTTGGGACCTCATTTGTTGGAGCTTGATGTTCTGGGCTGCCAGTCTGGTAGACCACACATGGACGTGGTACAAATGGCCACATTGTGGTTTGTAAAGGGACTCTCCGTGTGGGTGTGTGCATGCCTGCATGCTTGGTTACTTGTGTGCGGTGCGTGGGTTTTGTGAGTGCGCAAGCCAAACTCATACCCAGGCTCATGGTGGAGGTTATGCGGCAGTCTCGCAAGACGTGCTTTGGCATGTGGGGAGTGGATGTGCTATGGTGCCAAAGCCATACGGGATGTGCCATGCAGTGCGGATGTGGGGAAAGTTGACTGTGGCATTGAGAATCCGTGCATGTGTGTGAGTGAAAGGATGAGTATATCGCCGGTGTGTGTGCATGGTGAGCATGGACCATGAGGTGGTTGCAAGAATACGTATGGGGTTGTTAAGGACTGATGGTTTCATTTTGAATTTAAAACAGCTTCCCCAGAGTGTAGCATGTATGACTCCAAGTAAGACTGAGCCCCCCCCCCCCCGCCCCGCAATGGACATCTCCAGGCAATCTCCGTGTGCTTTATTAATGCTCTGTTTTAACGTACGCCATTTTGTTCAATCCTATACTGCCTTCCTGCCTTCTCCACAAGTCCCACTACCAAATGAAAGTCAAGAACTCTCCCCCCTTTCCCCCTCAAGTCCCCCTATGAAGCACAAGTCCAGAACCCCCTCCCCTCATGCTTCCCTCTTCCCAAACCCCTCCCTCCCCACCACTTTCCATCCTCATATCTCCCCCATTCCCTCTCGCCTTCCTCCTCACTTCTCTCTCCTCACTTCCCACCCTCCTTGCTCTCCTCCCCTCCTTCCTCTCTCTCCCCTCCTTCCTTTCTCCCCTCCTTCCTCTCTCTCTCACCTCCTTCCTCGCTCTCCCCTCCTTCCTATCTCCCCCATCCCTAATCTCTCTCTCACTCCTCCCTCCTCTCTCTCACCCCTCCCTCCTCTCTCTCACCCCTCCCTCCTCTCTCTCACCCCTCCCTCCTCTCTCTCACCCCTCCCTCCTCTCTCTCTCTCTCACCCCCATCCTCCTCTCTCTTACCACTCCCTCCTCTCTCTCACCCATCCCTCCTCTCTCTCACCCCTCCCTCCTCTCTCTCACCCCTCCCTCCTCTCTCTCACCCCTCCCTCCTCTCTCTCCATCCCTCTTTCTCCCCTCCCTCCCCCCCTCCTTCCCCACAATATTCCTGTCAGCGAAGCGACAGGTTGTATTTGCAGGTCTACACTATAAAAATTAATTTATATACTGTAAGCCATCAAATATCTTGGGGGTTATGGTCCTGGAAAATGCTGTGAAAGTTAAACCCACGATCGTGGAAACCAATGGCCAATAGAAAAAGGGGGTTTTGGTTCCTGAGCTTCGAGAAAATATAGAGGAAGACAAATAGCAGCCAGAAATAAACACATTACAATTGAAACAAACACGTAAAATATATATAAAGCATGTTAACATTGAAATGTACATGCAAGGCCAAATACATTTAAAAAAATACCAGTTGATTGTCTGGAATTTTTTTTAAAAAGGAAGGAGGATGGGGCCCTTTTTATTTGTTATTATTATTATTTTTTCAAAATTGCCACTGGCTTTTAGTACCCGACAAATCATGTATCTGACATGCCAGTTTTTCACCTCCCCAACCCCCCCCCCCCCAAAAAAATTAAAAATTACATGAGTCATGAATCAGATATGTCAGTTTTCTATCCCCAAATATGACATGGGTCATTTACCTGACACCTCACGTACACACTCACTCGGCCGAAAAAAATACAATCCACAGTTCCAAACAAATATATAATATATGTATGGGGAAATACAAAACATGACATACTTTGTGCATTTTAAAATGATTGGCGATGCCATCTCTCTATATAGATCTAAAGTAAACATTTAGTACACAGAGTTACATCTGTGGGATGTGGACTCACCCGAGCTCACGTTTCAACTCGGTAGAAGCTCGGAAGAAGTTTAAAAACTCAGAGGAAAGTTCGACAAAGGGGAAAGTTCAAAGAATGGTGTAAGAGTCGTACACGGAGATGTCGATATTAAGTGGTACAAACTGCTTCAATATACTTCCATCCTCATCACTCCCCACCCCTACTCAATCCCCCTACCTCCTCTCTCCCTCCCCTCCCTCCCCTCCCTTCCCTTCAAAGGATATTGATATATGGTGTTGGATATATATATATATATATATATATATATATATATATATATATATATATATATATATATATATGGTATATCTCTTCAAAAGGATATATACATGTATGTATGGTATTGGCTTAATTGTTAGGGTGGTGGGCTTGGGATCCTGATCCTATCAGTAGGGATCCTGATTTCAAATTCCACTCAGCTGTTGAATTAATACCAGGTGGGGTTGACTCTGCATGTCATCCTTCTGAGGTTGGCAAAATGAGTGCCAGTTTGCTGGTATCCTGTGTCGTAGTGGCGACCCGTCCAGGATTGTGCCCAATTAGCCAAGGAGATTGCTAAAGCAGCACCAATGCTCTGCGCAGAGTATGGTCCCAAAAGATGGATACTGTATAGTGTATATCCTTCTTTCTATCCATCTGTCAAAATGAAGAAGACGAACCTTTCCAACCCACTGTGATTTATTACTTACGAAATCTAAAGATTTCGTAAGTATATTGATGACTTTCGTTTGTTTGTTTGTTTGTTTGTTTGTAGGCACGATAACTCGAGAACTGAAGAAGCTACCAATGTCAAATTACACCACGTGATTCAGGAGGGTGATGGCTAGTGCTGATTAGATTTTGGTCAAAATCGGTCAACGGTCAAGGTCACAGTGAGGTCAAACATTCGATTTTTGATGGTTTGGAACAGAATCATCGTAGAAACTTCTGGTTTGCGTCGCTACTTTCTCTAGAGACAGCTTTTATTAGAGAAGGTCAGAGGTCAAGTTGACGATTTCCTAAGTACCAGTCTATGACTGCTTGTTTGTTTGTTTGTAGGCACGATAACTCGAGAACGGAAGAAGCTACCAATGTCAAATCACACCACGTGATTCAGGAGGGTGATGGCTAGCGCTGATTAGATTTTGGTAAAAATCGGTCAAAGGTCAAGGTCACAGTGAGGTCAAATATTCGATTTTTGATGGTTTGGTACAGATAACTCGAGAAGGGAAGAAGCTACCAATGTCAAATTTCACCACGTGATTCAGGAGGGTGATGGCTAGTGCTGCTTAGATTTTGCTCAAAATCGGTCAAAGGTCAAGGTCACAGTGAGGTCAAACATAATTCCGTAAATTCACGTGGAGAAATGGAGTATTTTTGCTTCGCTCGACGTTACAAGTTCGTTTTAACTTCGATTTTAATTTTGTCTTCGGTTTTTGCGATCGCTTAGGACGCTTAAAACTCGGTTGTCGAAATTCTGGTAAAAATCGGATGTTTTGGAGACGTTTTAAGATTGCATAAAAAATATTTCACTTGATGTGTCACGGGTCGTCCCATGATGCAGTGCGCTCGAGCAGACGCGTCGTTGAGTTACGTTAAGGTATAATTGCGTGGAGAAATGGAGATTTTTGCTTCGACGTTACGATTTTTGATGGTTTGATACAGAATCATCGTAGAAACTTCTCGTTTGCGTCGCTACCTTCTGTAGAAACAGGTTTTATTAGACAAGGTCAGAGGTCAAGTTGATGATTTTGTAAGTACCAGTCTATGACTGCTTGTTTGTTTGTTTGTTTGTTTGTAGGCACGATAACTCGAACGGAAGAAGCTACCAATGTCAAATTACACCACGTGATTCAGGAGGTTGATGGTTAGTGCTGATTAGATTGTTGTCAAAATCGGTCAAAGGTCAAGGTCACAGTGAGGTCAAACATGATTCCGTAAATTCACGTGGAGAAATGGAGTATTTTTGCTTCAATCGACGTTACGAGTTCGTTTTAACTTCGATTTTAATTTTGTCTACGGTTTTTGCGATCGCTTAGGACGCTGAAAACTCTGTTGTCGAAATTCTGGTAAAAATCGGATGTTTTGGAGACGTTTTAAGATTGTATTAAAAATATTTCACTCACGCGTCACGGGTCATCGCATGATGCAGTGCGCCCGAGCAGACGCGTCGTTGAGTTATGTTAAGGTTTTCCGTGTGCGCGCTGACGGTGTTTTCGATAAAGATGGTGTTTAAAAGTAATTTTTTTTATCCCAATAAAGGTTATCGTCGCATGCCTGACTCGCTAAGCCGTCGGATTATGTAAAGATTGTTGGTGGATGGCTGAATATTACGGTTTTGTGACTTTGATAAAATAATATAAAATAATTGCGTGGAGAATGGAGATTTTTGCTTCGGTCGACGTTACGATTTTTGATGGTTTGGTACAGAATCATCGTAGAAACTTCTGGTTTGCGTCGCTATCTTCTCTCGAGACAGCTTTTATTAGACAAGGTCAGAGGTCAAGTTGACGATTTCGTAAGTACCAGTCTATGACTGCTTGTTTGTTTGTCGTTTGTTGTTTCGTTTTTTTTTGTGTTATTGTTGAGTTTGGGGTTTATTGTTCAGCCTGCTCGGGAAGTAACCGTCAGTACCCCCACAGGACTACTTTTTAACGGTGCAGCCGCTTCACTGCAGCGCTTCTTTCAGTCATAAGTGTGATATATGTTTTTGGGGGGATGTTTGAGAAAATAACAAATAATAATTTAAAAAAACAGGAGGCGGGTTCAAAAATGGAAGCGAGTGGGGACGATCAACTAGTATTTTTTTTAATTTGGCCTAAATACAATAAATACAGTGTTGATTAAACAAAAACACAAAAGCTTTAACTTTTAAATATATTACAAAACAGCGAGATGGGTGAGGGTAAGAATATTACGTACTCTCAATCTCAATGTACTCTACTGTAAATAGAAAACACAAGACTTAGCTTGGGATGAGGCTGTCAGAGGGGGAAGGGTGGATTGAGGGAAGGGTGAGTGCGGAGCAGGGAAGGGGAAAGGGTGAGCGGGAAAGATGATTCAATGATCTGAATAGCAGCATTAGCTTTACGATGAAGTCGCCTGCAGCATTGCCACAATGGAGAAGGGTAACACGATCCTTTAACCACCTTACCTTGAACTCCAATCTTCCCTGCTTGGAGAGGAATGTACGAGGTACGGTATCCTCTTCCAAAATAATCCCATCTTATCGGTGTTAAAAACCTGCTCCGGCATGATTTCCCTTCACCTCGTTTTGTTTCATGAGCTGCAGTTGAAAATGTCTGTTTGAAAATGAAAAATGGGGGTTTGAGGATCGGTGTCAGAAAATAAGGGTTTGGGAATGAGGTTTGAGTATGGAGTTGTAAAATGAAACTTTGGGAATGAAGTCTGAAGGATATTGAAAGTTTGGGAATCAGGTTTGAAGGAAAATGAAGGTTTGAGAAAGAGGAAGAGTACAATGGGGAAGGTTCTATGTACAATCATTGAACCCGTAATGGCGGCCCACAGAAGCTGCATTTTTACCTCGAGCCAACCGATCTAACAACTCGATGTTTTCGCACAATGTCATAACTCATAACCTTTCTCTGCCTTTTGGCAAAACTAACTTTGTCCATCACTTTATGATTGGGTGCCATTAAAAGCGCTGCACGAGAAACAACACTATGCTCGTAATGGGAGATAATCATACACACACGGCCACAAATGATGACTCATCTCGGCTCAAAAACCACAATTTGGTGAAATTAAATTTCGTGATAATGAAACCACAACACAACAGGTTGCCCGCAATTGGTCGAAATGGGTGATGTTAGAAGCTGCGATATTTCAGGGTTTACTGTATTTGTTTATTTGTTACCTCTGCCACCAAAGGGAGACGGAGGTTATGTTTTCACCACTGTCTGTCTGTCTATTGGGTCGCCAAAATAGGTGATCCTTATTGTCTGTAATTGGGTCGCCAAAATAGGTGACCCTTATTGTCTGTAATTGGGTCGCCAAAATAGGTGACCCTTATTTTCAGTAATTCTGTGTTTGTTTGGATGTTTGTTCGTTTGTCATCAGCATAATTGGTAGCAAACATGGGTGGATTTTTACCAAACTCGGGTGGTAGGTACACCTTATGACCTAGTGCTTTGGAAATTGTGATGGTCGCTCGGGACGCTTTGGTTCCCTAGCAACAACCGAAAAACCTTCAAAATCGGTACCGTTCACGCGAAATCAATTCCGAAAGCCATTATCCCACGTAGGGTTATGAAATTTGGCACGAATGATCTGCAGGTGATGCTCTTGCAAATATATTCCGGTTTTGTGATATATGGAATACTTTACCTGCAGCGCCCCCTACAATTAGGGTATGCGCGAAAATTGGCAAAAATTGAAGGCCCCCTAGCGACCAGATGAGTGCATCAATACGAATGAAACTTTGCAGGTTCATAGTACTCAATGAGTACTACAACTTTGCCTCAAGACATATTGACCGATTTGGCTTAGGTCAGGGGTCAAAGGTCAATTAGTGCAAAAATCGATAATATGCGAGAGCTGGAGGTGCCTTCGCGCCAAATGCTACCCCTCCTAGGGTTATGGCCGGATGGTCATGAAAATTCACACTAATCGTCTGGAATACATTGTGCACAAACGATCGCGCCGGATTTTCGATTTAGATCTTTGTTCACCCACAACACCCCCTCGAACTTTGGGGATTTCCGATTTCAAACCACATTTTCGGTACTTTTCATTCAAATTGATACCGAGTAGTTATCACGAGATGGAACTGGATGAGATTTGATATGCATAATCTTAAGGTGATTCCCTATCCGCTATATGACATCCATTTTGCTCTATATCTTATAGTTTCCATGCTCGGCGACCCATCACCGCCTACCGGCTTGTTAGATTGTTTGCTTAACTGTCTGTCTGTGAACAGGATATCTGAAAAAGTTGTGGACTGATTCGGTCGAAATTTTGTGTACAGTTTGGGTGTGTGACAAAGACAAACTGATTCGATTTTTCTGGAGTTACAGAGCAGAATAGAGTAAGCACGTTGCCATGTAAAACCTATTGTCTGCAGGCGAGGCCATTTGGAGGGCACAAAGGCATGCAAAGCACTGGATGCACAGCCATGGAATGTCCCATGAGCCATAAAAGACAGATTTGCATGTCCCGTTAAAGAGGACTCCATGTGGTGGCTGATAGAAAGGTACTGTGCTATGGAAAAACCCTGAGTGGGCGGGCAAAAGAGGTACCTCCCGGGATGGCAAGCACCCAATAAGAGGGACCAGCTGCATGCTGAAAAGGTGGTCCCTGTGAGGAGGAAAGACTATTTTTATGCATTGATGTCCAAGTAATCAGTTGGAGTTGAGCTTTGGTGATAGAGAGAACAACATCTATCTCCTCTCTCTCTCTCTCTCTCTCTCTCTCTCTCTCTCTCTCTCTCTCTCTCTCTCTCTCTCTCTCTCTCTCTCTCTCTCTGTTTTCATCGCCCGCACAAGGAGCTTTTGAGAGACTGAGGAGGACGCCATCTCCCCGGCATCACAGCTCATTGTCTTCCTCTTACCTCTGTCCGTCCTGCCGTCCCTGCATGCCACCACCTCGTGCCTTGCTCAAGTCCTCGTCTGTGATCCCCTTTGTTCTCGTATCAGTCTGGTATTTTGGTGGCTTCTTTAGATCTAATTGTATATAAGATTGCATGTGCCATCTTCCCCTATCTGTGTCTGTCGACCACCAAATCTGTGTCGTACATTTATAGTGTCCTGTCTTTCCTTATCCCTGGTGTTCTATTTAATAAATCACATTTTAATTATAAGAAACCTTTTCCCACCTTTTTCATCCCCAGCCTTTCAGAGCCCGGTTTGCCTTTTATTGGAACGATCATTGGGGAATCACAGTAGTCGTCAGAATGCAGTGACAATTAACAGATTCTTCGGAATCCACATACGTCTGAGACCTCTGGCTCAGAGCCTTCCTCGTTAACAGACCCCATCTGACGTAACAAAAATGTTACATTTGGCTTCATAGCTTTATATTAAACATTGAAAGCAATAATATATTTAACGACTGAGAAGATAATACTGAAAATTATGATGCGAGTGAATATTCCAAAGCCAATTTCTTATATTCCACAAAGATCAAAAAAGTTATTGGTAAATTCAAAAGTAAGCTGCCGCCAGGCATGACATAATAGTAAGCAAAGTAAGCAATCAATTTATCAATATTTTGCATACAGAATAGATGTGCTCCTTTCTCAATAACTCTCATCTTTCCACATACCTGTCTTTTATTTCTGGGGTGTTCCAAGTGAATGCTGATTTCATGAATGTATCCACGATCGCTGAAGTTATAAAAAGTTGATCAACAAAAGTCTTCTCTAATACATCCTTCGTAGAGAGAAAATAGCAGGCATTGACACAGACTTCGGAAAACTAGAACTTTTATATCGCACATTTACACACTTGGCACCCACTGCACATAGCATCTTCAGTACCGGTGGACTCTTCTCTCCCACCTCCCAATTGTGTAACTCTGATGGAATTGACCTCTGTGCTCTTCTTTTTTTTTTCTTACCCAACAAACAAACATTCAAAATTCCTCTTGGAAGCTCCGTTAAATGCTTTCTTTGTCTCAACCTAACATACCGAACCACTAAATATTGGCTGACTTGCAAAACATTTCCCTGGACACAGAGGTAATGAGTAATTATGCCCCTTCCAACAATGCAGTTTTGCAAGTGATCAGGAATACAAAATTTTTGATATTCACCCATAAAATTAATTGTAGAAAAAGGAACATACAAGATTGGACTCAGGCTTTTGCATAAGACAGTGTTTCATACAACTGCATACACCCTTTGCCTTATTTGGGGTCCATTTATGTTCTTCGGGAGCTCTCAAATAAGTGTAAATGCAATCACAACCTTGAAGTAAACTCTGTGTCAATTCGACAAGCTTTCTTCCAAAGGTTCCATGTCTATCCTTGGTATTGCAGCCATGACATTTTTAGATACTGTATCAGAAAAAGAAAACTTTACATAACTTTGCATTATCAGTTTGCTTCATTTTACCTTGTATTTCCTTTTATTATAAACGCTTTCCTTTTAAAATCTCTTTAATGACATGTGACGAAAACATGATATATATTGTTGCATCGGCCAATTGGCCGAGACGCACCGACCCTGATTGAGCGCCAAATTGCACCTTTGTCTATCTCAATTTGGTCCTTCCGAGGTCAATCTCTTCCCACTGAACCACTTAAAATAGCGACTGAGAGCGGTTTCATGGAGCTTTATGGGGTGGAGGGGGTTTAGTCTCAAATGCCAAATGTCCTGCCAAATATGGCCTTCATAGGACTTACAAACCGAATTGTTTAATGACTGTGGTGATTCAAGAAATTCAAAGCAGACCCAGTTCACTCATGTATGTAAAAAGCAAATGGGGAGGGAGAACAAGGTACACAAAAATATTTTACTTGCAACTTCGAAATACACACCCTGGGTTTCGTATGGATGGAAGATCCTTTCAGAAATAAACCTTCATGGGCCCACAGGTACACCACAGGAGAAAGACAATAAGAAGCGACAAGACTAAAAAATACCTGTTATGGCCCACTCGGGTGACGTAAAATCCTGTTCAGAGACAACAGCTCCATAGCCCAGCTAGGTGGGGTCCAGCGCACACCCATTTCCATGCACGCTAGAGGCAATACAACAATGCAACCTCTCCCAGACCCGGGCAACCAGACAGGCGACACCTCTCCCAGACTCTTGAAACTGGATTGGTGACGCCTTATCCGGACTCTGGCAACTGGGGAACTGGGACAACTGGGAACCTGGAACTGGGACAACTGGGAACCTGGAACTGGGACAACTGGGAATCTGGAACTGGGACAACCGGACTGGGCACTGGGACAACCGGACTGGGCAGTGGGACAACTGGACTGGGTATTGGGACAACCAGACTGGGCACTGGGACAACCAGACTGGGTATTGGGACAACCAGACTGGGTATTGGGACAACCAGACTGGGCACTGGGACAACTAGACTGGGTATTGGGACAACCAGAATGGGCACTGGGACAACCAGACTGGGCACTGGGACAACCAGACTGGGTATTGGGACAACCAGAATGGGCACTGGGACAACCAAAATGGGCACTGGGACAACCAGACTGGGTATTGGGACAACCAGACTGGGCACTGGGACAACCAGACTGGGTATTGGGACAACCAGAATGGGCACTGGGACAACCAGAATGGGTATTGGGACAACCAGAATGGGCACTGGGACAACCAGACTGGGCACTGGGACAACCAGAATGGGCACTGGGACAACCAGAATGGGCACTGGGACAACCAGACTGGGCACTGGGACAACCAGACTGGGCACTGGGACAACCAGACTGGGCACTGGGACAACCAGACTGGGCACTGGGACAACCAGACTGGGCACTGGGACAACCAGACTGGGTATTGGGACAACCAGACTGGGCGCCCCACTGTGCAGGCCCAGGCCTTCTATTGGCACCCAGGATGCTCTGTCTTGTGATGTGGCCACGACCAATCTTCCCCACACTGATTGGTGGTTCCACCGCCACTCAAGACAAAATTCCCACCCCTGAGGTTCTTATCCCTTTCCAGAATGTTTTAGGCTCAGAACAGGCAGGGAAAAACTTGCGCCTTGGTCGGCCAGCAGGACCGCTATTCCTCAAAAATACATGGAAGACATATTACAAAGGAAAGAACATTAAAAAGGGATTTAAAGGAGAAGCAGTTTCAGACACAAACATGAGGGAGAGATAGTTGACAGCTTTATTTACAAATATACGCATAATCCTTTATCACAATTAAATTACAGTATCTCCCTCTTTTGCCAATAGATGCACGAAGGGAATAACTATTTCAAAGCGATACAATCTCAATCCCGAGAAGCCATTTCTGCGACAATATTATAATTGGGGTGTTTTTTTTAGCATTCACAATGTAAAATATTACAACTGAAATCATAGAGGCAAATTGAAACATCAAAATAATGAGAATATAAGCTGCGATATTATGAAGCATAAATGGAGGGAATAGCAAAGGGAATTAAAAGGAATGTAAAGCAAAAAAAAAAAAAATTGAGACAGTTACACACCTTGAGGAGTGTATGTGGGAGTTGGTGAAAAGCAAAAACACGTGATAATGATGGAAAAATTGGCTAGTATGTAACTACCAGATGGTTCCTGCAAGGTCAAAGAAAGTTCCAAACAACAGAAAACTCCACCAGCAGAGAAAGCCAACAGCAATAGCCACCGCAAAGACACTAAAGCTGCAAGGAGATAAGCTATCGAGAATTGCTCAACAGCATGGAAAGTGCAATCACGATTCAGTGGAAGTGAAGTTGAAATAATTTTGAATCATTTCATATCAATGAATGTATAATATAGCTTGCTATGCTAAATACTTCATAATAAAATGCAGAAAGACACAAAAGTTAATGAGAAAGCGGACAGAAGATTTGTGCAATAGCAGTAGAGTAAGGTAAGCTAAGATGCTCCACCCACCACCAGACACTGCTGTCCCATATACGTATATTGTCTCCACTTCAGTCTTTTTGTCCAATATACTAAGCATTTCCAGTTAAAATTTCTCTTGATACTATCAGCCTGTCATCCCTCTCATACAGACATTCAGGACAATGGAATATAACCAACATGAGGAATTGTGTGTGTGTGTGTGTGTGTGTGTGTGTGTGTGTGTGTGTGTGTGTGTGTGTGTGTGTGTGTGTGTGTGTGTGTGTGTGTGTGTGTGTGTTGTGGGGAGGGGGGGTGCAATCTTGCCCAAACTGTCCTTCCAAAGACATCTTCCCCCACCTTACTCTGATCCCTTGCAACCAGCTTATGACATGGACATCATGAGCACACTTATGCATTAATCAGAAAAATCGTTGCTTTACCAGCACAAAACACACTTCAATGGATGCAAAAATGGTAGCTCATCTACTTTTTGAGAAACATGTGCTGTAATTTCCTCTGGAAGCAGGATATGTGCAGAATTTGCACTCCAGTCACGGTAAACCACTTCATTCCCCAACACACACACACACACACACACACACACACACACACACACACACACACACACACACACACACACACACACACACACACACACACACACACACACACACAAATAAAGCAAATAACACTCATGCTAATACATGTGCCATAAGTGCCAAATTACCCCTCTCAACCCTCCCTCTCAAAACAACTATCACACTCTTTTCCCTCTAAGCTTCCCCCTCACCTTTCTCCCTCAACTCTCCCCACTCACCCTTTTCCCACCATTCACCCCCCTCACTCACCCTTCTCAAAGTTTCCCCCCCCCTCAGATCTACAAAGCTGCCTCCTTCACCTTCCCTCTCACATCCATCTCATCACTCCACCTTCTCAAATCCTCAACTGCCTTCTGCCCCATATCTTACCCCCTCCCTCTCCCCCAGCACGACAGAGCCTTTTCTCCTCCTCATCCAGCCCCCTCCCCGAGCTATTCTGCAATCTCCCACACTCTTTCAACAACTCTTCTTACCTCTCCCCTCCTCCCTTGTCCTACCTTCCCCTCCCCTCCCATCCCCTGTATCCAAAGCCTCTTCCCCTTCCTCTTCATTAACAGTGTGGACCTCAAATATCCAGGGCTTTCGCTCAAACCTTACAGATCTTTCCATACAGGTTGCCACTGACAATCCAGACAAAATCTGCCCAACAGAAACTTTCCTCCCTCAAGACGTCTCTGACTACCAAGTATCTCGCGCTGGCTCCTCCGGAATGACAGAACTGAGCCTCGTCCTAGTTAAGGAGTTGCTCTCTTCATTAAAGACTCTATTCCTCACTCTCCATGCACTGCTCTCACTCCCCCACACCCCTAGGAATACCTCTGGCTACGGCTTCCCCATAACTCCAACCTCATGTTTATATGTGTACTGTACCGTCCACCAAGCAGTGATGACTTAATTTACACCTCACTGTCCGAAAACATGGACCAACTTCTATATTCTTATCCGAACTCTCTCTTTCTCATATGTGGTGACAAATTGTCATCACGCCAGTTGGCTTGGTGTGGGTACCTCTCTCACCTGCCATGGCACCTCAGCAAAAGATTTCTGCGACTCATTAGGACTGACTCAATCGATCAACTTCCCGACCCGGATCTCAACCAATGGTACTCCATCTCTTCTGGATCTGATTTTGACAAATTTCCCTGACAATATCTGCTGCTCTTCCTCCGCTCCAACCAGTTCTTCTGACCACGTCCTTGTCAAAGTGGACATCTGTTCTGGCTGTTTTCAGAGAACCACCTCACCGCCGTCGAGTCTAGAATTTCACTCAAGCCGACTGGCAGGGTCTCCAAGCAGCCATCAAACTTCGAGACTGGTCTCCTATCGCTACTTTCACCAACATCAAATCATCCTGGGAATTCTTTCAAAGAAACTTGCTCTCCCTCATGCACAGATTTATCCCCTCTCGTCTTCAGTTGTCCGACCCTTCCTCCCGCCCTTGGTTCACTGAAGCTTGTGGCGAGGCAGTTTTCTTGAAACAACTTGCCTTTGTCTCATGGAAAGCAAACTCAACTGAGGGTAATCTCAGTTCCTTCCATAAAGCTCGGAAAAAGTGTGTATCGACCCTCAGGATAGCCAGAAAACAATATCTTTCTAAGCTCAAGTTTGAACTCTCAGACCTGTCTCCCTCCTCCAAATCCAAGTGGTCTCCAATCAAATCTGTTTCTGGTGTATGTTCCCCCTCCATCCCCTCACTTACCTCAAATAGCCACACTGCTGATACCGCACATGAAAGGCTGAATGCCTAAACTCGGTGTTTGCATGGAAATCTTGTGTCAGAAACCCATCACTTTATCTACCCACCTTATCCAGTCGCACCCAAATGTCCGTGGACTCTGTGTCCTTTTCTCCTGACAAGGTGGAGAGCTTGCTGTCAAACCTCGACTCAGATTCTGCAACCGGTCCAGACAGCATCAGCTCACGTGTTCTAAAAACCTTCTTATCTCCTCTGCTCTTGCTCACCCTCGCTCTGTTCTATTCACCCTCTCATTTGCTCTAGTTCATCTGCCATCTGCTTGGAAATCAGCAAACATCACTGCACTGCATATAAAAGGTGCAAAAACAGATCCCTGCAACTACAGACGATTCAGCCTCTGCCAATCATCAGCAAGGTTATGGAATCCATCATTGCTTGAAATCCTTCCTCTTCTCCAATGGCTTGATTTCCGATCATCAATTTGGTTTCAGATCAGGTCACTCTACCCTGGATATGCTGCTTCTGCTCTCCCAACAATGGATGGAGGTCCCCAATGCCGGACATGAAATCAGAGCCATATCCCGAGACATATCGCGTGCTTGTGACATGGTCTGGCACCCTGCCCTGCTCACCAAACTCTCTTCCAATGGTATCCAAGGCCATCTCCTCTCATGGCATGCAGACTTCCTCTCCTGTCACAGTCAACTTGTGGCCCGAAATGGAGCTCTTTCATCCCCTCTTCCTGTCCAGGCTGGAGTTCCTCAAGGCAGCGTCCTGGGCCCTGTTCGTTTTCTGGTTTTCATCAACGATCTCTCCGACTCTCTGGAAAATCCTCTTTATCTCTTGCTGATGACTCCACCCTCTGTCGTACCATCTGCCATCCCTCAGATCAGCAAGCATCATCTTCTTCACTCACTGCAGATCTGGATAAAATTACAAACTGCTCTAACACATGGAACATGTCTTTCAATCTGGACAAATCTCACACTCTCACTATATCTTTCCGAAAGGACCGTTTGGAAAAACCCCATCTACTTTCTCAACAATCCTCTGGAAGAATTCCTTTCTTTCAAGCTTCTGGGTCTCACTATCTGCCATGATCTTTCCTGGGAAAGACACATTTCCAACCTGGCCTTCAAAGCCAGTCGCTGACTGGGAATCCTCCATCATGCAAAGTCCTTCCTCAGCCCACCTGAGCTCCTGACCACTTACAAAGCTTTCGTCTGCAGCCTGATGGAGTACGACTCTCCCCTCTGGGCTGGTGCTCCTGCCTCCCACCTTTCTTGGCTTCATGCTGTGGAAACCAAGGCATTTTGGATCATTGGCATCTCCCGCGATGAGGCTGAGTCTTTGGGCCTCTGACTCTCTCACTACAGGCAGGTTGGTTGTCTTTCTATCTTCTACCATCTCCTTTCCGATCTTGCCCCCCCCCCTGCTCTGTCTGCGATTTGTCCCCACCATATTTCCGCATGGCTCTCAAGGTCCGCCAACAACCCCCTTCTGGTAAAACTACCAAAATCACGAATCACTGCTCACCTTCACTGTTTCATTCCTCTTTTTCCCGCCTTTGGAATAAACTCCCTCACTCTATTCATTCCCATTCTTTCCCCCAGGCCTTCAAATCTGCTGTTCACCACCACCTCTTATCATCCCCCATTCAAATCCTCGATCTTTTCTACCCCCGATAATCCACCCAAGCCCACCTCCTTCAAATTTCCTGCTTTCCTTCCTGAAAGTCCCTGTAATGTCCATCTTCTATTCCCCATGTTCCCCGTCCGATCTCTCTCCCTTCCACACATCTCCCAATGTCTCTGTTCCCCACTGCTTTGTCCTTCCCACTCCCTCACCTCTTGTCTCATGCCCCCCCCCCCTTTGCTGTGCGTTGTGTGTTAGCTCTCACACGAGCCTCGACAAGGTATACAAATAAAAAAATACATTGAGCAAAGTGACTTACATGAACACGAGAACCAGGGTAGACACCTTGGCTCGAAACATTATCAAATTGTTGTTGAACATTCATGATGAAAAATGTTTAACATTTGTCAAAAATGAAACAAACTGACAACATAGTACATCATATACAGTCACTAAATTCATGGACCAGACTATGGCTAACGGATAGGGACATACGGTATTGGAAAATAACATGAGAATATGAAACTTACAATCAATACAAACAATGAAGGAATTCACTCTTCCCCCCGATGGGATCGGCAATACGCCCTCAGTTATGGGTCACATGTAGAGATGGGGCTTGCCATCCTTCATGGTTTGGATTCACACTTTTTTAGCCCGACTATTCTCGCTGGGCAAAGTTTCAATTACTCTTCCATAGGGCCAGTCGTTCCTGTGCGCATCGGCCTTCAGCAGAACAATATCACTCACACAAAGGTTGCATTTCTTGACTTTCCATCGCATATTCTTTGTGCCATCATGACCAGAATGTATTTGCCAAATGCTGCACATACCGCCACTGATAGCCAAAAATGTCTCTTGAACGACCGAAATCACCTGGTGGTACATGAAGAGTTGTTGTCTTTATGGTAAGTAGTGCCGCTGATGTCAAGATTTCTGGCACAACTGGATATGTAGACACCGGTACAAGTGGACGAGTATTGACGACAGCGCATACCTCTGCCGGGAAGGTAATAAGGAGCCCCTGGGTTTGAGAAACTTTTGTCTCCAACAGAATTGCATCTCAGATTCTACGACAGACACGACAGATCAGCTATGTCTGGCGGAAACCGAGCATAGCTCATCACCCATCTAACACCACCCCTACCATGAAGCATGGTGGTGGCAGCATCATGCTATGGGGATGTTTTTCAGTGGCAGGCACTGGGAGACTTCTAAGAATAGAGGGAACAATGAATGGAGCCAAAAACAGGCAAGTCCTTGACGAGAACCTGCTTCAGAGTGTGAAACACCTTCGACTGTGGCAAAGATTTACGTTCCAACAGGACAATGACCCCAAGCATACAGCCAAAGCATCATTGGAATGGCTTCATAACAAGAATGTGAAAGTCCTTGAGTGGCCTCGCCAAAGCCCTGACTTGAATCCCATTGAGAATCTGTGAAAAGCCTTGAAGGTTGCTGTTCACCGACGTTCCCCATCCAACTTGACAAGAGCTTGAACAAATTTGCAAGGAAGAATGGGAGAAAATCCCCAAATGCAGATGTGCAAAGCTGATACAGACATCCCCAAGAAGACTCCAACCTGTAATCGCTGTGAAAGGTGCTTCTACGAAGTATTGACTCAGAGGGCTGAATACGTACGTGTAAATTAGATATTTCCGTTTTTCATTTTCAATACATTTGTAAAAACTTCTAAAAACATGTTTTCACTTTGTCATTAAGGGGGTATTTTGTGTAGATCGGTGACAAAAAAATTAAACTTCATCTATTTCAAATTCAGGCTGGATCACAACAAAATGTGAAAAACTCAAGGGGTGTCAATACTTTCTGAAGCAACTGTATATGTATGTATATGTTTGTGTTTATTCAGATACATATATACACATGCATACGCACACATGCACACACAAGGTTTGTCACCAAATCAAGATCGAGTTAGACAAGATTGCTATTTGTAGTTGTAGCAAAAAAGTTAACTCAGGAGTGCCACAGGGAAATGCTGGGCCAAATGGCCTCCTCACTTGCTCATGTCAGGTCCTTGAGCAATTACATTCAACTGTCTCCAGTGGTGCCAAATGCAGCAGCACCATCTCATAAAGGGGACCTACTCCCTGCAAAGGAATGCCTCATTTAGTACTCCCTCCAAATATTTCTGTGGAATATTCTGAAGTGACTTTTCAAAACTTGAGTACTGTATACAAAACATAAGCCATACTCTTGCTCATGATCTCTTCTACCCCAAAATGACTCAGTTACTATGCACTCCCCCTTGCCAGGTTATTGTAATTTTATTGTTTCACCCTCTCCCTCACCTCTTTTCATTTGTTCATTGTCGGTTGGTTTGTTCCTTTTCTGTTTCATCCGCACTTTCCTCTCCCTCTTCTTGCTGTGCTTCATTCAGCTTGTGTGTCGCTTGTTCACCACTATGTGTCCTTCTACCCAGCCCCTTAATCACACTCTCACTTCTTCTCTGTTGTTAATTTTTTCCCCTTTCCATTTTGTTCCATTCTATTCTGCTGTAGCTCTTCCACGAACCTCGACCATGTGCAGTATCCAAAAAAAGAAAACATTTGGTTTTTGTTTGACAGGATGGTGCAGAAGCACACTTACCGTTGAGCTCTCTTGCTTTGTTTCTATGTTCGACCCGACAATAAAATGTCGAATTTGTGTGACGCACTCAGAGCATCACAAAGAGTGCCGTCCCTTGGTTGGACATTAAGCTGGGTGTTCCTTCTGAAAGGATTTGTTGGTGGACCATAAAGACCCCATGGTGTATTTGGCAAAGAATAAGTGACGTATTGCCAGCACCTTGAATATATTCTTGCCAGCTTCCGTCGTACATCAGGCCTTGCTCGCTCGTATCTGAAACACTTGGGTAAAAAACGTTACCGACAAGGTGCGAATAATTGGGCTGTCAGATATAAGTAGTTTTTTTTCTGGTACTTACCATACAATTTTAGCAGCCATAAAAATAAAGCATTAATACAAAATGAAATTAATCTCTTTTCAGTGTCCTTATCACATACAAAAGAATGAACATTTTGTAAAACTGCTATGCTGCATGAATTTCTTGCTGCTAACAAAGTGAATGTTTGTGGGATAATTTGGGGTAAACTCTGTTTGCACCCTTGGCAGAGACAATATAAAGCATTTCTTTTTGTTCTTTCAAAAATGCACAAAAAATATATCAGGTTACTGCCTTTTGCTTTGAGATTTGCACACATGAATAGCAATGTCAGACCCAGCTATTCATTGGAGTGAATATAAAAGAGAAGCTTTCCTTCAACAGCTTGCACAGTTTTTCTTGGACAATCAAGTATCTTGGTAAGTTGTGTTTTATTTTATTTTATTGTCATCAATTATATTCTTATAAATGTACCATAACATAGTCATCACATTGCAATAGCAGCTGTGCTGCTGAATTCATAAATAGGATAACTCTGAGTCTCACCAATGAATTAAGAAAAGTTCAAAATTGTCTTGATGGGATGAGAATCTTTAATTTCAACCAATGACTTAAGCTTCAAGTTCTAAAACTTCTGTGAAGTTAATGACAAACCAGTGCAATGTGTTGCTTGTTGTGAGATCAAGGATGGTACATTTGATGCATTAAATTTAAAGAACTTTTGAATTCTTACTATGGTTTACAAATCCAAAGTTATTGCTTTAAGGATATATTTTTCAATTATTTGGAAAGTTTACAACCCGTGTGAAGTTTGTGATAATTTTAATCATTACTTCCAGAGATTATTCATGTTGTAATTGTGCTTCTTTCAGTCTATGTGCTTACTTGTTTCCAAACACTCCTAAATACTTAAGGCAAAGTGAAAAGCATTAAAAATACGAGGATAAAATTACATACTGTGCATGGCATATGATATGCAATTTAATAATGAAAATTTTTTTCTGACCAGTTAAGTCAATGCCAAAGCTTTCTCATCCCACAATTTCAAACAGCAATTTTCCTGGGTATTGAAGATAATACATGACTTTCAAAATTACATAATCCACTCCAGAATACTCAGTGTGCATGCGCAGAAACCCCGAGTGACAAGGTTCATTTGGGGTAGCCAAACTTATATCATGCATGCCAGATGTCTGTCATGAAGTATGGTAGCACTCCATATGGGGGAAAAATGGCCACTCATTCAAATGTGCACACAATGAATACACTTATAAACTACTAAAGAGTGAAGTTATAAACATTTAAAAGCCATATCTTTTATTCTCGAGCGTTTTCTGAACCACCAAGACTTTATAAAGACACCAGAATACATCACTCAAGTACCACAACGAGAGATCACAAATTGGTACTTCTTATGATTCTTCCCCTCTCAAAACAATGTAAAACTGAAGCCCAACTGAACTCAATTACTGCTGAAGTGATTTTTTTGTGATTCCAACACGAGGAAGCTAGTGCACACAACCCAAAATTTAAAAATATATAACATGTTAATCGCTTTATTACTAAAAGAAATCTCACATAAATGTGGACTCAGCAAAACCAGCCCAGAATTGTGGGAGGGGGGAAGATGGACAGTGCCATTCCAAAAGTGATACGTTTCCAAACCATCCCCCAAATCAACCGAAACAAGTATTAAAATAATTTAATAACATGGATGGATTTAATCCATACCAAAATAACAAAATATACAAAACATTAAGCTTTTTTTTCTTTTTTCTTTATTTATGATAATCACATCAGTTTGCATTTGTGGTAATCCATGTAGTGGACTGAGCCAAAAGCCAGGATTGAGGGGGGAGGGGGAGAATGTACTTCAAGCCAAATTTAATTACATAGATTTAATCCATACCAAAATAACAAAATATATAAAACATAAAACATTTCATTACTTTAAAAAATTGCAGAAACAAGAAAAAGAACATTAAAAAAAAATAAAGAAAAACATAGAGGGATGAAATCTCAAAATAACAACTAAAACAAAGTAGGAATGACACCACATTACGATGCCACAATATGACATCACAATCCTGTTATGGATTAACATCACAAGTGATGAACTTGACCCGAAACGTTGGATTCCAGTCATGTTGAAGTTTGATCTCCTTGCACCCAATCGATGTCATTTGAAATGCAGTGTTGTATGCTCATATGTTGGTGAGAAAGTGTTTTGAATGTTTGACCTGGAAGCAGCTGGTGGAGAGGTTCTGGAGGTGCTTGAAGAAGTTAAACTTGGACTTTGCCATTTGAGCAACAGAGACCTGGTGTTTCATCCATCCACTTCAAGGCTGGTCAACTATCACATTCTTTGTCCATCTCACCCACAGAACTTGAGACTGGTAGGGTGTTTTTGTCATGTGTTATGGCTGCCATGTAGTTTTATTCTAGTCTCCTCCTTTGTCCTGCTCTTCCTCCTGTAATATTTGTCAGACGGCATCTCTCCTGGTAGAAGAAGTCTCTGCTGTTTCTGTAGCCCATGGCCTTGTCATGTACTGATGTTTAGATGAAAGTCGTTTTCAGTCTCTTCTTGTGTTTCTTGAAATTGAACCTAATTTATACATGTGGCGGTTGAGGTGCTGCGACTTGTATTAGTCTTCTTCCACTTTGGCATCTTGAAGGGGCCCAGTTAGTAGGGGTGACCCCGTCGGCTGAGTTTTCTGACGACAATGATTTCTTCATATATAGAAGGAGGTGGGCAGAGATAAACCCACCAACCAAAGCCGTGTCAAGGAACTCAAACACGTGACTTTCAATGGTTGGTAAATTCAAACAAACAGCCTGGCAAGACTAGCAGGTGAAGGTGTGTGTGCATGCGTGTGGGGGTGGGGGACACACATGCTTGAGATGATCTTTGCTAATGCAAACCAATTAAGCTAAATCGATGTAATACAAACAAACATTATTGTAACAACCTGAACCAATGAACAAATGTGGCAAAGTGTTGGAAAGAGGGTGAAGGGGTGGGGGTTGGGGGGGGTATGGGTTGGTGTGGGGATGCATCTGGTATAACAATGTAAATCAAAGGTAATGCAAGTTATTGCAGGTTATATTTGTTATATTGCAGAACCACTTTTTCACAATGGAGTTTCCCTAGTGTGTTTATGCATGAGTGAACTCAATGCTAATGGCAAGTCCACAGCCTCCTCCATGAGCGATGTAACCGTTTCCTCCACATACCATGCCTCCAAAATCCGTCTTCTGGCATTATTGGGAGTCGCACCCAAAATGCTGATGCTGTCCCAGAGGCATCTATGTGCAAGTAGTTTCTTTCATGAAGAGTAGACCAGTCAACGCTGATACCCTGAACAAATTCCAAATTCCCTCAATGGCTTTTGCAAGGAAGATGAACCCAAGAGTGGATGGTACAACTCGTAGTTAGTAATAAATCCATAATGCTAACCTAGATCCTCACAACTTTATCTTTACTCCCCTCCATAACTATTATTTTTCAAGATAAAGATCCATTCTTAAAGAAGTGGAAGATGAAACGAGTTCAACACCAAAATAACAGCAGTTGTATTGTGACAAATTTGACATAGAGTTTGTCAAGTCAAGGAAAATTGTGTAAAATGCTCAGAAAAGTAGATTTCACAAGTGGTTTGAGAAAGAGAAAGGATGCGGGGGCAGTGTGGAAGAGAAAATGGGGAGTTGGTAGTGGAATAAAAAGTGCAAGTTACTGTAGCCCAGAGAAATTTAAAGGTAAGGGTGCACAAAATGTAATTGTATTACCCAAATAACACCCTTGGCACATGAATGGTTACTGAGTTTATTGTCTTGATGATTTGTTCTGCAGGTTCGGTCATGGTGGAGCTTTTTGTGAAGGATGTGGGCAGCCAATGCAAGAGAGAGCAGGGCCCTGACCCGACGAGTGTTTGCGTGTCATGGAGTTGCTCTCTTGTGTGCTGGTTGCAAAGATCCACAAAGCCGCGTGTCACACAAATATTTCTCCAAAGTGTTAAATTTCACGAGGTAGATGTACTCATGAGAACCCAAACACCAACGCGATATAAACTGTGATTGAACATAATGAAACCAAGAATCAGATTACAAAATATCAGCCAGTATTGTTCAACAGCAAAGTCTTGTTTTCTTATTTATTTGTTGAATACCATTTCAAAAAACACCTGATTCTTCAAAATATTCTCAAACATTTTGGCCCTATCATCTAGATATGGATTGTTTTTCAAATTATGCAGTGTGTTTGGGAATTGTAATAATGCTGGGCTCTTGTTTATGTCTAAAAGACAAAGGTATTTCCTCAAAATGATGGTAATGCAAGTCCATTCACCACCTCCTTATGAATGAGCATTTCACCTTTTACTTTTTAACAATGGTCCAAGTGACGAAGGTTAACCCGGTATGCCGGTATTGAAACAATTTTTTTTGTTACTGTTATTACTGTTAATAATTGTCTACAAGATATGATCAAAATAGTTTAATTTAAAATTAATAATATTTGCCATGCTTTACCTTCCCCATCCATGTTTTACTGAGCAGGTTAATACACGCAGGATTCGGCTTTCAAACCTTTTGACCTCCAGGTACGATAATCACCAGCTGATGATGTTACAATGCCTTTCTGTTTTAATGGTATTTTTTATGTCCATTAATTCTCGTTTGCATGTGATGACAATGTACTAAAAAATATTTTAAAACCACCATTTACAACATTTAATATCTCTTCTGATCTATTGGCTATATTTCTTCTGATACGTATATTGAGGTGTCATCCACCAGATGGCGGTCTCCTTGGGTGAACCTGAGGCTGCCCCTTTGGATGGGTGCCTGGAATATCCTATCCCTAAAAGAGGATGATCACATGTCTCTGTTATCATCTGAGCTCAACCATTTAAACTTCGGTATTGCAGCACTCTGAGGTTCAGAGACCGGATAGTGGAGAGATCATGGCTGGTGGTTACACCTACTATTAGTCTGGTCGCTCTGATGGTTACCATTCCCAAGGAGTTGCTGTAACTGTCTCCAAGAAGCTGACTCTAGTGATAATTAAGGTAACACCAGACAACGAACATATTATGAGATAAAGGATTCCTCACTCTATAGGTGTAGTTTCCCTGGTCTCTGTATGTGCTCCAACTGAAGCGAGTGATCTCACCATGAAGGAAACATTCTATGCCACGCTCGAGTCTCTGGTTGATCAATGCCCCAGGCGAGATACTCTTCTCGTCTTGGGGGATGTCAATGCATCGACTGGAATTGATAGGGATGGTTATGAAACATGTGTTGGTCCCCATGGATCTGGAATTGTGAACCAGAATAGCACTAAGTTCCTTGACTTTGCAAGAAGTCATGGACTTAAGGTAGCTGCTTCATGGTTTCAGCGCCCACAGGCTCATCACTGGACTTGGTATTTCAATGCTGGTGGTGTGACAAAAGAGATTAACCATGTGCTTGTTAATGGTTGCTGGAAGATGAACCAGAGCTGCAGGGTCTACTGGATGCTCAGTTCCTCAATAACGACCACAGGCTGATTGCTGCAACTCAGTTGTTGCAGTTTAAATCTGCGAGAATGGTACCATCCCAGCCTGGGATGGATGTTGGCAAGCTCAACGATGAGAGGGTAGCAGAAGAGTTTGCGAACATGCTGAATAGGGATTTGGGGCGGTCTGGGTAATTTGGGGAATCCTGAAGAGTTGTGGAGTGCCTTCAAGACCACCGTCCTTGATGTTGCCGGTGGATGTCTTGGAACTCATCGTCAGATGAAGAAGAACTTTGTCTCTCAAAGGACATTGGATACCTTTGACCAGAGTCGCAGGGCCAGGCTTAATGGCAGAGCTGAGCTGTTCAGGGAGCTGACGGGTAAAAGTGTACCTGTGCTGAGTGTGGACGAGGAAGCTGTGGTGTGAGGAATCTGTGAAGGGGTAGAGCATCACCTGTGGTCAGGTGATTCTCATCCTGCTTACAGGGGAATTCACACAATGCGTTCCTCCAAGCCCATCCCTCAGTGTACTGCAGTTAGAGCGGAGGGTAGTGGGCTCTTTACAGAGGAGTCTGAAGTGAAGGCCCGCTGGGCCGGTTACTTTGAGCGGCTGTACCAGGCTGATCCACCAGCTGTTGAGTTGGATGTCAGTGGTGTTACTATCCATATTGCTGACCTTTCAATCAATGGTGATCCACCTTCGTTTGTAGAAACACAGACTGCGGTGAACTGGTTGAAATGGGGTAAAGCTGCTGGGATCTGTGGCATCCATGCTGAACTTCTCAAGGCTGGTGGAAATGCTGTACTCATGTCGTTTCATGTAGTTCTGTGCTCTGCATGGAGCACAGGCATCATTCCAACTGACTGGAAGAGGGGCCTTGTTTTCCCTCTCTGGAAAGGGAAGGGTGATCGCCAGAACTGCAACAACTACTGAGGGGTGACGCTGCTCTCAGTGCGGGCAAGGTGTTTGCTCGGATAATTCTTGAAAGGGTTCGCCACCATCTGCTTCAGCACCAGCACCCAGAGCAGTCAGGCTTTACACCAAAGAGGTCAACGATTGATCTTTCCTTGCCATTTGGGTCCTCACCGAACGCAGACGAGAGTTTCGGCAGGGCTGCTTGTGCCAATGTTGACGTCTTCAAAGTGCTTGATTCAGTGAATCGGGATGCCTTCTGGAGTTTTCTTAGTCTTTGTGGGGTGCCACCAAAACTGACCAATCTGATGTCTGAACTATACGCTGGGACCTGGAGTACTGTGCGATGTGGTGATACCATCTCTGACTTATTTCCAGTTGTTACTGGAGTTAGTCAGGGGTGTGTACTGGCCACACGTTTTTCAGTGCTTGTATGGACTGGATTCTGGGGATGATGTTGGAGAGAACCTGCTGTGGTGCATCGTTTGTGAATGTCAAGATCTCTGACGATGATGTCGCAGATGATGCAGTCATCTTTGCGGAGACTCCGGATATCCTTTTGGGGGCCTTTGAGGTGCTGATTGAAGAGTCAGAGCCGCTGGGATTATGGTTTTCCTGGGTCAAAACTAAGATCCAGGCTTTCATTGACATCTTGGATGCTGCTATCTTGTCTGTACCTCTTTGTGGTGAGGATGT
The DNA here is from genome assembly GCF_056783735.1 of Eptatretus burgeri. Classification (NCBI taxonomy): domain Eukaryota; kingdom Metazoa; phylum Chordata; class Myxini; order Myxiniformes; family Myxinidae; genus Eptatretus; species Eptatretus burgeri. The sequence goes on from NC_140963.1 coordinate 47,627,463, forward strand.
TGAGGTTGTGAAGAGATTCACTTTCCTTGGCAGTGATATTCATGTCTCTGCTGGCTGTGAGCCAGAGGTCAATAGATGTTGTGGTTGGGCCTGGGGAGTCATGAATTCACTGGATCACGGGGTGTGGCGCTGTCGGTACCTGCGCAGGAGGATGAGAGTCTGAGTCTTCAGGTCCTTGGTGCTGCCAGTCTTATTCTATGGATGTGAGACGTGGACTCTGACCAAGGATCTGAGACAAAAACTCAATTCCTTTGGTTCCAGGTCTCTCCGGAGAATCCTTGGCTATTGCTGGTCGGACTTTGTGTCCAATGAGCGGTTGCTGAGAGAGACTCAAATGAGATTTGTTACCTGCATAGTCAGTCCATGAGCATCAGCTGCGGCCATATGGACATGTGTCTTATTTTCCTGACGCTGATCCTGCTCACCAGATTATATCAGTGAGGGACTCTCGTGAGTGGAGGAGGCCAATGGGCCAACAATGTGCCTCGTGGTTGCAGCTGGTTGATCGGCATCTCAAGGAGATCGGGATGGACCAGGCATTTGCCTGGAGGATGCCAAGATGGAGGCGTCTGGGTTGTGAATATCTTACCACATAAATCACAATGTGTTTGTGTAATTGTTTGTGTAATGTCTGTCCACCTTCAAAAGGACGATTTAATAAGGGCTTTAAAGGCCAATCTTTTAACACGAGTGTGTGTTCACTAAGTTCTATTTTTTTTTAGGATAAAAAAACCTCGAAAAACATTTTCCATTTCAGAGTAATTACATCTCCTCTTTTGGAAATGTAGACGGTGACTTTCAACCGGGCCTCAATGGCGGTGTACAGAAGCGTTAAAAAAAACAATAAATACAAGGCACAGGGAGGTGAAATTCGCTGCACGTGACGTGTAACACGTGCAGAGTAAAACGAGTGTTCATTTACATTTTACATACATGCGAAGTCTAATAAATAAAGAAGATGGAAGCACACCTGATGCTTGTCTGACGCTTCAGGCTTTGGCATGCTCGGGAGGCTGGATCCTCGAAATGAAAGGTCCCAGAAGATAAAGAAAATATGGTGACATTTGTACACGTGGTGTTTTAAAATAACACTTTTTCTTGCGTCAAAACATCATATCTTCCAGTCTGAATATTGTTACGAATCTGGAAGCCTTGTGCACGCACGCGCACGCACACACACACACACACCACACACCACACACCACACACCACACACCACACACCACACACCACACACCACACACCACACACAGCCGTCTCCGTAGCTCAGTTATATCGGTAAATGTGTGTTTCTCGTTCGGGTCCCGTCCCTAGTCTAGTGGGAATTGGATGTTCATGCGCTGCGGAGTTATTTTTAGAGTTAGGATTTTTACATCCACACCATCTTCGCTCTCACAGCAGCAACAACACTCTGCTCGCGGCGTTCCTCGCGCGCTCGCTAGCAAGCGTGCACGTGGGCGGAGTCTAACGTTGGCATGGCGTCCCTCCTTAGCCAATCGGCAAGGAGCGGGCGTCTCACCCTTCACGTTTCCGACTCAACACGATCGCCATTAAGCACGCGGCCAGAGGTGAGGAGGTGGGCGGAGCCACAAACGCCTCCGCTCGGGACTCCGCCCAGAAGGGTGGGAGTTGCCCCGCCTACCGTGCGCCTGTCCAATTGAGGGTGGCCAGGGAATCACGTGATGGTTCCGACCAATCAAGAGGCGAGTGACCAGGGAGAGAGACCCCTCCCTCCAAGAGAAAAGGGTGGTGATTTTTGGACGAACTTCCTGTCGCCGGCGTCTGCTCTCATCTCGTCTTCTGGTCTTCTGGACTCGTGTCGCTGCGAGGTGGGAAGGTCCATTTTGTTTCTTTTGTGTGTGCGTCTGTCTGTAGGCCTGTCTTTAAGTAGGAACTGTGAAGTGCTTTTTTGCCTTGTACATACTGCATTTCTTATAGTCGGATAACTCTGCCCTTTATGTGTTCCTTCCCCACCTATTGTAAATGGATATCTATTTGTTGAATGTATCAGCTCGTTTCTGTGTTTTCTTCGCTGGTTCAGCACGGTGCGAGTTGGAGAATTAAAAAAGGCCGTTGTTGCCGTAGTTGTGCATTTGGACCGACGGGACCTCGGTAACCATCCGCCGGGTTACGCACGGGTGGAGCCCGGAAACGACTCGTCCCGTTCGAGCTCCGTCGAGGGTGTGAATACTCGGTCGTATAATAACCGGTCCCCGGAACCGGAAGTACGCTCGGATCAGGACGGAATGAAGCTCGTGTTGAAACCAGTATGGCGTGCGGCTGACTCTATTACAACTGGCGACGAGGATAACGGTTATTAGCTCTTCAACACTCCTCCCATCTCCACAAAGGTAAAACAGCCGTACAGCGAACAGGGAGCCGGAATTTCAGCGCAAAAGAAAAAAAAAAAAAAAAAAGAGGAAAAAAAATTGTGAGGCCAAAACCACGTGGGTGCCGCCTCATTCTGAGGTATTCTCAATCCGAGCCCCAAAGACTGTGATGTGTCAACTCTCTTGTGCATAAACTGTGTTATTGTGGCGTGTGCTGTGACAATATTCTAAAACGTACACGACCTTTCACTGTGAGTGAGCGATAACAAGTGAACTGACCCGTCCCGAACTTTTTGTGTTGTCTGTCGTGTGCAAAACAAAACAAGAACAATGTCTGTCGTTATGAATGTTTCCCCTGTAGCTACTTTTGATGCACATGGTGAGCGAAGCACCGTGTCGGAGCGCTGGAAGCGCTGGCTCAGAAGTTTTGAGCGCTGATCCGCCGCATCCGGCTGCACAAACACTGCGCAGAAAAAGAACTTTTACTGCACTGTGCTGGCTTAGATGTGCAGGACATCTTTGACGCTCTGCCAGAAACCGAGCCGAACACGTACAACACCGCCAAAGCTGCGCTCACAGAGTACTTTGCGCCTCTCACAAACACGTCATACTCCCGACACCTGTTCCGCCAAGACAAGCAGAAGGATGGAGAAACCGTAGCTCGATTCTCCACACATCTGCGCGCCATGGCGAAGACCTGCTTTAGCGAATTTGAGCCCAAGGTCATCAATGACTTCATCCTTGACCAGATCATCGACGCCTGCAAGTCAAAGCGTCTGTGCACCAAACTGCTAGCGTCGAAGAACCTGACGCTGAAGACCACACTGGAACTCGTCCAAGCAATGGAGGCCTCGGAGCGACAAGCCACTGAGATGGCTCACGAACGCACCGATCCCGAGAAAGCGTATGCCGTCCACAGCGAGAGCCACAACGCGCAGAAGTCGTCGCAACAGCCGCCATGGTGGAAACCCACAACAACCGCCCCGCACAGAATCCCGTCAGGAACCCCGTCAGGATCATCGCAGAGACGCACAATGCAATCGCTGTGGTCGGATGGGCCACACCGGTGATGACTGCAGATGCTCCCAAAACATGACATTCTACAAGTGCAACCGCCTTGGTCATTTTGCCGTCATATGCCGATCAAAAAACTCTGCGCCCGCCGTCCGATATGTTCATGAAGCCGCACCAAACCCGGAAGTGAATGCCAAGAGTGACGCTAGTGACGAGTACGCCTATGCCGTAGGTGGCAGTGTGAACACCGAAATAACTGTCAATGGCATTATCGTCGACATGATCATTGACTCTGGCACCACCTGCAAACATCATCAATAGTGACATTGTGAAATCACTTGTGTACAATGGTGCCGCAATGCAAAAATGCAACTGCAAAATTCACCCGTATGGTTCCGCGCCGATATCTTGCGACAACCTCATCCGTGCCATTCTCTCAGTGGGAGACAACTCTGCTACCTCCGAAATGCTAGTCGCTGCAGGTGACACCCCAGCACTGCTCGGGAAGACTACTGCCGAAGCACTAGAAGTGCTCACCATTGGTCCGCGTATGGACAAAGTCCATTGTGTGAATGAGGATATCGCTCTGATGCTCAACAAATACCCTGGAATTGATGATGGCATTGGTTGCTTCAAAGGCGAGGCAGTCATGCTACACATCGATTGAACCGTCCCGCCGATAGCGAAGTGGCCAGGCCGACCGAGTGGGTCTCACGTATAGTAACGCCTCCAAAGCTGAAAAATCCTGAAGAAATCCGAGTCTGCGTGGACATGTGCGAAGCTAACGCTGCGATAAAACACACGCGACATGTCACCCTGACGATAGACGAGTTGGTGTCCAAATTGCAACGATCCACAGTGTTCAGCAAAATCGACCTGCGTAGCGGGTATCACCAACTTAAGCTCCACCAAAGTTGCCGTGACATTACAACTTTCTCGACACATGCCGGACTGTTCCGTTACAAACGCCTGAACTTTGGTTTTTGTTCTGCATCCGAAGTGTTCCAACACGTGTTACAGACTATCAGGGATATAAATGGTGCCAGAAACATTAGCGATGATATCATCATCCATGGCGCTACAACCCGAGAACATGACATTGCACTTGACCGCACCCTGTCCGCCCTGCACATCAGTGGATTCACAGTCAATCTGCCGAAATGTGAATTCAGGCTGCCGAGAATCGAGTTCTTCGGCTACATATTCAGTACAGAAGGCCTATCCCCCAATCCAAAAAAAGTGCAAGCCCTGAGAGATGCGTCCGAGCCCAAAAACTCGTCTGAGGCATGCTCTTTCTTGGGCATGGTGCAGTACAGTGCCAGATTTATCCGAAACTTCGCTACCTTGACCGCGCATCTGCGCCAGCTCACGAAACGAGGATCAGCATGGTCCTGGGGACCGACCGAAGTGAAGTCGTTCAACAACGTCAAGGAGGCGCTGTCCGAGGACACAACTACGCGATACTTCGACCCGAAGAAATTCACAGAGATAGTGGTCGACGCTAGTCCAGTTGGCCTCTGAGCCATTCTCGCACAGGAAGGCAAGACCATTGCATATGCCAGCTGTGCTCTAAGCGACATTGAACAGCGCTACTCCCAGACAGAGCGCAAAGCCCTAGCCGTCATATGGGCATGTGAACACTTCAATATATATATATATATATATATATATATATATATATATATATATATATATATATATATATATATATATATATATATATATATATATATATATATACCTCGCCGCAGGTCGACTCCGGACACGAGCCGCTTGGGCGGCCTGTTCCGTACTATCGGGATAACCGAGCGGTGTTATCGTCGACCTGGACGGTTCAGATTAATTACCGGGATGTTGCACCCACTACGAACCCCTTACGTGAAGCAAGATGGAGGGTCAATAGAGAAAAGACAAAGCGAAACAGGTACAGTTCAACAAGCAAGCATTTTATTTCCTGGCACACGGAAAGCACGTATATACAGCCATACAGAATCAAAATGCACATAAAGCAAATGTAAGAGCTAAAACCGACTACGCGCACACACGGCAACACTTGTACAGTTTTACTTCACAGACGGCGCCAACACGTTTACACAAAAGCAAAGGAAAGAAGCCACTCTCACAGACAAGGAGGCAGACAGGCCCGTAGGCCAAATGTGCGCGTGACCTGGAGGAGCGGCCAGATCCGTGAGACCGGGGAGGTCTTACCCGCGTCCTCGTGACTCGTTGGCGGGCAAGCCGCAAATGTGGCCGCGCCGCTGTGCTCCGACTCCGTGCCCCTTGGCGGGTTTCGTTGGCACGATGTTTGGGGTGGGGTGGGAACGGGGCCCCCTTTTGCACTATCTCAGCGCGGGGGAAAGGGGAAATTGTTGATGCCCTGGGGGAGGGGAGTGGCTGGCTGGCTTGGGTCCCGTGACGAGACGAGCGATCCCATACACCGCAACCTCGTCGCCGACCGCCGTCCTTCCTGCCTCGGACCCGAGCTCCCTTGCTTGCAGTTACACAGCACGCACTCGACTCCACTCCACCAACGCACGCTCCTTGTCCCCCAGGAGCAACCTCTCGACGACACTCTCCAAGCAACTCCAAAACCCAACTCTTTCCTCGACGACACTCTTCAAGCAACTCCAAAACCCAACTCTCTTCAATTCGCCTTGCGCTTGCCTTTTTATAGGCGGCAGGAGCAGCCAATATGCAAATTTTAGGATCAGAACGCGATTGGAGGCGGGGCCACGCCGCGCCCCTGGTCAGCCATTGGTCGGGCAAAAATGGACGTGAACCTCTCCTGATCCTAAAATTTTCATATACGGACTTCACATACACACGCTTGGAGGCGGGGCCAAACCGCCCCACGCTCACCAATTGGACGGAGGAGAAGTGGGCGTGAAGCATTTCTGATCCGAATTTTCCCCTCGGAAAGGCCGCCATTCACGCTCGCAGCTCGGTGCGTTCGGCACCAATCGCCGAACGGACCCGAGACAGCCCGACGTTCAGTGTTCACAGGTGGTGCGGGAATGGCCGTGGAAGCGATGATGTGTAAAGGCGAAGGTGGTGGAGGTTCTTCTGTGGTGAGGGTTGGGGTTGTGGTTGTTGTCTGTGGGTTGAAGCGTGGTTGTAGTTGGTGACGATGGCTGGCGTGGTGGTTAAGGTGGTTGTTGTGTGATGGTGGTTGAGACTTGGTTGGTTCAAAATAACGACAGAAAAGTAAAAATGGCTAACTCGAAGCGTCGCAGCCCGGATGAATCGCATAAATTCCCTCTATACAACGGGTTTGGGCTAACTACACATGTACCTATGAAGATCTCTCACCTGAGGGCCCTTTATGGTGTAAGGCAAATTTCCACAGCCGTAACACTATATATATCCGGCGCACCATTCCGCGTAATCACCGATCACCAACCATTGGTTACGATCTGGAAAAAAACCAAACCCGCCGATCCGCATTGCCAGATGGGCTCTCCGACTCCAGCCATGTGACGCTAATACAGTGGACCGCCGCGGTGCTGATAATCCTGCAGACTATATGACCAGGCACCCGAGTGCATTCGCATAAAGCTCCAGGCATGAAGCGAGGATCGCGGAAGACTTTGTGAACTTTATTGCCGCTTCTTCTGTGCTTAATGCCCTAACATACAAGGAGATCCAGGCCGAATCATCCTGGGATCCCACCATCCACGCTGCAGCCGAAATGATCCATCTGTCGAAATGGCATCAACTAGATGCTTACACTGACCCCGCTACTGTGTCATTGGTTAGCCTTCGCGCCGTGAAAGACGAGGTGACGAATGACGACATCATTCTGCGAGGTTCTCGCCTTATGCTACCCGCCGTTCTCCACACCCGCGCAATAGAACTTGCACACGAAGGTCATCAGGGCCTCACAAAAACAAAAGCGCTCATCCGCAGCAAGGTGTGGTTCCCCGGAATTGACTCCATGACCGAGTGCATTCTGCGAAGATGCATCCCCTGTCAGGTGAACAGTAATCCTCAACATTCGGAACCACTCAATATGTCAATGCTCCCAAGTGGCCCGACGCGAAATCTGAGCGCCGAATTTTGTGGTCCGCTACCGACGGGCGAATACTTGCTCGTAATAACGGATGAATACTCATGTTACCCTGTGGTAGAACCCACCCGCTCTACTAGTGCAGGGAAAGTTATACCTATAGTCGAAAAAGTGTTCGCGATGTTCGGATACCCCGTTGTTGTGAAAACGGACAACGGACCCCCGTTCCAGGGCATAGCTTGGAAAGACTATCTCACGTCCATCGGTGTACGACACCGTAAAATAACCCCGCTATGGCCACAAGCCGAGAGCGTCAACAAACCCCTCATGAAGGCAATCCGCGCTGCGATCGTACAAGGATCGAACTGGAGAACGGAGCTACAGAAGTTCCTCCGCATGTATCGAGCTAGCCCGCATTGCTCAACTCTATTCGCACCACACCGTCTCATGTTTGGGTGGGAACCCAGAACGAAAATCCCAACAGTTGTGAACTCTGACCAGCGACCCGACGATCAACTTGCCCGCCACAACGATGCCGCCGCAAAAACCATCATGAAGGCACACAAGGATCTCTGCGCCAGCGCGTTAAAGCCCCCCCTCAATATTGGTGATGTTGTCCTCATTAGGCAACAACGAAAGAACAAGTTCTCCATGCGCTACAACCCCAAACCGATGGTTGTCACCAACGCGCAAGGCTCCATGATCACCGCAGCATGGAAAGATGGCGCAAGCATGACCAGAAACTCGTCTCAGTTTCATGCCATGCCGATCACACCCACATCCAAGGTGGTCGACAGTGACATCCCCCTTGATCCTCCACCCGATGAACTGGTCCCAGCGACGATCCATCCAAATCCCATCGTAACAATGCCCATTCCAGTTCCTCAACCACTAGTGACGCCCTCAACGACAACACCCGAATCCGCAACGCGCCCTAAAATAACCGTTTGAAGAACTCTAAGTCGGTTCGGACCCTCCATGGTGTTTTATACCTGTTTATTCCGTGTCCAAAGCATGCAGCATTTTCTTGCACAGTTAGAGAGGAAATGTACAATCTATGAAAATGATTTATATGCTTGCATGTTCTGATAATTAGTTCCGTTTTATTACCTTACCGTCTTACCGAACAGTTTGCATGGTATTTTGTTGTTATGCAACTTGGAGAGGGATGTAATATCCAAATAATAACCGGTCCTCGGAACCGGAAGTCCCCTCGGATCAGGACGGAATAAAGCTAGTGTTGAAACCAGCATGGCGTCCGGCTGACTCTTTATTACAAGTAGTTTTCCATGTGGGCCTCGAGGTATTTTGAAGTTTGGCTAATAAGCCTGTGCCCACGCGGTTGATTTATTGACGATTCACGGTCCTGTAGGGGACCCGTACCTTCGGAGTTATCCGAGGGTAACTATCTGAATTCCGGGTGTTCGGTGGAGTTGACTCTGTGGCTCCAACTAGCGGTCGTGCTCGCCACCGATACCCGGCCCACAACAATATTTCGAATTAAATAATTCCAACCCATGATTTTTGATGGGCTTTTATACAAGTTTTATCAAGTTACATCCATGGCAAAAATAAAAAAGAAGTCTAAATACAATTAAAAGTTAACAAACTGAAAACATTACATTGCACAAGCAATTCACTATAAATGAACAATAGACAACATTGACAAATAAAAAGGCCAAAAAGAAAATTAGTCTTAAGAGTGAAAAGGCAAATGTAACATTCATTTGAAAAATTCAATCATAAGTAACTGAAATTGTACAATCATAACTAAAAGATAAAAATAAAAAATGCAGACATTATTTTAAAATTGAATGACACCAAGAATGGATATTTATCCTAATTCATAATTTAATTCAGTAACACTTAGTCTGAGTTTTAGCAAAACCATAAAACAATCCTTAAAGTCAATGCATCTATTATAAGATGCATGTATTAGCAATAACATGATTCAGCAATTTGATTAGGAAGGGGAAAGGTTTGCTCCAGTCCCTTTTAATCCAACACCAAATGTTTATAAACTTACGAGTGCTCCGTGTGCGATTCATATAACATCGGGTGGATGGTAACAGGTGATGCAGCTTCGGAGATGGCTCCAGTAGGGTTCTTGTGAAAGAGAGGCATAGATGGTCATGTCGACTTCAAAAAGTATCAATACGTGCCTGTTGAATGACATCAGCATATCAAATGTAGTCTCTCCCTCGGATGATTCGGCACGCGCATTTCTGTTCGATAGATTTGCAGTTTTTTGCAGACCATTTTCTAACACAGGCCGAGCCAAATTCATGTTGATGGTCAGTAAGTCTCATGGAGGTAGGCCATGGTGCTTCACATCACAGATGTCAAGATGGCTGTTCCCATGGCTCACCAGACTTCTTACATGGGCAGTGTGTTAGATTGCAAAGATTTTCTTAAGACTGTTTCCATACAATTTCTGACCTTTTCACTATAATTTAAAACTAGAATGGCACTCGGTAGAGCACGTACCTCTACCAGGCTGAACGGTTTACGTTTTGTATCCCACTGATAGGCTGGATCTGCATCTGGAACTGAACTAAAATCTACTTGGCTTGTTCTTGTCACCTACCCAATTCATCCACCAAGTTTTGTCATAACCTGTCTTCAACTTTTTGAAATATCATACTATAATCGTTTTTGGCCCCATCTCTTAATTGTGAAGAATCACTTCAAAAAAAGTTATGGTATCAAGATCCTCACCAAACCCTCATCAATTTGTCCTTGTCACCCATTGAACCTGTCCACCAATTTTTGTCCGAATCCATCCACAACATTTTCAAATATCATGCTATACAGTATATCGCTTTTGGCCCCATCTCTCAATGGTGAAGAATCACTTTAAAAATTAAATAATTCTCGTATCCGGATCTGGATCTTCACCAAAATCTAATTGATTCGTCCTTGCCACACCCAAACTGCCCACCAAGTTTCGGCTGAATCCATCTATAACTGTTTGAGATATCGTGCTAACAGACAGACAAACAGCCAAACCGGTGAATACATAACCTCTGTCCACCTTCTGTGTCGGAGGTAATTAAAAAAATTGTAGTATCAAGATCCGGATCTTCACTAAAATCGAATCAATTAGTTCTTGTTACACACCCAACCTGTCCACCAAGTTTCGTCTAAATCCATCCATAACATTTTGAGATGTCCTGCTCATGGACAGACAGACAGACAGACAAACAGGGATGAAAACATTACCTCCATTCACCTTTGGTGGTGGAGGTAAATAAAATAAAATAAAAACTAATCAAAGCTAATGAAAATAAGGCTCATATTATCTTAATTCACTATACGGACACAATCGTAATGACATTTGTTGAGAACAGGAATTGTTAAAACCTTTGAAATGATTCTTCTTCCTTTGTTCATATTTTATTTGGTCAACACAATATGCTCTTCCAAAATGAGAACAGAAAAGGGTTTATTTAGTGAGGACATGATGTGCAATATTAGTCCTTGTTGCGACATAAAACGTCAATTCGGCAAACAATTGTTATGTCATTTCCTTATTTTTGTTTTTGCATCAGTGGAAGGAAACTATATTTTGGGATAATATGTCCAAAGTTTCTGTTTTGATTTTTATCCTCACCAGAGGAGAGGGTGTACATTTGGGTCCATTTGTCTATTTTTCCACACAGAACATGAGTCTGTGATTTAATTACATTAGACCATTTCTAACCCGAAGATCCATAAATAGGACTAAGACCATGAAGACCCACGAATAACCTGAGACCCCGACTGAAGACCCCGAAGACTGTTTAGAACCTTTAGATCCCTGACATCCTTCAAGACCCCTAAAACCCCTCTCACCTTTTTGTAACTTTAAGACCCTTTCAAAACCATAAGACCCTTTTGAGCCCTAACACCCTCTCAGACCCTTGATACCACTGACAGCCTTAGACCCTCAGACCCTTTAAGCCCTGAAGACACTTTTATAACCTAAAGACCCTGTAGACCCCTTAGAACCCACAGGCCCCGTTACACCCTCGAGAACCCTTGGACCTCTTTAACCCTTTAGGCTCATTTCCATATTTTGTGGGTCATCCACCTGTACCAGTGGTTCTCTGGTTGTTTCTACCAGGTGAGCACAAGGGCATTGTCCACATTTTTAATATTGTTGTGGGATCAAAGAGGTTGAGGTCTTTCACTTGTTCAGTTTTGTCAGAGTCCTACATTCTCCTCGGGAATGTATGAACAGTGCAATGCTTCGACAGGGTTCATTCCAAATTTCCTGGTTGCTGTCATCTTGTATATTATTTCCGAGTTTGTGGTTTCGTGTCGCGCTATCTTCGACTTTGTTCTGCGCTCGAGTAACATGATATTTGGCTTACATTATCTCATCTCAAAGACCATATGAAGTGCATGGTACAAAAAAAAGTAAATAAAATGGTTCTGAAACAGTGAAATCGTATTCCACTTACTGCATTAAAGTAAAATTACTACTGATACTCTGCATCAGTTCCTTTCTCAAACACACCCACCCCAACATGTCGCACAGAGCGCGGGTTATGCTAGTTCCTTTGAACTGTGACTCTGTGTGCTTATCTCGAACTGGCTCCTCGCCAGAGGAGAGGGTATTGCATTTGGGTGCACTATCCCACCATTTGGGTGCAATGATATCATCGTCAAGGAGGCGCTGTCAGAGGACACAACTACGCGATACTTTGACCCGAAGAAATTCACAGAGTTCGTGGTCGACGCGAGTCCAGTTGGCCTCTGAGCCATTCTCGCACAGGAAGGGGTCATCCCCCTCATAACTTCTCCCATTATACCCCTCATAACTTCTCCCTCATTCTTCTCCCTGTCAGTGTCTTCCCTGCCCCTCTCCCTCTTTATTCCCCCCCCCCTCAGCCTGCACCCTCCCAGCTTCGCCCCAGCCCCACACACTCGCAGCTTCACCCCACACACACACATCCTCCCACCCCTGCACCCTCCCAGCTTCCTCCCACCTTGCTCTATCTCTTTGATCCTTTCCAGATCAATGCACTCACCAGGAAATGACACCCTGGAGTGATGAATCCTGTAATGTTCCTTGCGAAAATCGAAGATTTTTCAAGTATTATTGGTTGGTAGCGTGCATTATTCTGTCTCTGTCTGTCTGTCTACATGTCCGTCTGGTTGTATGTCAGTCGTCTACATGTCACAATTTTAAACCGATCTTCACGAACCTTCACCACTTGGTGGAGTTCGTCATAAGCAAGAATCCTATTAGTTTTTGAGGTCAAAAGGTTCACATAGGCCAAAGGTCAACAACTTTGTGAAATTTCTAAAATCCTCAATTTTCATCCCATTGACTTGAAATTTGAACAGGAATTGCATATCAGGTCACTGAATCCAAACACCAATGATTTTTTTTTTCGGTCAACATCGGCCAAAAAGTCTACATAGGTCAAAGGTCAACAACTTAGGTGAAATTTCTAAAATATTCAATTTTCATCGCATTGACTTGGTATTTGAAGAGCATGTGAATATCAGGTTACTAAATTCAACCACAAATTATTTTTTCGATCAACGTAGGCCAAAAGGTGAACATGTGCCAGATTTCTAAAATTGTCACTTTTCATCCGATTGACTTGAAATTTGAACAGGATTTACGTAGTTGGTCAATGAATTAAACCACCAATTACTTTTAAGGTCAAATTTGTTTTATGAATTTTGTAAGTGTCGTGCTATGTATGGCATCTTTCTTATTTGTTTGTTTGTCTGCACAGAACGTGAGCATGTGTATAAATTCCATTGTACCCTTTAGAAACCTTAGACTCTGCAAGACCACATATGAAGCTTTCATCTGCAGCTTGATGGAGTACTGCTCTCCCCTCTGAGCTGGTGCTTCTGCCTCAACTTTTTCGGCTTCACGCTGTGAAACCAAGGCATTTAGGATCATTGGTATCTCCCGTGCTGAGGCCGAGTATTTGGGTCTCTAACTCTCTCACCACAGGCAGGTTGGTGGTCTTTCTGTCTTCTACCATTTCCTCTCCAGCCTGCCCCCCCTCCCCCACTCTGAATGAGATATGTCTCTCCCCCCTCCCCCCATATTTCCGCAAGGTGCTCAAGGTACGCCAGCAATCCCCTTCTGGTAAAACTGCCAAAATCAAGAATTACTACTCACCTTCTCCCTTTCATTCCTCTTTTTTTTTCTACCTTTGAAACGAACTCCCACACTCTCTTCAATCCCACTCTTCCCTCCAAGTCTTCAAAACAGCTGTTCACCACCATCTCTTATCTTCCCCCATTCAAAACCATGATCTTTTCTATCCCCATTAACTCATCCCAAACACACCTCTTGAAATTCCCTGCTTTCCTTCAAGAAAGTCCCTATAGTGTAAGGACCTGAAAGTCCTTGTACTGCTCATCTTGTTTTCCCCATGTACCCTGCCCCATCCTTCTTCCTTCTACAGCTCTAATGTTTCTGTTCCCCACTGTTTTGTGCTTCCCTCTCCCACCCCACTTGTCTCCTGCTCCCCTTGTTATACGTTCTGTGTGTTTGCTCTCATACGAGCCTCGACATTGCATATTAAAAAACAAAAAGACCCCTAAAACCGAAAAACCCTTTACAACCCTAAAACTCTTAGAACCTTTTGAACTTGAAGACGCTTTAGAACCCTAATATCCTGGTGTGTAAAGTGTTGGCTTAGCGGTTAGGGTCGTGGTGGCTTCAGATCCTAGGGTCCTGAGTTCAAGCCCTGTTTTCCACTGAATTAACACCAGGGGGTTGACTCAGCCTGTCATCCTTCTGAGGTCAGCAAAATGAGTACTAGTGTCGCAGCCAAAAGGCTGCACACGAAGGGAAGGGGTATTGATGGATTCTTTTAATCTGGTATTGGTGTGGTGCAGGCATGATGGGCCGAATGGCCTCCTCCTGTGCATAATTTCCTTGTAATCTTGTAGATCCCTTTGATTCTGTGACACACTTTAGAACCCTGAGACCTCTTATACCCATTTGTATCCTCTTCGACCCTTTAATAACTCCAAAGATCTTTTGACTCCTTTCCACCCTTCAGATCTTTATACCTTCATACCTCTCAGACCTCTTAATACCCTGTAGACCCTTTGACTTTTAGACTCTTTTATACGTTTCAGGACCCTTGAGACCACTTCAGACAATTGCAACCCTTCAGAACTTAAATGAACCCATTTCGACCTTTTCAGACCTTTCGACCTTTCAACCTTGAAACCTTCAGACCATTTGACCTTTACAACTATTCAGACCTTTGACCTTTACATTTACAACACATTTACAACCAGACCATTTCGACCTTTCATTTAATACATCCTTCCATTTATTTGCCACACGAAATACACCACACAAAACAAGTCCTGGCGAGGGTCTGCAATCTCTGATTGCTCTTTCTTGTTGCTCTTGCAATGACTTTCCACCCCCCATTCTTCACGGGTTTGTAAACAGAAATTGTTTTCTAAATTGCAGCAAGGGCATCATTGATACTGGTGTCATGTCAGGAAGAAAGAGAGATAATGTAGCTCAGGAAGTGCATCTTTCATCACGAGCAACATTTTCACAAATGACACACGCCAGATGGTTATGAAGTTGTAGAAATTGCGAAGATGAGAAATACAATTCCAATTCATCATTTATGAGGTGGATTGCAGAGCAGTTGGAATAAATGTTCACTAATGAAAATGAGGCTTCAAGTTCATTATAAAACCCTCTCCACTCGAGAATCGCGAACTGGAAGAAATGGCGAGCAGAATTGGAAAAAAACGAAATAACTCACAATGTCTGTGACAAAAAAGAAAAGATATGAGGTCTCGGAAACAAACTCCTCAGGGAAGACTTGGTATGTCCCATGAGTAAAAGCAGAATTGTGCAAAATTCAAGAGATAAAGTGGAATCCACAACCAGGTCGCGTGAGAGATGCTCCGGGAAAAGTGAGATACTTCGCTGGATCTCAAACTCAAAATCAGTGGGAACTAGAATTGAGTTCCCCACAATGCCCCGAGTTCTTCCATTCTCTTCACACCGTCCTTTCTGTACTTCCAAGTGACATCATTCTCTCTCGATGAAGATCAACTGATAAATATAAGAAATTGCCTTTTCCCCTTCCGAAACCAAACCAGAGTGGAAAAAGCACCCAGAAAGTAACACCACGCTTCACGATAAGCAGTCGCGCGACTCTTCGAATGTATAGCAAGTGGCAGGAGACGCGACAAAGTCTTTCCTAGCTCGTAAGATAATACACTCGTTTAAAAAAATTGCTTTTCCATTTTTTATACATTGAACGAAGGCTTATTTTTCTTCCGGTTCTAGATTGCTCCACAAGTGTTTCTGTTTCGTGCATTCCTCCATCCAGCTCAACAAAGCTTCCTGGACCAGATATGTTGTGTTTGTGCTGTTTTATTTTCATTCCTGTGTTGCTGTTCATGTTTTCATCCAATTTTCTGTGCCAAACCATACCTCGTGGTGTTGAAATGTCCAATTCGTGTCCCTAGTAAAGTCTGGCTTCCTCATGTAGAGCTGGGCTAGTCGGCTGGTTGCTTCTGCCTCCATTTCTGACCGCACAGGCTTAGTTTTTGGTCTTTTTAGTTCCGGTATTGTTACTTCTGGTCCCTCAGATTAATCCTTCTCCCCCTTCTCGCTCCAAAAAAAATGCAAACAACAAAAAACTCTTCTTAACTTCACTCCAAAAAACAAAACAACCACAGCAAAAACCGAACTCAATATGCCATGCACATTTACTCCTTCATTCCCTGTCCCGTCTCCTTTTTAATATCCCCAAACTGAATCTTCACTCAATAAAACATTTCTTCCTATAAAAGCTCTTTATAACATTAAAAAAAATGCTTCAAAACATGTATTTTAAAATTCCTTGCTTCCCTTAATACTCTGTCAGGAACAACCCATCATCAAAATCTCCTTTTTCACAAGTCTTATTTCCCAAAATGATGTCATTCTGAAATGCTTAGTTCATCCAGCCTCGTATCGTACCGACAGCTACATTTTCCTCCATGCCTTCAATGGAGAACATTTTTTTACCATCCCACCAATGAAGTCTGTCACAGTATATCCCACCCTCTCTCTGCTTAACCTCGTCCCACCCACTCTCAGCTTCCCTCTTGTCCCACTCCATCTCAGCTCCCCCTCATTCTGCCCCTCTCAGCTTACCTCTGCCCCTCTCCCTCATAACTTCTCCCTCATTCTTCTCCCTGTCAGTGTCTTCCCTGCCCCTCTCCCTGTTTCTTCCCCCCCCCCCCTCAGCCTGCACCCTCCCAGCTTCACCCCAGCCCCACACACTCGCAGCTTCAGCCCACACACACCCTCCCACCCCTGCACCCTCCCAGCTTCCTCCCACCTTGCTCTATCTCTTTGATCCTTTCCAGATCAATGCACTCTTCCAGCAGCTCCTCTCCCCCTGTCCCGAACTCTGTGGACCTCAAGCATCCGAGGCCTCTGCTCCAATCTGACAGATCTCTCAATCCAGGCCGCAGCAAACAAACCGGACAGACATCTATTGAACAGACTCTTTCCTCCCACAGGTTGTCACTGACACCTTCGTGTCCATCCCTGGCTACTGTCTCCTCCGGATTGATTGACTTGAGCCCCGTCTCGACGGAGGAATCACACTGTAAATCAAGAACTCAATTTCTCACTCTCAGTGTACTGCTCTTAGACCTCCCAACCCCCAGGAGTACCTATGGCTGTGACTTCCCCTCAGCTCCCACCTCTTGTTTGTCTGTATGTTGTACCATTCTCCAAATCGTTATGACTCCATTTATATCTCTCTCTCAGACACATGGACCAACTTTTAACCACTCATCCCAACTCTCTTCCTCGTATGTGGTGCCGCATATTGTCACCATGCCAATTGGCTTGGGGTTGGTACTTCTCTCACCAGCCATGGCACTTCAGCGAAGGACTTCTGTGACTCCATGGGACTGACTCGATCTGTAAACTTTCCCACCTGGATTCCTGTCAAGGGCAAATCCTCCATTTTGGATTTGGTTATGACGAACTTCCCCGCCAACGTCTCTTACTCTTCCGCTGCTCCAATGAGTTCATCTGATTTATGTGCGTGTGAGTCAACATCTCTGGCCATTCTCAGAGAACAGTTTCAGTGCAAGTAAGTCTGGCAGTTCACTCGGGCAAACTGGCAGGACTACAAGAAGCCATTGCATGACAGGACTGGTCTCATATGTATATATACAGCCTCATATATTAAATCAGCCTGAAAACCTGCTCTCTTGAATGCACAGATTCATCCCATGTCATCTTCAATTACCACACCCATCCTCCTGCCTGTGATGCACTGAATCCTGTGGTGAGGCAGTTGCATTGAAACAATGTGCATTCTCCTCCATGAAGACAAATCTGACCGAAGGAATCCTCAGGTCATTCCACAAAGCCCATAACAAGTGTGTCTACTCTCAGCATAGCCAGAAAATAACATCTGTCCAATCTCAAGAATGAACTTAAAAACTTGTCTCCTTCCTCAAAAAGCTGGTGACATCTTAAGTCTGTCTGGAGTATGCTCCTCCTCCATCCATTCCCTCACTTCAAATGGCACCACAGCAGACTCCATTTGTATGAAGGCCGAATACCTCGTTTGCTTCCAAATCTTGGATCCCCAACCCCTCACTCTCGGTACCCACCTTACCCAGTCACACCCAACTGCTCCAGGACTCTATCTTTTGCTGCTTTGTGCTTCTGAAGAGCCTTATTCTCCACTGATTTCCTTTTTGATAAGGACCTACCTTAGTATGAGAATGCCAGTAAGGCATCTGGCGATCTAATAAGGTGATCAAGGTCTATAAAATCAAGATCTACAAAACAAGTCAAGCAGCGCCTGCTTGCAAGTTTGCCCGGGGTGGGTGAAAACTCACTCCCTCGTGCAGGAAGCAGCTGCCTTTAGCTGTTTAGTGACAGGCATACAAGGTGAGAATTGCATTCCAGACGAGCCACCAGGCCTGGTGTTTGATAGCGAAATGGACCATGCGCCCCCCACGATGATGCATGTCGCCAGTTACCTGCTGAACATGCACAGCCATGAGGGCTGCAAGTATTGATGACCAACACACATCGGTGAAATTGATGTAGATGCAGCACCAATCTTGGTCCATGTGATTAATTCGCTTTTGGACCTGGTTTAGGGAGGAGTACCTGAAGGGTTTTGAGAGTCCCCTCCCCCCCCCCCCACCTGGAGTGGCAGAGGTAGTACCTCACCACTTGTCTGGGGACCCGCTCCCACGGGTTTGGTTGGATGACCCCTGGATTCCAGCTTTTCAGCGGAGTGTCCAGGGAACAGGGCAGGCCACAACCTGAAGAGACCCCATAAGCTCGATGGCGGTGTCCACAGATCTGATCCGTTCACACATCCGCCAAGCTCACCATAATGTCTTCTCGGGAGGTGAACAAACAATGGGTGTGGGGAGGAATGGGGGCAGGAGAGGATGCATGTGGTGAACAAGATGGGTACAGGAGAGAAAATTGGAAATTTGGAAGAAAGATGAATTGGAATGGAGTTTGGAGGAGGGTGGGGGGTAGGGGGAAGCAACTTCAATTGAGGTCGAAAACCAAGAATGCGTTCGTCCTTCAATTAAAAAAGAAATCCGTAAATAAAAGAAAATTTATATGAACTCGATAAAACAGTGTGATGGGGTTGTGCTGCAGACTGATGATCAGCAATGTCAGCCTGCATAAGAAACATTGCGTGAAAAGCTGCATTTTGTTAGATTACGGACAAAAGGAAGACAAAAAAACATTTTATAACATCGACTGCATAAACGAGGAACATAACACAAAACTTTACACCGATTCACAAACCCACCAACAATAACCCCTTGAATAAGTGGGTGTGTCGGAATGCAAGCACTTGTGCTTTTTGGAATGCTGCTGTCTTTGATTACTACGGTTTACTCTTTCTTACACACACACACACACACACACACACACACACACACACACACACACACACACACACACACACACACACACATACACACACACATACACACACACATACACATACACATACACATACACATACACACACACACACACACACACACACACACACACACACACACACACACACACACACACACACACACACACACACACACACACACACACACAGTTTGGTCACCCGATCGGGTTATTTAGACTTCAGTAAACCATCAAGAGGATTGATCTTTAAAGCTGTAGCAACTAGGGAGTTCATAGAACACAATACCCACACAGTGTTTTCAGTGGATAGGTCCTTCAATTTTAATAGAAATAATGATTTAAACACGTTGACTGCCAATGGCGAGTATACTCGTAGTGCTGGTGGGTGTACCACATTCTGCCACTACGAGTATTTTCATGGGAAAGATGATGTTATTGTATTGTAAACAGAATGTTGCCGTGCCAGATAATAGAACAAACGATCCGATGGTAGTTTGGTGAACATAAATCTACATAATAATCATGATCATCATTATCAGTGTCCATGAAAAGTTTCGTCACTTCATCTGCATTCATACATGCCATTTTGAAGCATAATGACAAGGAGCAATAAAGGAAAAAATGCGTGGTACTCAACACACGATATACGATTGTCGATTCAGTGCCTAAAATAATCCAACCTGATAGCTCATACCCGACATAACGTGGAGTTTCCCCAGCAATGAATAATAAATGAACTTAGATTTATTCTTATAAGGATAAAATTAAAGAAAAATAAAGTTCAGGTATATGCACATTCACACCTGGATTGAAAATGGTAGTGGTCATACACGGATCGGGGGGTGGGGGGGCGCACCTAGCGCCCCCCCCCCCCCCACTCTCAAACCTCTCCCCTCCTATCAAAATCGATGGTTTAGAACTGAAGATGTGGTCTAGAAATGTGGGAAAGGAAACTGTCTCGTTTAGTAAATTTTTGAAAAATTTCCACTGTAATGACAATATGTAACAAGGTATGTCGGTTAGTCTATCGAACATTGCGGAGCATTTAAAAAGATTTAAACATAAATTCTGCAACGATTACATTTGAGAAAATGTTTTAAGTGTTTCAGATGTTTCCGTTTTTGAAGTGTACTAATACATTGTGCCAAAAAAAGGGTCTGTTAGTTACAAAACATTGTTGAAAAAGATCGATAACAATTAGGTATCTTTGGTGTAGTTTCTGTTATTGTCATTTTAATTTCTTGTTTGAGCAGCAGCAGAACAATGTAGTTAGTTCGTCATAAATGGTGAAAATTTAAAGGAGCATTCAGTTTGTTTTTCAAAAAGACCAATTTAAAGGACCATGATGTGCATGCACAAAGAAGGTAAACAGCCGTTTTTACAGCCATTTTTCCCTGCTGAGCAGGCGTTAGCTTTTCTTGAGGCAATGTTTTATGGCCGGATGCCCTTCCTGCCGCCAACCCTGGTCGCCTCTTACGACACACAGGGATATGGTACACCTATTCCAACCGGGGCGTACACCGGCACCAGGACACCGGTACTCATTTCGTCGACCTCAGAAGGATGGCAGGCTGAGTCAACCTCCTGGTGTAAATTCAGCGGCCAACGGGGCTTGAACTCAGGACCCTAGGATCCCAAGCCACCACCCTAACCACTAAGCCCACACCAGGCTTGCACAAAGAAGGTAAGAAAGTTACAATTTGGTTTTGGAACTCCACTAATGATGATTACGTGTCGGCCTATAGCCGTATTGTTGGTAATATCTTTTCTTCGTTTGGTCCTTCATCGTGATCGTGATCTATGCTTGTGCTAAAGTTCAGCATCAAAGAAAGAGAGCACACTGTGTGTTGAAACGTAATTTAACCATTGGTCAGTACACGAGAGATGCTGAGTTATTATCCCATACTACGAACGTTTAATTATTTATTTTTGATCAAAACCTGACCATGAATCGTAAACATTTGGAAATGATAAACAATTAAATAACTTTTTAATATCAATTCATGTTTCCAGGTCAGGTCAGGTATGGGAGCACGTGCCGGAGCAGCTCGGTGCTGTGTCCACTTTCTGCCGGTTTTTTTTTTTTTTTTTTTTTTTTTTTTTTTTTTGTATACCTTGGTCGAGGCTCGTATGAGAGCTAACACACAACTCACAGCAAGGAGGCATGAGACAAGAGGGGCGGGAGTGGAAGGGACAGAACATTGGGGAACAGACACAGGTGAACTGTGGAAGGGGGAGGGATGGGGATGGGACGGGGAACATGGCGAGGGGAAGATGGACATTAAAGGGACTTTCAGGAAGGAAAGCAGGAGAATTGAAGGAAGTGGGCTTGGGTGGATTATCGGGGGTAGAAAAGATCGAGGATTTGGATGGGGGAAGATAAGAGGTGGTGGTGAACAGCTGTTTTGAAAGCCTGGAGGGAAGAATGGGAAAGAATAGAGTGAGGAAGTTTATTCCAAAGGCGGGAAAAAAGAGGAATGAAAGAGTGAAGATGAGCAGTGATTCGTGATTTTGGTAGTTTTACCAGAAGGGGGTTGTTGGCGGACCTTGAGCGCCCTGTGGAAATGTGGTTGGGACAAATCACAGAGAGAGCAGGGGGGCAAGGCTGGAGAGGAGTCGGTAGAAGACAGAAAGACCACCGACCAACCTGCGGTGATTGAGTGAGAGGCCCAAAGACTCAGCTTCATTGCGGGAGATGCCAATGATCTTAAAAGCCCTGGTTTCGACAGCGTGAAGTCGAGAAAGGTGGGAGGCAGGAGCACCAGCCCAGAGGGGAGAGCAGTACTCCATCAGGCTACGGACAAAAGCTTTGTAAGTGGTCAGGAGCTCAAGAGGGCCGAGGAAGGACTTTGCACGACGGAGGATTCCCAGTCGGCGACTGGCTTTTGAGGCAAGGTTGGAAATGTGACTTTCCCAGGAAAGGTCATGGCAGATAGTGAGACCCAGAAGCTTGAAAGAAAAGACTTCTTCCAGAGGATTGTTGAGAAAGTGGATGGGGGGTTTTGTAAACGGTCCTTTCGAAGAGACATAGTGAGAGTGTGAGATTTGTCTGGATTGAAAGACATGTTCCACGTGTTGGACCAGTTTGTGATTTTATCCAGATCTGCAGTGAGCGAAGAAGCTGCTGCTTGCCGGTCTGAGGGATGACAGATGGTACGGCAGAGGGTGGAGTCATCGGCAAAGAGAAATAGAGGATTTTCCAGAGAGTCCGAGAGATCATTGATGAAAACCAGAAAAAGAACAGGGCCCAGAACGCTACCTTGAGGAACTCCAGCCTGCACAGGAAGAGGGGATGAAAGAACTCCATTTAGGGCCACACGTTGACTGCGACAGGAGAGGAAGTCTGCGAGCCATGAGTGGAGATGGCCTTGAATACCATGGGAAGAGAGTTTGGTGAGTAGGGCAGGGTGCCAGACTGTGTCAAAAGCACGTGATATGTCCAGGGATACGGCTCGGATTTCCTGTCTGGCATTGAGGACCTCCATCCATTGATGGGAGAGCAGTAGCAGCATATCTAGGGTAGAGTGACCTGGTCTGAAACCAAATTGATGATTGGAAATCAAGCCATTGGAGAAGAGGAAGGATTTCATGTCTGAAGCGATGATGGATTCCATAACCTTGCTGATGATTGGGAGAAGGCTGATTGGTCTATAGTTACAGGGATCTGTTTTTGCACCTTTTTTATGCAGGGCAGTGATGTTAGCAGATTTCCAAGCAGATGGCAGATGACCTTGGGAAAATGAGAGGGTGAATAGAACAGAGAGAGGGTGAGCAAGAGCAGAAGAGCAGGCTTTGAGGACACGTGGGCTGATGCCGTCTGGACCGGTACTCCAGGAGCCTCCTTCTGGCCATCCCCCAGGCAGATACCTAGCCCATCCCCATCTCCTTGAGATGCCGATCAAGCTGCTGCAACCACGAGGAACGTGGTCGGCCCATTGGCCTCCACCACTCACGAGGCTCCCTCGCTGAGAGAATCTGGTGAGAAGGATCAATGTCACGAAAACGAGCCACATGTCCATACAGCCGCAGCTGACGCTCACGGACTATGCAGGGAACAAATCTCATTTGAGTCTCTCGCAGCAACTGTTCATTGGACACAAAGTCCGACTATCAATATCCAAGGATTCTCCAAAGATACCTGATACCGAAGGAATGAAGTCTCCATCTCAGATCCCTGGTCAGAGTCCAAGTCTCACATCCAAAGAGCAAGACTGGAAGCACCAAAGACCTGAAGACTTGGACTTTGGTCCTCCCACACAGGTACCTGCAGTGCCACACCCCATGATCCATTGAATCCATGACTCCCCAGGCCTGACACAGACGTCTGTTGAACTCTGGCTCACAACCAGCAGAGACATGAATATCACTGCCAAGGGAAGTGAATCTCTCCGCAAACTCGCCCCCCTCACCACAAATAGGTACAGACAGGATAGCAGCATCCAAGATGTCAATGAAAGCCTGGATCTTAGTTTTGACCCAGGAAACACATAATCCCAGCGGCTCCGACTCCTCATTCAGCACATCGAGGGCCCCCAAAAGGACATCCAGAGTCTGCAAAGCTGACTGCATCATCTGCAAAATCAAGGTCAGAGATCTTGACATTCCCAAATGATGTACCGCAACTTGATCTCTGACATCCTCCCTAGAATCCAGTCCATACAAGTGCTGAAAAGTGTGTGTGTGTGCCAGAACACACCCCGAACAAACTCCAGTAGCAATTGGAAATAAGTCAGAGATGGTATCACCACATCTCACAGCACTCTCAGTACCAGCGTATAGATTTGACATTGATTGATCAGTTTTGGTGGCACCCCACGAAGACCAAGAATCTTCCAGAGGGCATCCCAATTCACTGAATTAAATGCTTTACAGAGATCAACATAGGCTCCAAGCAGCCCCTGCCAAAACTCTCGTCTGCGTTCAGTGAGGACCGAAGAGCAAGGATACAGTCAATCGTAGACCTCTTAGGTGTAAAGTCTGACTGCTCTGGATGCTCGTGCTCAAGCAGATGGTGGCGAACCCTATCAAGAATTATCCGAGCAAAGACTTTACCTGGCACTGAGAGCTGCGTCACCCCTCGGTAGTTGTTGCGGTCTTCTCCATCACCCAAACCTTTCCAGAGGGGGACAACAAAGCCCTTCTTCCAGTCAGTTGGGATTATGCTTGTGTTCCAGGCAGAGCACAGAACTGCATGCAACGACACAAGTACAGCATTTCCACCTGCTTTGAGAAGTTCAGCATGGATGCCAGAAATCCCAGGAACTTTACCCCATTTCAACCGGTTCACCGCAGTCTGTGTTTCAACAAACAAAGATGGACCGTAGTTGATTGGAGGGTCAGCAATGGGGATATTAACACCCCTGACATCCAACTCGACAGCGGGTGGATCAGCCGGGTTCAGCCGCTCAAAGTTACCGGCCCAGCGGGCCTTCACTTCAGACTCGTCTCTCAAGAGCCGACCACCCTCTGCTCTAACTGCAGTACTCCGAGGGACGGGCTTGGAGGAACACAACGTGCAAGTTCTAATGTAAGCAAGATGAGAATCACGACCACAGGCGGTGCTCTACCCCCTCACAGATTCCTTGCACATTGGCCTCCTTCTCCACCCTAACTGCACGTACAGTTTTACGTCTCAGCTCCCTGAACAGCTCGGCTCTGTCATTCAGCCTGGCCCTGTGACTCTGGTCAATGGTTTCCATTGTCCCTTGAGAGACAAAATTCTTCTTCGCCCTCTAGTGAGTTCCAAGACATCCACTGGCAACATCAAGGACGGTGGTCTTGAAAGCACTCCACAACTCTTCAGGATCCCCCAAAGCACCCAGACCCCCCAAATCTCCACTCAGCCTTTTCGCAAACTCCTCAGCTACCCTCTCATCCTTGAGCTTGCTAACATTCAGCCTTGGCTGGGATGGTACCATTCTCCTGGATTTAAGCTGAAACTTCGGAGTTGCCACCACAAGCCTGGGATCAGTATTGAAGAACGGAGCACTCCGGTCGACCCTGCAGTTCTGGATCATCCTCCAGTGACCATCAATGAGCACGTGGTCAATCTCCTTTTCCACACCACACCACCTTGTAGCAAAGTCAAGGAACTTTGTGCTATTCTGGTTCACAGTTCCAGAGCCATGGGGACCAACACACGTCTCATAACCAGTCGACACGTCTCATCAGTTTCAGTCGATGCATTGAAATCCCCCAAAACTGGAAGAGCATCTCACCTGGGGCACTGATCAACCACAGACTCAAGCATGGCATATAAAGCATCCTTCATGGTGATATCAGTCGGAGCATATACAGAGACAAAGGAAATGACACCCTGGAGTGATGAATCCTTTGTCTCATAATACGCTCGTAGACTGCTGTTACTTCAATTGTCATTGGACACAGCTACAGCAACTCCTTGGGCATGGTAACCATCAGAGCGACCAGACCAATAGTAGGTGTAACCACCCACCATGATCTTGCCGCAATCCAGTCTCCGAACCTCAGAGAGAGCTGCAATACCGATGTCCAAACGCTTGAGTTGAGATGATAACAGAGACAGGCTATCCTCCTCTCTTAGGGATAGGACATTCCAGGCACCCACCCGAAGGGACCGCCTCAGGTTAACCCAAGGAGACCGCCGTCTGGTGGACGACAACTCAGCACCACCCCGATACACACTACCGCAATCTGACCCTGGAATGTTTCCCCGTGGTTTCCCTCGTATCATTAAAGATTGGGGGTCTCGAAGGCTTTGCCCCAATCCCATCATCCGGTGAGCTGCCCTGCAAAGGGAAGCTGCACAGGAGGTACTCCCATGGAGTGGGTTTTTAGATTTATTTTTGCCTTTGGTATGCTTTGCGGGATGAAGTGTTTTACGGTGGCCGGAGTGCAAATCCTGCCACCAACCTCCTAATAAAAAAGTAACCCAACTGCAAGAGGACGTCCGCAGACACAGTTGAGCACTACATATGGATAGCAGTTTGCTCACAAGGAGCTCTGCAGCCTTTTGATAGGTTTTGTTTTTAATTCTGCTGGGTGGCCATATCATACACTCTCCTCACCAAGAAACTTGGTAGGGGTAGACGGTTTATTCGCCGACAACCCGACCATGAAACAGGTTTGTTTCATCCAGGTTTACATGGTATCTGTAGCAAGTCACAGATCTAATCTGACCTGACCTAACCTGACCTAAAATGTTATCCACCGAGCCCATTATAAGAAAACATCTTTATTTGACTTTTTATTTTGTTTTTAGACTTGTGTGCAAGGGAAATATGCACCATGGGGGCTTTGAAGATGGGAGCCATCAATCTGTGTTTGCAGAAGCTGCAGAGATGGAGAATGTTAATGAAAACATAAGAGGGGGAGCACTCGGTAGAGTGCAAAACCTCCGCCGCCAATACTGCTCGGTCACTCAAGTGAACCTGATATGCTATTCATTCGATTTGACGTCAACAGTGCTCACAGAGTTATAGTTTGCAACTTTCCCTTTTACTTTTAACTTTTGCATACTCAATTAATTCGTCATAACGAGATTCCTTGAGACAGAAATTGATTTTACGTGGGTATATCCACCTGAAGTTCCAAAATCGGCCGCAATTATAATTTTGGCATGTTTTTTTTTTGGTTGTTGTTGGAAATCACTTATAACATGTAGAAATGCAAAAAAAAAAAAAATCGAAATTTTGTTGAAAAAAAAAAGTTGCAAAATTTTTTTTCTCTCTAATAATTTTTTTTTGGGGTGGGGGGGGGGGGTTGGAAATCACTTAAAACATGTAGAAATGCAAAAAAAAATATTCAAATATTTTTTTCAAATTGGCCATCATATCGGCCATATTGGATTTTGGACCAGTCCAAAATCTAATGGCATGATCCTTGGACCAGACCAAACCCCACCACCAAGTTTCGTCGAAATCCGTCGGAGTTTTTCCATAATACTATTCACAAACAAACAAACAAACAAACAGAAAGGGGTGAAAACAGAAACCTCCATCCATATTCGATGGCGGAGGTTAACAAACTGTGGTACTCTTTACTGTATCAGAATGCACTACTCTTATACTATTTAAACAGACTGCTCTCAATTCGACCTCTCATTGCCATTGCTTTCATTCCTTGCCTAAAAAAAATCCAACTGTTACAGCGTTTCTTCTCTCCATTCTCTGAATTCGCCTTTATTGCATCCATCAAGAAATGTGTTTAATTGCAGAACTGACCAAAAACTTTAAAAAACCCAGTTTGCTATGAATGTTCGCTTTCCATCAACCATTCTTTTTTTCCAACTTCAGTGCCAACTCACTCCTCTCACCCCTCACTCTCAAAACAACCATCCCACTCTTCTCCCTCCAAGCCTCCCTCTCACCTCTCTCAAAAACTCCCCCCTCACCTTTCTCCCACCATTCATCCCACTCACTCATCCTTCCCAAAGTGGCCCCCCCTCCCATCCACAAACCTGCCTACATCTCTTCACTCCACCTCCTCAAATCCTCAACTGCCTTCTTCCCCCTCTCTTGTCCCCCTCTCTCCCAGCACCACAGAGCCTTTTCTCCTCCTCATTCGGCCCCCTACCCGAGCTATTCTGCAATCCCCCACACTTTTTTTTTTTTTTTTTTTTTTTTTTTTTTACACTTCCTTTCACTCTTTTTTTACACACTCTTTCAACAACACCCCTTACCTCCCCCCCCTCGTCCCTTGTCCTACCCTCCCCCCACCCCCCACCCCCTGCACCCAAAGCCTCCTCCTCTACCTCTTCATTAAAAGTATGGACCTGAAATATCCGGGCCTTCGCTCAAACCTTTCATATCCTTCCATACAGGTTGCCACTGACAAACCAGACATAATCTGCCCAACAGAAACTTTCCTCCCCCAAGATGTGTCTGACTCCCAAGTATCTCTCCCTGGTTACTCTCTCCTCCGGTTTGACAGACCTGAGCCTCGCCCTGGTGGAGGAGTTGCTCTCTTCATCTTCTTCTTCTTTCGGCTTCTCCCGTTAGGGGTCGCCACAGCGGATCATCCGCATAATGATTTGGCACAGGTTTTACGCCGGATGCCCTTCCTGACGCAACCCTGGTCGCCTCTTACGAGTTGCTCTCTTCATCAAAGACTCTATTCCTCACTCTCCATGCACTGCCCTCACTCCCCCACACCCCCAGGAATACCTCTGGCTACAGCTTCCCTCCACTCCCACCTCGTGTTTATATGTGTACTGTACCGTCCACCTAACAGTGATGACTCCATCTACACCTCACTGTCCGAAAACATGGACCAACTTCTATCTTCTCATCCAAACTCTCTCTTCCTCATATGTGGCAACTTCAATTGTCATCATGCCAGTTGGCTGGGTGTGGGTACCTCTCACACCTGTCATGGCACCTCAGCAAAAGCTTTCTGTGACTCATTGGGACTGACTCAATCGATCAACTTCCCGACCCGGATCTCAACCAATGGTGTTCCATCTCTTCTGGATCTGATTTTGACAAATTTCCCTGACAATATCTGGTGCTCTTACTCCGCTCCAATCGGTTCTTCTGACCACGTCCTTGTCAAAGTGGATATCTCTCTGGCTGTTATCAGAGAACCACCTCACCGCCGTCGAGTCTGGCATTTCACTCAAGCCGACTGGCAGGGTCTCCAAGCAGCCCTCAAACTTATAGACTGGTCTCCTATCCCTACTTTCTCCAACATCAACTCTTCCTGGGAATTCTTTCAAAGAAACTTGCTCTCCCTCATGCACAGATTTATCCCCTCTCGTGTTCAGTTGTCCTACCCTTCCTCCCGCCCTTGGTTTACTGAAACTTTTGGCGAGGCAGTTGTCCTGAAACAACTTGCCTTTGCCTCATGGAAAGCAAACCCAACTGAGGGCAATCTCAGTTCCTTCCATAAAGCTCGGAACAAGTGTGTATCTACCCTCGGGAGAGCCAGAAAACAACATCTTTCTCATCTCAAGTCTGAACTCTCAAACCTCTCTCCCTCTTCAAAATCCTGTTGGCGTCTAATCAAATCTGTTTCTGGTGTATGTTCCCCCTCCATCCCCTACCTTACCTCAAATGGCAGCACTGCTGATACCACACGTGAAAAAGCTGAATGCCTAAACTCGGTGTTTGCAGCTAAATCTTGTGTCCAAAACCCATCACTTTCTCTACCCACCTTACCCAGTCGCACCCAACTATCCCTGGACTCTTTGTCCTTTTCTCCTGACAAGGTGGAGAGCTTGCTGTCAAACCTCGACTCAGATTCTGCAACCGGTCCAGACGGCATCAGCCCACGTGTCCTCAAAACCTGCTCTTCTGCTTTTGCTCACCCTCTCTCTGTTCTATTCACCCTCTCATTTGCCCAAGGCCATCTGCCATCTGCTTGGGAATCAGCAAACATCACTGCCCTGCACAATAAAGGTGCAAAAACAGATCCCTGCAACTACAGACCAATCGGCCTTCTCCCAATCATCAGCAAGGTTATGGAATCCATCATCGCTTCAGACATCAAATCCTTCCTCTTCTCCAATGGCTTGATTTCCGATCATCAATTTGGTTTCAGACCAGGTCACTCTACCCTGGATATGCTGCTTCTGCTCTCCCAACAATGGATGGAAGCCCTCAATGCCAGACAGGGAATCCGAGCCGTATCCCTGGATATATCACGTGCTTTTGACACAGTCTGGCACCCTGCCCTGCTCACCAAACTCTCTTCCTCTGGTATCCAAGGCCATCTCCACTCATGGCTCGCAGACTTCCTCTCCTGTCGCAGTCAACATGTGGCCCGAAATAGAGTTCTTTCATCCCCTCTTCCTGTGCAGGCTGGAGTTCCTCGAGGTAGCGTTCTGGGCCCTGTTCTTTTCTGGTTTTCATCAATGATCTCTCCGACTCTGGAAAATACTCTATCTCTTTGATGACTCCACCCTCTGCCGTACCATCGGTCATCCCTCAGACCGGCAAGCAGCAGCTTCTTCGCTCACTGCTGATCTGGATAAAATCACAAACTGGTCCAACATGTGGAACATGTCTTTCAATCCAGACAATTCTCACACTCTCACTATGTCTCTCCGAAAGGACCGTTTACAAACCCCCCCCCCCCATCCACTTTCTCAACAATCCTCTGGAAGAAGTCCTTTCTGTCAAGCTTCTGGGTCTCACTATCTGCCATGACCTTTCCTGGGAAAGCCACATTTCAAACCTCGCCTCCAAAGCCAGTCGCCGACTGGGAATCCTCCATCATGCAAGGTCCTTCCTTGGCCCACCTGAGCTCTTGACCACTTACAAAGCTTTTGTCCGCAGCCTGATGGAGTACTGCTCTCCTCTGGGCTGGTGCTCCTGCCTCCCACCTTTCTTGGCTTCACGCTGTAGAAACCAAGGCATTTCGGATCATTGACATCTCCTGCAACGAGGCTGAGTCTTTGGGCCTCTCACTCAATCGCGCAGGTTGGTCGGTGGTCTTTCTGTCTTCTACCGTCTCCTCTCCAGCCTCGCTGCCCCCCCCTGCTCTCTCTGTGACTTGTCCCCACCACATTTCCGCAGGGCGCTCAAAGTCTGCCAACAACCCCCTTCTGGTAAAACTACCAAAATCACGAATCACTGCTCACCTTCACTCTTTCATTTCTCTTTTTTCCCACCTTTGGAATAAACTCCCTCACTCTATTCATTCCCATTCTTCCCTCCAGGCCTTCAAAACAGCTGTTCACCACCACCTCTTATCATCCCCCATTCAAATCCTCGATCTTTTCTACCCCCGATAATCCACCCAAGCCCACCTCCTTCAAATTCCCTGCTTTCCTTCCTGAAAGTCCCTGTAATGTCCATCTTCTATTCCCCATGTTCCCCGTCCCATCCCTCTCCCTTCCACAGATCTCCAAATGTCTCTGTTCACTATTTTGTCCTTCCCACTCCCTCCCCTCCTGTCTCATGCCCCCCTTGATGTGCGTTGTGTGCTAGCTCTCATACGAGCCTCAACAAGGTATATAAAAAAAAAGGACAAATAAGATTTTGTAAAATGACAGATACAAACACACATGGTGAACACCCACAAGAAATGTTCCCCTCACTCTGCTCGGTGAAATATTTTTCAATACAATGTGAATGTTTTGCGCTCCTCCCCCCCCCCCCCCCCGGTAGCCTGCCTCCGTCCTAAAATCCTGGATCCGTCCCCGGTGGTGTACACTCTAAGAGTTGGCAGTCAACGTGTTAAAGTTCAAAAAAATCCTGAAGTCTGGTGCCACTGAAGCAGTCTTGTACATCACCTTATCCACTGTAATAAGATGACGTTGAGTCGCAGTTTAGGAGATGCAGGCATTATTGATCACCATAAATGTACAAAGCCATATGGCAGCTTCTTCTTCACCCCTGATACTGTCCTAATCTCACATGCCACGCTATATATTAATATTGTTATGAATCTGGAAGCCATTTGCACACAAACAGACAGCAGTCCCTAAGCTTAGTTATTTTGATAAGTATGTGTTTATAGTTGGAATCCCTCCTTCTGTCAAATGGGAATTTCGTGTGTTCGCTGCGAGTTATTTTATAGTTAGAATTTATACATCAACTACAACAACAACAGCAGCGGCACCGTTGCCTCGCTCCACTGTCGCCATTACGCACGTGGCCTTAGCTGAGGAGGTAGGCGGAGCGACAATAGCCTCAGAGCCAACTCCGCCCACGAGGGCAAGGGCGCGCCCTTCATCCAATCAGGAAGCTCATCACCTCAGAACGGGACTCCACCCAGAAGGTTGGGAGTTGCCCCGCTTACCGTGGGCCTGTCCAATGAGGGACGGCCAGCGAATCGCGCGACACAACCATCCAATCAGGAGGCGAGTGGCCAGGAAAGAAATCCCTCCCCCCTCAGGAGAGGAAAGTGATCGGCGCATTTTTTCTGGCTGTGCACGTCTGCCTCGCTTGGTGTCGTCTGATCCGTGGAAGCTTTGTCAACCCTGATCGCCTGTCACCTCGTCGTCTCTCGCCTCGTCCGCCTTCGTGCTGGCTGGCGTCCATCGCTCTCCCTCGTCCCTGGTGCTGCGTTGAGGCGGTGGGTTCGAGTCCCACCACCGGACAAGCTCGACCAGACCGCATGAGTCGGACAGGTGCAAGTGCAGGCTCTTGCCCTCAGTTCGCTTTCCCTCCCGACCTGAAGGGCCAAATAAAGGCCGCGGCCACCATTTATTTTGGGTGTGTGCATGTGTGTGCAGGCCCAGTCTATAAGTAGCAATTGTTTAAGTGCCTTGTACATTACTTGCATTTCTTCTCGATAGTCGGTTTAACTCTGCTCTTTTTGTGCTCCCCTGCCCCATTATAAATAAACCTCGATTGTTCAATGTACCAGCTCGTTGTCTGTCACTTTCTTTCATTGGTTTAGCACGGTGCGTATTGGGAATTAGGGAGGCCGTCGTGCCGTAATCGTTCATTTGGACCGACGAACCTTGGTAATCCCCGCTCGGTTTACACCTGGTTCGGGCTCGATAAACAGCCCGTTCCGCCCGAGGTCCGTCGAGGGTACTTATGTAATTTGACGACGTGGGTACTTAGGTATATTGAAATTTGGCTATTAACACTACCCCACGCCGTCAGAGAATTGGCGAGCACGGTCCTTAAGTGACCCATGACCTTCGGAGTTGTCCGAAGGTTACAACGTGCAATTCCGGGTGTTCGGTGGGAGACGGCTCTACTGCTCCACCTGGCGGCCGTTCCTCGCCACCGACCCCCGGCTCACAACAATATATACTTGGAAGTATTGGAAGTAATATGAAGGCGATTCAAATATATAATTTGATTTAAATGAATGTTTAAAGGCGTATAAATGAAAAATAATTACGAGTTCTACCACCATTTTCTCCAGCATCTATTACCTATCCTTATCGAACAAGTTAAATTAGTTATTCGTGCCTGTTGTATGTGTCCATTATGACGTCCTTCAAAACAGTAAGTTTCCTGTTTGGAATGCTTTTTAATTTTGTTTGATTGCCAGGCAGGCAGACAGTGTAAAAACATGATCTCACTCCTCTCTGCACATGTGCGATCGGGTCAAATATTGAGCCAATGTACAGTAAAATTGTGGACTTGTCTTCCTATTCATGTTCCAATTCGTTTTCAAAATACAAGTATAGCACAATATCTCAAAACGTTGTGGACGGATTCGGACGAAACTTGGTGGACAGATCGGGTGTGAGACAAGGACGGATTGATTCGATTTTGGTAAAGATCCGGATTTCAGAATTTCTTCCTTTTTAAGTGATTCTTTACAATTGAGGGGTTGCCAAAAACGATATATAGCATGATATTTCAAAAAGTTGTTCATGGATGATGACAAAACTAGGTGTATGAGTTGAGTAGATGACGAGAACAAGCCAATTAGATTTTGGTTAAGGTACAGATGCAGATCCGGCCCATCAGTGAGTACAAAACATAAATTGTTTATCCTGGTGGGGGTATGTGCTCTGCAGAGTGCCATTCTAGTTTATTTTGTTATCACGTCTCAATACATTTCCCACTGGACTCATACTTTTTCACCCCAAAACACACACACACACACACACACACACACACACACACACACACACACACACACACACACACACACACACACACACACACACACACACACACACACACACACACACACACACACACACACACACACACACACACACACACACACACACACACACACACACACACACACACACACACACACACTTTTTACATATCAACACATCATGCGTAGACACACTACATACACTTAAAAATAAATAATATCTTAATGAATGCTGTTTTACGAAATTATTCTTCAAATGAATGAGTCATCAAAAGTGATCATTTTTCCAAGTAATCCCAGTAGAGCATTTCCCAATGATGAAAAGGTTGCACCTGAATCTTTTGCCACCGAACCAAGTCCCAGGTTGTTGTCTATTCTGCTTGTTTTTTTGTTTTTTTTTAATCGGTGATGAATGTCTTCACTGCTAACAGTTCTTTGATTTGCCCTTTGTTGTTAACGTTTCGGGATCCATTGATTGTAGATCACTGTCTTCCAGGACTCGCAGGGTGGCCCAAAGGTATGCACACTCGTCTCTGAGCTGTCCTGCTTGGGTTTGAATCCGGACCAAGCTATAAACTGCCATCCTGGGGTTTCACAGGCAGGACGATTCATCATTTGTGTGTGCCTTCCCTCGGATGGACGTTGAGTTGGGCGTCCCATCTGCCTGCATTCGTTTCTGGTGGTTAAGGATCCCATGTTTTCTTTGGCCAAAAGAGGAGGTGAGTTATTGCCAGCACCCTGAACAGATTGAAATCCTTACCGAATGTGTAGAGGCACTGCATCAGCGGCACAGACATACCTTCATAATGATGCAACCAGCAGGTTGTATTCACAATTCAATCCCAGTGCAACAAGTGCCTCCAAGTCAGCTTTCACAGAGGAAAATTACTTCTTGCGGTTCCTACTTATTTCTTATCCCGAGCCAGAACTAAACATAAGGAAATAATATAGTTTTAAAAATGAATAAACTCTTCAGCACATGTACTTCGGTCTCCCTTTGACATGTTGCATTTATTCTGATTTTCCCTGAGATTTTTCATGCGCAAAAGTAAATGTGATGGTATCACTTAATTCAGTGCCAGTTACTGGAAGGCAAAGCAATGTAACAAAATACTTCATTTCTCCTCTTGCTCTTCCTGTGCTGTCAAAACTTTTTTTTGACTTTTTATAGATTTAAATTATTTATTTTTACATTTTTTTTTTCCTTTCTTCTTACTCCTTAATATTAGAAAGGCAGACAAGGGACGGGATATTTGTCTCGAATGTTTGCAAAAATTTATATAAAATATATTTCTTTATACATGTTTTAATAATATTACGCATGTCAACAAAGGGCCATCCTGTCTTTGCCCACTCTTGTATTTTTTGTACTCCCTGTGGACTGTCGTGCAAAGGTTAGATTACGAACAAAAGAAAAACTTGTACAATAATCCATTTAAAACCAGTCGGGTTTAAATGAATACAAAGAGAGTGTATTGCACCATAGTCGAACACGAGAGTCAGAGATAAAAACCGGTCAGGTAGGATACATAGTCAAGTGCAAGGAATGAGAAATGATTGCAGTGCTACACTTGTAAAGAAAGACACACATGATGACGTGACTTGTGACAATACAGTGGTAGATGTAATATAATATTGCATGTACAAAAAGCACCTGAGAAAGGTGATCCTTGGAGGATTTAAGAACCTTTTTAAAGATTTTTCCAGGAATATAAACTTGAGTGTATGATACATAGTTGCAAAATAGTTTTCACAAAGGTAACCGAAAGAAGCCGGTAAATGCAGAGATTTAAATAAGTACTCTTTCATCCCTGGTTTTTTTCCTTCCTGTTATTTTAGCCCCTTAGATTGTCTTTGAGATTGTGTCTAGCTTGGTACCCATTTTGTCACCCCCCCTTTTTTTTCTCCCCTCCTCTTCCTCTCTCATTCTTCTCCTTGCCCATTCTTTGTCTCTTGTGTTGTTTCCCTTTTACCTGCTGCTTGTGTTTTTCTGTGCTTTCGACTGTTCTAGCTGTTCTCTTCTGGTCTGTGTTCTCGCTCTTCCACGAGCCTCGACCTTGTGTTGGAAAAAAAATAAATAAGGAAAAGTGATTTTTCTGACTCTGCTCAAAAGTTGAGACAGAGAATCATGGCTGGTGACATAATTTGAATGCCCCATCACCCTGGCTCCAGTTATAAGTATGCATTTGTTTCACCTGCATCAGACAGGTGTTCTGTACATATATTCAATTTAACAGGGCAGCATATGCAAAGAAGGGACATTGTTGAAGAAAGTTTAATTTATTTCTGCTCCATGAGTACAGCTTCTAGTATGCTATGGGACTGGCGTCCTCGACTATTGTCAAACTGCTCTTACTCAATAAAGCTAACTGCTAGTCCATGTCTGCACAGCGAGCCCGAGAATGTGGAAACGCTTTTATTGGATTTTACCAAGTTGTTTGTTCGTTTTGGTTTGCGTGTTGGAACAGGAGTCAGTTAGAAGTCTGTCCTGTGGGATGCAGGTGTGCACCATTCTCGAAGAGCCAGGGTTTGTGTCACTGAGGCAATTCCCCCTGGATGTTTGGGTAGAAATTTCTAATTTATTATTTTGATTGGAGGTTAGGGTGCCTATGTACCTCACCAATTCGTCCTTGAACATGGGATCTTTAATATCCACCAACTAATGCTATCAGATGGGACACCAGGGTTAACATCCATCTGAAGGGGTAGCGCATTGCTTGTAGAAATATGAATCTGACAATTTATAGTTGGGCCACAAATTGAACCCAGAGTAGGCAGCTCAAAGGTAAGTATGCTACCTCTGCACCATCCAGTCAGACGACCTCCCTTCTGTACGACCAACATGCAACTCCATTCATGTTGACTCTCTTTTTCTTTTTTTATAAGATAGAAATTTAAGCACAGTAATTAGTAAGCTATTTTCATTACACGTGCTACATTCATCCATCCTCAGCCTGCCACTTGCTACAGGAAGTTCAAATGAAGATGTCTTAATATAATCATGTAACTCACTCACAAAACTTTAGACCAGCACCGGTAGCAGCATAATGGTTAGGGCGACAGGGTTTGGGGTCAGTGCTTCAAACCTCAGCCGAGTCATATCAAAGACTTTAAATGATTTGTGCTGCTTCCTTGCTTGACACTCAGCATTTAAAAGGATGAAGCACAGGCAAACAACCAAAGGTGATAATAATAGCAGACTTTGATCGGCCTAATGGCCCCCTCCTGTTTCAAAGTTATTTTTAAGGGAACTCGTATTATTATATCATTTCCACTACCTCTGGACAAGGACATTTGACGAGCATTAGCATGTAAGCACCTTAGACCAGGGGTGTGTTCCTTTATCAAGCAGTTTGCTATTGCTTGCCAAACCAGCCGTTCCATTACAACTGCTTTGCAAACCACTTGCCAATGGCTTGGCAAGTGATCAAAGTTGGTGCTTGGCGAGCGGTACTCAAGCTGCTTCTGAACAGAATGTTGACTTGAGTGAGCAAAATGGCCACCATCGTCGGATTCAAAACGATTGGTGGCCATTTCTTAAATTCTATTTTCACAGAGGACGATATTGAAACATGCATTTCATATATTTATTGTTACTTCTACTTTTCATCCTAATTCTTTAAAATCTACAAACATGCAAAACCCCTCCACCTCCTCACCAAAATGCACAGTGGCAGGACCATAGATAAGCTTGGTGGGGGGCTCCCCCTTCTGACTCTCCATGTATTTGTCTTTATTTTACTCTTCATATAGTATAGCCACTCTCTATAGCCACTGCAAACAGAATCGATTCATTTGGGGAAGTTGTCACAGGAGGATTGATAAAGTAAAACTGAAAATGACAGACCGGACAGCATTTGTTCGAGTACCACGATAGCATTTTTTATATTGGAGACTACCATGTTAGGCAGTGCCACGTGCTCCATTCCGCTGGAGTACTTGCTTAAGTGGTTTGAATCAAGCAAGCTGCTTGGCAACCGTAAGCAAACCACTTGCTAATGGAACCCACCCCAAGTAATTCATCGAGCCATATTTTATGCAATGGATGATCAGGAAAACAAAAATTATGGTTAAGTGTATACAAAACAAAGTACTGTTCTGAAGTGAGTTTTCCGGACATTGTGAATTATCTTGTGTATTCCAGCAAACTACTTTCTCAACAACCCTCTCAAAGAAGTTCAGTCACTCATACTCTTCGGTCTCACTCTCAGCCATGATCTCTCTTGGGCAAGACCCATTTCAAAGTTGGCCTCCAAAACCAGTCGCCAACTGGGCATCCTCCTTCATGCAAAGTCCTTCCTTGGCACACCTGAACTCTTATCCGCAACTTCATAGAATACTGCTCTCTGCTCTGGATTGGTGCCCCTGCCTCATACCTTGCTTAGCTTGATGCCATGGAAACCGTGGCCTTCAAGGTCATTGGAATCTCTCACGATGAAGCTGGGTCGATGAGCCGATCACATCGCCATCGCCAACAGGTTGGTGGTCTCTCTATCTTCTACCGCTTCCTTTCTGGTCTTGCATCCTCTGCCCTCTCCGTGCTTTGTCCCTCCTAGATATCTGCAGGATGCACGTGGTCCACTAGCAACCCCCTTCTGGTGAAACTACCAAAATCCAGAACCACTGCTCACCTCTACTCATATGTTCCTCTTTTTTTCCCCCACCTGTGGAACCAACTTCCACACTCTCTTCAATATCATTCTTCCCTCCATGTCTTCAAAACAGCTGTTCACCACCATCTCACATCATTTCCCATACAAAACCACGATCTTTTCTACACCCATTAAACCACCCCCACTCCCTGCCAAAATTTTCTTTCCATATCCATCTTGCCCATCCCTTGTGTTCTCCCATAACCCGCATCTCTGTTTATTTTCTCCCTCGGCCATGCTGTTGGCATTTCCCCCTTCTCCTTCTGCTGCTTCTTATTTTTTTTTGTGTCACGTCTTGATCCATTCTATGTATGAGCTCTTCCACGAGCCTTGACTATGTATACAAAAAATAACACACATAGCTGGCCTGACTCCACCAACAATTGTAAGTGGGAAAATCATACATCCACCATGTTGATGCTATAGGAAGCCTAAAGACATCTTTGGAAGTCTCGTACTCGAAACAATTGCCATGCCCTATAACTTTTCTGTTCAGTGCAAAACAACAAAAACGACTGTTGAAAGGAGCATCAAATATCAAAAGATTGCAGTCAGTAATTGTCACAGGCCTTGTGAAGGCGATAGGCCTCAGTGTTCAGGCCTCGAGGCTTAAGGTGCCAATACACCGTCAAATAAAGGTATAAGCAATTTGGATAATAAATGAAGGTTTGC
Source organism: Eptatretus burgeri (assembly GCF_056783735.1). Lineage (NCBI taxonomy): Eukaryota > Metazoa > Chordata > Myxini > Myxiniformes > Myxinidae > Eptatretus > Eptatretus burgeri. Next base: position 47,666,562 of record NC_140963.1, read on the forward strand.
ATATGTAATTTTGGTTTCACCCCAAGCTGTCAAGGCTGAATAGTGTGAAAATACAGAAGAGTCACCCGTCGTCATCAGCAAACGGCAATTTGCATTAAAGACAATGGAGTGTGCAAGCAAGTCATTTGTTTTCATCTGAAAAGAGAAGAGTGCTTTGTTTTCTGTGTTTTGTGATAAGCAATATCAATAATTTTCAATTTTCTTTTTTTACAACAAAATAAGCATTGCCATATACAAAATAAACACTCTTCCTTTCTTAATACAATAATGTCAATAAGTAAGAAATTGCCTGCAAGCTTCAAATCAAAAATTAGAAATACGTCGATAGTTCTCCTTAAACATCACTTCTAACAATTCTGTTTCGCTCTAATGTCTCCAACCAATCGGTATAGGGGAACACTTTTTTTTTAACAACGTCGTCGGTTCCCATCAATGCACTGCATTTTTCGACTTTCCTCCCATGCAGAATTAGAGAGTACCTGTGCAGTGAACCTATTTGGAGGAGACAGAGACAGAGACATGTGGTCCGGCTTGGCGAAATGACACCGTGCCAAAAAACGTAAATGCAAAAATTATGAAACGGAAACGTGTTCAGATCTTTGTCAATGGCATTAAGTTAAAAAAAAATGTAAATGGAATGAGTGTAAATAGAGGGATACCTGTACTTGACTTTACATGTTACTTTTTTGTGATGAAATTATAATGCTTTTATTATTTTTGTTTGTTTGGTATTTTATTTTATGATATAACCTTCCAAGAAACGCTGCAATGTGTCGATTGAAATACATCATTGATGGCATATGCACAAAGAGGTAACATAACTTTGCAAGCAAAGCCGAGTTGGCAAGGCTGAATAGTGTGAAAATACATAAGGGTCGCCGGTCATCATCAATGAATGATTGATTACTGTTGGCAGCAATTTCAGGATCACATAAAACGGTGCGAATTCCCTGCATTGCAATACAGTCCACTGAGGATTCCTTGGCAGCGACATCAGTTCCCATTATAGATTGCATTTGGCATGGTGATAAATCCATCCATCCATTGGGACAATATTCTGTACAGAATGTTGGTGCTGCCAAAACAGTCTCCTGGGCTATTGGGCACAATCCTGGATGGTTCGCCACTCTAACGCAAGATACTCAAATGGCACAATCATCCCAGCAAGCTGGTACTAATTTTTGCTGACCTCAGAAGGATGACAGGCTGTCAACCCCACCTGGTATTAATTCAATGGCCGAGTGGGATTTGAACTCAGGACCCTCGGATCCCAAGCCCAATGATGAGAAATAAGGCTTAAGATCAAACTTTGCAAAGGGTTGAAGTGTCCCTGCATGATCTAGTTTTCACACATCGCCAACTACATGTTGTTGCTTTCCACGCAACCCAATGAAATTTCACCAGGAGAACCCAGATGAATATTATGTGTGAAACAACAAATACGTCAGCGGCAATATTCAACAAAACCAAAAACATTGTTATATAGAGGAATGCTTTGAATTTTTTTGTTGTAATAAAAAAAAATTGCCATCAAAATCTTTTTTTTAATTTGCAATCAACGCTGCAATGGGCAGGCGAGTAGCCATATTCATGGGTGCTCAAAACTAGTTTCCTTGGTGATGAACATATTATTTCAAAGTATCCGACATCAACAAATGCCTCCAATAAGGGTATAGGGGAGGGAGGTGTTTAAATAAAGCTATGCAATTAATCCCGGCACTTTGCTGACTGCCTCAGATCCAAAAAAACAGTCTTGATTTTCACCCAAATCTTACAAAGTAGATTTTTATTCTCTTCCCTGTACACACACTCACCTCAGCTTTTTTTTTAGCCTGAGTTGAAATCTCAGCCCAGTGTTAACACAGGGAGGGTGATTTCTCAAGGTGTGTGTCCTCCCTCGGATGGATGTTGAACTGGGCATCGCATCTGCCGGCTTTAGTCGGTGGACGTTAAAGATCCCATGGTGTCCTTCGCGAAGAGTCGGTGACCTATCGCCAGCACCCTGAACAGGTTCCTAATTCCTGAAATGTTTTGATGATTTTAGCAAAAATGTTTTGACGTAGTTCACAGCATAACGATTGGGATTTGTACATACAAGTGGTATTGTTGCGGAAATGGCCCTTAGTGTGTTATTAAATATAGGATTGGCCCAGATTCCCCCCTAAATGCATGTTTAGCCAGGTTGTTTGGTAATTTGACGTTACATGTGTGTCGGGAGGTGTAGCAGGCTGTCCATTGCTCATACAGTGGTGGTGTGCTGAGAGGCGGTTTACTTCTTCTTCCTTCCCCCCCTCCGAACCCTTCCCCGCCCAGTGCTCTGAGAGTGTCGGTCGGCGAGACGTGTCGGCAGCCGATTGGTGGAGGGCAGCTGCAACCTCAGCGATGGACCAATCATGGGTCCCCGGGGGAGTGTCCAGAGCGAACGCTGGGAAGGCAAGGGTGGAACTGCATGACGTCTGTCTGCCTTCTGCTGGATGAGAGGCTTCTGGTGTCGAGTCGTGATTTGCTGTATAAGGGACGGCTGTGTCTGTCTGTGATCTGCTTCGTGAAAAAGGCAAGAGGAACTGCATGAGGTCTGTCTGCCTTCTGCTGGATGAGAGGCTGCAAGAGTAGAGTCTGCGATCTACTTGATGAGGAGTGACTTTACGGCTGTTCCTCCTCGGCGATGGACCCAGCGTGCAGGTCGTCCGCAGGTTCATCCTGAATCCAACCACGGAGCCTCTGACTGTCTTTCCTCCTGGCACGGCTCGACACGTTTTTCCATCCCGTCGATCCGCCTGCGGAGCCCAACACCCCGATTTTGGCCTAGTCTGGTGAGCAGGCCAGACCTGGATTTGTATGCTGGACCTTGTGAAAAGCCAGCTGGAGCACACCGTGGATCTTTCGCTGTTGTGCCGTCGACCTTACGGGGGCTGAATGCGCCGAGGCTGGTGCATGAGCGGGGCGACAAAAGGAGGCGTTTGCCGCCATCTTGCCACGCGGTGTGTTCGAGCTTGGGCGCTCAAATCCGTTGACATCGGCTTCTCACGAGCCGCATTCTGCCTTTGACACTTTCCCCTCGTTCATGAGGCATCACCAAGTACTCTGTGTCTTGTCTGCATGTTGTCGAAGGTTTATCTCGCTAGGGTTCCCTTCGAAACCCGTAATCCGTAGCTCCCTAGTTAAGAGCGGATTATAGATTAATTATAACGTTCGTGAATGTTTTGCTTGTGTCGGGTTCCCCGATGTGTCCCCAATAAATCTGTCTGATTCTTATGAAAGTTGCCGCCTTGAGTTTATTCGTGCCGCGCTGAGGAAAAATTCCCTCGATTTGTATTTAAAACCAAAATGATTACGGACTGGCAGACTTTGCTCGGTCTCTGACAAACCCAGTCTGTAACCGGGGTCTATTTCCCCAACTGGCAAGGCACAGGTGTATTTTGGTATCGTGATCTGAGGCACGTAACCCGATGCCAATGCTGCACCAGCCGGCGTTATAACCCCTGAGATGGCGGTGCTGTTAAGTGACGCCGAATCTTCAACATTTGGCTGTCAAGAGTAGGGTGCGAATCCCACCACTGCCCGATCTATAACAGTATTTCATCAAACATTTACTGTGAGGTGTTTAAATGAACATCAACAATGATTCAATATAAAAGTTATTTAGTTAACTTAATTACTTTCAAAAAAAATATCAAGCTTGAAAAAGAAAAAAATTATATTATTGTATATTATTATGTTAATATACCCTATATTATATATTGTTACGTTACATACCCTATTATACATTATGAATTTGGAAGCTTGCTGCACTCAGCATTCAGGTCCTTATAGAACAGTTATATCGGTAAGTACGTGTTTCCAGTTAGGGTCCCGTCCCTAGTCTTATGCGAATTAAATGTTCATGCACTGCGGAGTTATTTTGATAGTTAGGATTTTTACATCAACGACAACAACGCCCACCTTCACTTTCACACGACAATACTCTGCTCACGGCATTCTTCGCACGCTCGTCAGCAAGCGCGTGCATGGGCGGAGTCGAACAAAGAGATGGTGTCCCTCTTTGGCCAATTGGCAAGGAGCGGGCATCTCACCCGCCCCGTTTCGGACTCGACACCATCGCCATTACGCACGTGGCCAAAGGCGAGGAGGTGGGCAGAGCCACAAACGCCTCCGATCGGGACTCCGCCCAGAAGGGTGGGGGTTGCCCCACCTACCGTGGGCCTGTCCAATGGAGGACGGCCAGGGAATCTCGCAATGGGTCTGACCAATGAGGAGGCGAGTGGCCAGGAGAAGAAGCCCCTCCCTCCTGAGGAGAAAGTGTGGTTGTCTGGACCAGCGTTGAAGAGATGGTGTGCTCATGGCAGGAGCGTTCGCAAGACAAGTGTTTGGGGCATTCTGTCTGGAGAACGCCAAGGTCGCCTGGTCGCCTTGTGAGCCTCGTCGCCTGGTCGCGTTGTGAGCCTCATCGCATGGTCGTCTCGTCTTGCCTGCCGGCGTTCTGTCTAGTCCACCTTCGCGCCGGCTGGCGTCCATCATTGCGTTGTGTTGCGGGTTTGAGTCTCGCCGAACCGGATCATCGAAAACCGCATGAGGTGGGAAGGTGTGAGACAGGTTCTCCCCTTCGGCTCACTTTCCCTCCCGAGCTGAAGGGCCAAATAAATACTGTGGCCATCACTTATTTTGGGTATTTGTGTGTATGTGTGTGTCTGTGGGCCCGTCTTCAAGCAGAATTGTTTAAGTGCCTTGTACATACTTGCATTTCTTCTCGTCTGTTTAACCCTGCTCCTTGTGTGTTCCCTACCCCCCCCCCTATTGTAAATAAATATCCATTTTGTTGAATGTTTCAGCTCGTCCTTGTCCTTTCCTTCATTGGTTCAGCACGGTGCATGTTGGGGGGTTAAAAAGGCCGCTGCTGCCGGAGTTGTGCATTTGGACCTACGGGACCTCGGTAACCATCCGCTCGAGTTACGCACGGGTCGAGCCCGGTAACGGCTCGTCCCGTTCGAGCTCCGTCGAGGGTGTGAATTCCTCAGGAGCTCGCCACGTGGGCCTCTTGGTATTTTGGAGTTTGGCAAATAACCCTGTCCCACACGGTTGAATTAATTATTGACGATTCACGGTCCTGTAAGGGACCCGTACCTTCAGAGTTATCGGAAAGGTACGATCTAGATTCCGGGTGTTTGGTGGAACCGACTCTACTGCTCCATATAGCAGTCGTGCTCGCTGCCGGCGCCTGGCCCACAACAATATTCGTCTCCGCATTCAGAAACTTTATTATATTGTGACAGATGTCGCCTCGGATAACTCTGAAAGGCCGACTTGTCTATAAAAAGACCACAGACGCCATCTACAACAGTCACCTTTGGTCTGATTCTCGCATCCAGTGTCTGTTTACCACACCTGTAATATAATTGAAGCAGATGGGGAACCATGCCAGCAGCCCCGCAATGGATGACAATTGGCTGAGCGAACCAATGTTACGTGTTACACACTATCATCTGTCAGTACCACCACATGTTCTGGTGCAACATTGGTATACTGGGAGCCAGATAAGTATTTCGAGAATTGGAGTGATGTGATCAAATTTACGAGTTTCAACTACGAGTCTAGTTGCCAGGTTCTGAATAAGTTGTAAGGGCTTGAGAGAAGAAGCAGACTCGCCTGTAAACAATGTTCCAGTGTTCCACAGTGACATTCAGCGAAGCAGTCACAGTGCTATGTAAGAGTTTGAAACTACTCTGGAAGGGTTCTAAAAGAGAATGCTGATGTAAGTGTTCGAGAAACTGAACAGCAATCACATATTCTAGATTGATGAAAATATGAATGGGAAAAGGGAAATTGATCTAATTTTGAAAATCAATTGATAGATGATGAAAATTTATTCAAGGTGGGAATTGTTAGGACTTGTTTCAATGAGGATTGAACTGTAGATAACGGAAATATGTAATTGATTATTTTTGTTATTAGACAGGTGGTCTGTCTGTCTTCTACCACCTCCTTTATGGGCTTCCACCCTCTGCTATTTCCATTGTTTGTACCCCCCCCCCCCACTCCCTCAGGTTTGTGTGGGGTGCACATGGTCCAAGCCTTCCTCCTTCCAAATTTTCAGTTTTTCCTTCCTGAGTGTTTCCTTCTGTATCAAACTTTTTTATGGAATATTTTATGGTTTGAATGGAATTAAAGGGTTAATGAGCCATTAACCCATTTCCCCCCCATTTTGTGGCAAGCAATAGCCAATAGACTTTCTCTTTTATACCACTGAGCTTGCATCTGTCGTCTTAAATCTGCTGCAGAGTCAAGTCCACAGAAACCGTTGTTGGAACCCAAAAGACATAAAGTTGTCTCAGATTTGAGGAAGTGCATCATTTGCCAAAAAGAAGATGAGCAGAAATGAAGACAAGGCTCAAGCCAATTACTAAAGACATTCCTTCTGGTCCTCAAAGCAAGGAATGCTGACAAATGCAGTCATTATGGCCACTTGGAAACATTCGTTAGAGTCAATGACAGCATTAAACTGAAATATAATGAGTCTGTGCCAGAAGAAACTGCATTTCATCTTTCACATCTAGCACAAACTACACTGCAATCATCTCATTTAATGGACCAACAACTATCAACCTCAAGTGGAAGAGTTGAGTCAGGAAACAAGTTACCATTGCACAGGGATAACCTGCTGTGTCTCCACAATGAGTTACGAAACGATGACTTTCCTGAAGAAGAAGCATTAAATATACACCAGGCAATGCCTGAAGATGAAGTACCGACCAGTGACGTTGTACAAATCCCTCATGTTGGAAGATCCAACAAAGCAGATTTAGTTGTCGGCAAATCTCCAAAACCTCAGGATGTAATCAGCACAGGTGTATACATCAAAGTTACATAAGCAAAGGTGCAGAGCTTCAGAGTGAACTGTAATGATAACTTTACATATCCAAGAGTTTTACTTTATCACGCAGCTCAGATGTTACTTTCAGCCATCAGGTCATGTGAAGGAATTCATCACCAGACCCTAAACCAGGCAGACGTGTCCTAAATGTCCAACGTGATGACGTGTACGATATACCACCCTGAACCCTGGCCACCAATCCAGCATAATCAATAGATATTGATGAAAAGGTGAAAAAAAACCAAAATGAATCCCGACGTCGTCATGTCTTTTCTTGTCTCTTGGTCAAGACTTAATCTATGACTACATGTCATCTTAAGGCTATGGCAGAACACATAAGCATGTTGGATTAGGTATAAGCTTACATCAGATAACACATTTAGAAGACGTATTCACAAAGTCGCAGCATTATAGACCTGCCGCCGACGACCCAAAATTTTGAAATACCCCGACCTATGGTATAACAAAGCTACTTCGGTATGGGATTGTACCCTGATATCTGCTGATTTCAAAAAGTGATGTCGTTGTCCACTTCCCTGTAAAATATGTTCTTTAGAAGCGTTTCCATGGTAACCCCAAAAGTTATCTTTGGTGAGGATGACTGAATATCCATTTCAATTTAGCCATAAAATGCTTTTTTTGGGGTACATATAGTAACTGCATTTCATAAGCACATGTGTATGGTTACATAATGACAAACATTATACATTTTAATTTGAGGTTTTAGTGGGTTTCTGAAATCAACGTTAAAGGTACACACTCTCAAAAAGTGTCGTACGAGTGTATAGGGCGTAAGTATACTCGTAGTTTCACAATAATTGTAACATCTTGGTATACAGCACTCACTGTTGTTTCTAAGCAATTAGTTTCCTCTTCATATCTATTATTAAGCCTTGTGTTGGCTGAAGGTTTGGAGTGATGGGATACTTTCTGATGATTTGGTTCTATCCAAGTTTCTCCCATTTGTGAGGATTTGATAATTTGTTGACTGACCCATTTCAACAGTCACTGAATAGTTGTTAACATGGTTCTTTATCAGGCAGCTGTTTGGTGTCATTCCGCACGGATCTCAGATGAGGAAGAGAAGTCTTCAACGCAGTGATGGAGACAGTGTCCCATTGTAGGGGGTCGGGGGTCCAGCCACATCCACATTTGTTGAGGAATGTTAAGACCGAATGTTTTCCTCATTGTTCAGCAGAGCATAAGAAATGGAGGCACTGGCCCAGCCTTTATCCTTTTGCCGCATATTCCATCAAAGCTCTTTGAAGTTGACATCAGCAGACTCAGCACAGGCCTTTCTTGATTGGAAAGTGTATCCTACTATTTGCCACTGTGACATCTAAAGTGTACATTGTGAAGAACAATGTTGGTTATACTGTCCAATGATATCTGCATCAGCAACTAATTTCAACACAGTGTATACCATGATGAAATATTTACAAGATACGTTCCACTACACCGTGTATTATTGAACAATATACTACAAAGCACAGATGAATAAGTGGAGGAATGGATGCCAATTTGCCAATGATTATCTGGAGATGGGAGCTGGCATGCACCATGCAATGCACAATTCATTGCTGATTTCACCAGAATGATGGAGGAAAGTGGAATTGAAGTCATGCTCATGGAAGCCAACATCTATGGTGCTTCGGTTGTCCGCTATGTATTAAATGAAAAGCACTTAACCACGAGATTATAATCCACAAACTTAAAAATGATCCAATGGATTATTTAAAATGGACAGTTGTTGGCAATACCAAGGAGAGTGACGTTCTCCTCCAAGATGAGAAGAAACACATCATGACTCCACTGCAAACTTCAAGAACACTGCACGTTCAATCACTGCACCAGCTGATAGACTTTTGTATAACTCAAGGCAAGAATTGCTCAGATACAGTATATTGTCCTTCTGGGAAGAAGAATGTATCAAATGTTTCACAGCTAATGCTGTATTACAGAACAGTAAAGAGAGATGACAAGTCCTTGACTCGTCAGACATATGGACTCACTAACAACATTTTGTAGTCGTTGAATACAGATTTTCTTTTGGGGGGCGGGGGTGGTGGTAACAGTGTTATAACTTTTAAAATATATTTTCCACAACACCTGTGAAAAAGGGTTCATGACAAATTTAACTTCTGATTACCTTTGTCACTGAGGGTGGATGGAGGTTATATTTTCACCCCTGTTTGTTTGTTTGTCTGTCTGTTTGTTACTTACGAAATCTAAAGATTTCGTGAGTATATTGATGACTTCCGTCCTCTGTTTATGTATTTGTGTGTTTGTGTGTTTGTTTGTAGGCATGATAACTCGAGAATGGAAGAAGTTAACAATGTCAAATTACACCACGTGATTCAGGAGGGCGATGGCTTGCGCTGATTAGATTTTGGTCAAAATCGGTCAAAGGTCAAGGTCACAGTGAGGTCGAACATAATTCCGTAAATTCATATGGAGAAATGGAGTATTTTTGCTTCGGTCGACGTTACGAGTTCATTTTAACTTCAATTTTAATTTTGTCTTTGGTTTTTGCGATCGCTCAGGGCGCTTAACACTCGGTTGTCAAAATTCTGGTAAAAATCGGATGTTTTGGAGACGTTTTAAGATTGTATAAAAAAATATTTCACTCGCCGCGTCACGGCTCGTCACGTGGTGCAGTGCGCTCGAGCAGACGCGTTGTTGAGTCACGTAAAGGTTTTGCGTGTGCACGTTGACGGTGTTTTCGATAAAGATGGTGTTTAAAAGTCATTTTTTATCCCAATAAAGGTTATCGTCGCATGCCTGACTCGCTAAGCTGTCGGATTATGTAAAGATTGTTGGTGGATGGCTGAATATTACGGTTTTGTGACTTTGATAAAATAATATATAATTGCGTGGAGAAATGGAGATTTTTGCTTCGGTCGACGTTACGAGTTCGTTTTAGCTCGGATCGTAATTCTGTTTTCACTTTTGGTAACGGTTAAGTATGCTTAACACTCGGTTGTCGAAATTCTGGTAAAAATCGGATGTTTTATGAGATTTATGTCAGGTGTCGTATCTGAAGTATTATGTACTGAAGATTATGCTAATGAGGGGGATTGTAACACACGGCATTATGCGCTCGTTCGGTCATCTCTATCATCTCATTGGAGATGACCTAATAATAACAGTCTCGAAGTCTGTCCGTCCGTCCGTACGTACGTCCGTCCACAATCAAACTGAGTGGAGACAAATAACCAAAAGTGGAATGGATAGAGGTCGAGGAGACGTGCACAACGATATAACTTTCAAGGTCCTCCAATGTCGAGGTCAACGTCACGTGGCTGTCAAAGTTGCGAAAATCGTCTTTCAAATCGTATCTCCTCCCTCATTTATCAAGAGAGATCAAATGTTATTAGTGATTCAGATACTATGGACTATTATCTAGAACAATACGAGCCATTTTTTTGAAATTTGCTCTCGTTCCGATTTTATAGCCCTTCAAACTTCGCTCTGATTCCCCGTATGGGCCGTTCATAAAGTACGTACATACAAAATTAAAAGTATTAAATTAAGAACCGGAACTCTCCGAGACAAATATTACATTTGAAGCTTTTGTCAGATTTAACTAATACAATGGAACACAAGTTTATATGCACACTTACTTTCATTTATGACATTAACATTGTTTTGAATGTCAATTTGTACTTTTATTTTCATAAATGACGTGCTGTGATATTAAAAGAAAAAGGTAAATTACACCGCAAGGGACTGCATCGTCATGACTTACAAGCATCGGTTCATAAGGAACTGCTGGCTTTGCAAGCGATTAGCGATTTATGAGGGGGGTGGGTGGGTGGTCACTCGTCTACATACAGAGGGGGATGGGTGGTTTAAAGCCCGCGTACAGGCTGCATACAGGGGTGGGTGGTTTAAAGCCCGCATACGGCCTGAGACGGGTGGGTGGTTTAAAGCCCGTGTACAGGGGTGGGTGGTTTAAAGCCTGCATACGGGCTGCGTACAGGGGTGGGTGGTTTAAAGCCAGCGCACAGGGGTGGGTGGTTTAAAGCCCGTGTACGGGCTGCGTATAGGGGTGGGTGGTTTAAAGCCCGTGTACGGGCTGCGTATAGGGGTGGGTGGTTTAAAGCCCGCGTACGGGCTGCGTACAGGGGTGGGTGGGTTAAAGCCCACGTACAGGGGTGGGTGGGTTAAAGCCCGCGTACAGGGGTGGGTGGGTTAAAGCCCGCGTACAGGGGTGGGTGGGTTAAAGCCCGCGTACAGGGGTGGGTGGGTTAAAGCCCGCGTACAGGGGTGGGTGGTTTAAAGCCCGCGTACAGGGGTGGGTGGGTGGTTTAAAGCCCGCGTACAGGGGTGGGTGGGTGGTTTAAAGCCCGCGTACAGGGGTGGGGGGGTGGTTTAAAGCCCGCGTACAGGGGTGGGTGGGTGGGGGGTTTAAAGCCCGCGTACAGGGGTGGGTGGGTGGGTGGTTTAAAGCCCGCGTACAGGGGTGGGTGGGTGGGTGGTTTAAAGCCCGCGTACAGGGGTGGGTGGGTGGGTGGTTTAAAGCCCGCGTACAGGGGTGGGTGGGTGGGTGGTTTAAAGCCCGCGAACAGGGGGGGGGGGGGGGGGGGTTTAAAGCCCGCGTACAGGGGTGGGTGGGTGGGTGGTTTAAAGCCCGCGTACAGGGGTGGGTGGGTGGGTGGTTTAAAGCCCGCGTACAGGGGTGGGTGGGTGGGTGGTTTAAAGCCCGCGTACAGGGGTGGGTGGGTGGTTTAAAGCCCGCGTACAGGGGTGGGTGGGTGGTTTAAAGCCCGCGTACAGGGGTGGGTGGGTGGTTTAAAGCCCGCGTACAGGGGTGGGTGGGTGGTTTAAAGCCCGCGTACAGGGGTGGGTGGGTGGTTTAAAGCCCGCGTACAGGGGTGGGTGGGTGGTTTAAAGCCCGCGTACAGGGGTGGGTGGGTGGTTTAAAGCCCGCGTACAGGGGTGGGTGGGTGGTTTAAAGCCCGCGTACAGGGGTGGGTTAAAGCCCGCGTACAGGGGTGGGTGGGTGGGTGGGTGGGTTAAAGCCCGCGTACAGGGGTGGGTGGGTGGGTGGGTTAAAGCCCGCGTACAGGGGTGGGTGGGTCGTACGACGGCTGCATACATACTTTATGAAAGTGGTGTCGGACTACATGAAAGCGTTTCAGAAGATGAAGGTGAGCCTGTCATCATCGTGACGGGGAAAATATCCCCGTTCACAGGAACATTTTCGACATGATGTTGAATCCGTGGACGTCAATAATTTTTCCATATTACTGTATTACCGTAGTTAATAATTACTGATGCATTTGAGATAAATCTACAGTTCGTTGTAATCTTGAAGTATTGTGATGTGATATGAGATGCATGGGGGTGGGTGGGTGGTCACTAGCCTACATACAGAGGGGGGTGGGTGGTTTTGAAACCCGGAAGTGGAGCGTACGTACTTTATGAACTGTCCTTATTCCAGTCTGGCACAGAGTTACTTACTTTCGACCTCTGGCAGAAATGACCGGCACTCCCGCTCGGGGGTATTTTTTTAAAGTCAATTTCAATCCTGTCTTCACTTTTGGTAACGGTGAAGTATGCTTAATACTCGGTTGTCGAAATTCTGGTAAAAATCGGATGTTTTATGAGATTTATGTCGGGTGTCGTATCTGAACCAGAATCGTATCGTATCTGAGGCTAAACTGGAGATTATGCTAATGAGGGGGATTGTAACACACGGCATTACGCGCTCATTTTAAAGTCAATTTCAATCCTCTCTTCAATTTTGGTAACGGTTAAATATGCTTAATAATCGGTTGTCGAAATTCTGGTAAAAATCGGATGTTTTACGAGAGGTTTGGTACAGAATCATCGTAGAAACTTGTGGTTTGCGTCACGACCTTCTCGAGAGACAGCTTTTATGAAAGGTCAGAGGTCAAGTTGACGATTTCGTAAGTACCAGTCTATGACTGCTTGTTACTTACGAAATCTCAAGATTTTGTAAGTATATTGATGACTTCCGTCCTCTGTTTGTGTGTTTGTTTGTTTGTGTTTGTGTGTTTGTTTGGAGGCACGATAACTCGAACGGAAGAAGCTACCAATGTCAAATTACACCACATGATTCAGGAGGGTGATGGCTGGCGCTGATTATATTTTGGTCAAAATCGGTCAAAGGTCAAACATTCGATTTTTGATGGTTTTGTACAGAATCATCGTAGAAACTTCTGGTTTGTGTCGCTACCTTCTCTGGAGACAGCTTTTATTAGACAAGGTCAGAGGTCAAGTTGACGATTTCGTAAGTACCAGTCTATGACTGCTTGTTTGTGTGTTTGTTTGTAGGCATGATAACTCGAACGGAAGAAGCTACCAATGTCAAATTACACCACGTAATTCAGGAGGATGAGGGCTAGTGCTGATTAGATTTTGGTCAAAATCGGTCAAAGGTCAAGGTCACAGTGAGGTCAAACATTTGATTTTTGATGGTTTGGAACAGAATAATCGTAGAAACTTCTGGTTTGTGTCGCTACCTTCTCTACCTTTAAGATTGTATAAAAATATTTCACTCGTCGCGTCACGGCAGGTCACGTGGTGCAGCGCACTCGAGCAGAGGCGTCGTTGATCACGTAAAGGTTTTCCGTGTGCGCGCAGACGGTGTTTTCGATAAAGATGGTGTTTAAGAGTCATTTTCTATCCCAATTAAGGTTATCGTCGCATGCCTGACTCGCTAAGCCGTCGGATTATGTAATGATTGTTGGTGGATGGCCGAATATTACGGTTTTGTAACTTTGATAAAATAATGTTAAATAATTGCGTGGAGAAATGGAGATTTTTGCTTCGGTCGACGTTACGATTTTTGATGGTTTGGTACAGAATCATCGTAGAAACTTTTGGTTTGCGTTGCTACCTTCTCGAGAGACAGCTTTTATTAGACAAGGTCAGAGGTCAAGTTGACGATTTCGTAAGTACCAGTCTATGACTGCTTGTTTATTTGTTTGTGAGCAGGATCTTCTTCTTCTTCTTCCTCTTTCGGCTTGCTCCCGTTAGGGGTCGCCACAGCGGACCAACTGTCTCCATTTCGCTCTATCCTCCACATCTTCCATTGACACTCCAACCACCCGCATGTCCGCCCTCACCGCATCCATGAACCTCTTCTTTGGCCTTCCTCTTCTCCGCCTGCCTGGCGGCTCCATCTTCAACATCCTTCTCCCGATATACTCCGTTTCCCTCCTGTGCACATGTCCAAACCATCTCAATCTCGCCTCTCTCACTTTGTTTCCAAACCCTCCTACCTGCGCTGTCCCTCTAATACACTCATTTCTTATCCTATCCATCCTCGTCACTCCCAACGAGAATCGCAGCATCTTTAACTCTGCCACCTCCAGCTCTGCTTCCTGTCTTTTTGTTAGCGCCACCGCCTCCAAACCATACAACATAGCTGGTCTCACTACCGTCTTGTATACTTTCCCCTTCACTCTTGCAGCTACCCTTCTGTCACAAATCACTCCTGCAACTCTTCTCCACCCACTCCATCCTGCCTGCACTCTCTTTTTCACTTCTCTCCCACACTCTCCGTTACTTTGGACAGTTGATCCCAAGTATTTAAACCAATCCACCTTCCCCACCTAAACTCCTTGCAACTGCACCATACCACCACCCTCCCTCTCATTTACGCACATGTACTCCGTCTTACTCCTACTGACTAACATTCCCCTTCTCTCCAGTGCGTACCTCCACCTCTCAAGGCTCGATTCAGCCTGCTCCCTACTCTCCCTACAGATCATGATGTCATCCGCGAACATCATGGTCCATGGAGACTCCAGTCTGATCTCGTCCGTCAACCTGTCCATCACCATTGCAAACAGGAAAGGGCTCAGAGTCGATCCTTGGTGCAATCCCACTTTAACCTTAAACCGGTCCGTCATTCCTACCGCACACCTCACCGCTGTCACACTGTCCTCATACATATCCTGCACGATCCTCACATACTTCTCCAACACTCCCGACTTCCTCATACAATACCAGAACTCCTCTCTTGGCACCCTATCATAAGCTTTCTCTAAATCCACAAACACACAATGTAACTCTTTCTGCCCTTCCCTATACTTCTCCATCAACATTCTCAAAGCAAACATCGCATCAGTGGTGCTCTTTCCTGGCATAAACCCATATTGCTGCTCACAGATCATCACCTCTCCACTCAACCGAGCTTCCACTACTCTTTCCCACAACTTCATGGTGTGGCTTAACAACTTTATCCCTCTGTAATTTCCACAGCTCTGCACATCACCCTTATTCTTGAAAATCAGAACCAGTACACTTAATCTCCACTCCTCCGGCATCCTCTCACTTTCCAAGACTTTATTAAACAATCTGGTTAACAACCCCACTGCCATCTCTCCTAAGCACTTCCATGCCTCCACTGGTATACCATCTGGGCCAACCGCCTTTCCACTTTTCATCTTCTTCATAGCAGTCCTCACTTCATCCTTACTGATCCACCCCACTTCCAGATTCACTATCTCCACCTCTTCCAACCTTCTCTCTCTCTCATTTTCTTCATTCATCAGCTCCTCAAAGTACTCCATCCACCTTCTCAACACACTCTCCTCGCTCGTCAGCACATTCCCGTTTGCGTCCTTTATCACCCTATCCTGCAGCACATCCTTCCCAGCTCGGTCCCTCTGTCTTGCCAATCGGTATAAATCCTTTTCCCCTTCTTTTGTATCCAACTTCTCATACAGCTCGTCATATGCCTTTTCCTTGGCCTTAGCCACCTCTCTTTTTGCTTTTCGACGCCACTCCTTGTACTC
The DNA here is from genome assembly GCF_056783735.1 of Eptatretus burgeri. NCBI lineage: Eukaryota > Metazoa > Chordata > Myxini > Myxiniformes > Myxinidae > Eptatretus > Eptatretus burgeri. Next base: position 47,682,204 of record NC_140963.1, read on the forward strand.
CTGCCGACTTTCTTCATCTCTCTGACTATCCCACTTCTTTTTCGCCAACCCCTTCTTCCTTATACTTTCCTGTACTTCCTCATTCCACCACCAAGTCTCCTTATCTTCCTTCCTCTGTCCAGATGTCACACCAAGTACCTTCCTAGCTATCTCCCTCACAACTTCTGCTGTCGTTGCCCAATCATCCCACCCATCTTTACCACCATCCAACGCCTGTCTCACCTCCTCCCTAAATTTCACGCAACAGTCTTCCTCCTTCAGCTTCCACCATCTGGTCCTTGGTTCAGCCCTCACTCTCTTCCTCAACCTCACCTCTAAAGTCATCCTACAGACCACCAATCGATGCTGTCGAGCTACACTCTCCCCTGCCACAACCTTACAGTCACTAATCTCTTTCAGGTTGCATCTCCTACTTAAGATGTAATCCACCTGTGTGCACTTTCCTCCACTCTTGTATGTCACCCTGTGTTCCTCCTTCTTCTTGAAATACGTGTTTACCACTGCCATTTCCATTCTTTTTGCAAACTCTACCACCATTTGCCCTTCCACATTTCTCTTGTTGAGACCGTACCTCCCCATCACCTCCTCATCCTCTTTATTCCCTTCCCCAACATGTCCATTGAAATCTGCTCCAATCACCACTCTTTCATCCTTGGATACACTCTCCACCACTTCATCTAACTCACTCCAGAAATCTTCTTTATATTCCATCTCACACCCCATATGTGGGGCATATGCACTGATGACATTCATCATCACCCCTTCAATTTCCAACTTCACACTCATCACTCGGTCAGACACCCTCCTCACCTCCAATACCCTCTTGACATGATCTTCCTTCAGGATTATCCCGACACCATTTCTCCTCCCATCCACACCATGGTAGAACAGTTTGAAACCACCTCCAATGCTCCTCGCCTTACTCCCCATCCACTTGGTCTCTTGTACACACAGTATGTCCACCTTTCTTCTCTCCATCATATCAGCCAACTCTCGCCCTTTGCCAGTCATCGTCCCAACATTCAGAGTTCCAACTCTCACCTCCACACTTCTACCCTTCCCCCTCTCCCACTGCCTCCGGACTCGCCTTCCCCGTCTCCTTCTCCTCCTTCGCCCAGCAGTAGCACAATTTCCACTGGTACCCTGCTGACCACCGGTACCGGTGGCGGTCGTTGGTAACCCGGGCCTCGACCGATCCGGTATGGAAATTCGTTTTGTTGTCCGCATAATGATTTGGCATAGGTTTTTACGCCGGATGCCCTTCCTGACGCAACCCTGGTCGCCTCTTACGACACACAGGGATATGGTACACCTATTCTAACCGGGGCATACACCGGGCCCAGTACAACTGGTGCTCATTTCGCCGACCTCGGAAGGATGGCAGGCTGAGTCAACCCCCTGGTGTTTTCGACTTGGTTTATATATATTTATATATATATATATATATATATATATATATATATATATATATATATATATATGTATATACATATACATACATATATTAATTCAGTGTCCCAACGGGGCTTGAACTCAGGACCTCTTGGGTCCCAAGCCACTGCCCTTACCACTGCGCCAACACCAGGCTTGTTTGTGAGCAGGATATCTCAAAGAATTATGGACGAATTCAGACAAAACTTGGTGGACAGGTTGGGTGTGTGACAAGGACGAATTGATTCGATGTTGGTGAAGATCCAGATCTGGATATAAGACTTTTTTAGGTTATTTTTCACTGTTGAGATATTACAGAGTGGGGCAGTTGGGATCGGCCCAAAAATGATATATAGCATGATATCTCAAAGAATTGTGGACGGATTCAAACGAACCGTGGTGGACAAGTTGGGTGTGTGACCATGACAAATTGACTCAATTTTGGTGAAGATTCAGATCTGGATTTGGATACTAGAGTTTTTTTTATAAGTGATTCTTCACCATCGAGAGATTGGGCCAAAAACGACATAATGTACAGCACGATATCTCAAAGTTGTGGACGTACTAGGACAAAACTTGGTGGATGAGTTGGGTATGTGACAAAAACAAGCTGAGTAGAGGTTGGTTCAGGTCCAGATCCAGATCCAGCTTATCACTAAACTATTCAGCTTGTCAGAGGTATGCCCTCTACCGAGTGCTGTTTTAGTTTCTCTTGCAACTATAACCTATTTATTCTCGATTAGCTGGCCGAGAGGTACTTGAAAGGGTAGGAGAGAAACCAACATTGCTGACGAGCATAGCAAAGAGAACGTCAACTTTATTTGGACAGGTAAGAAGAGGATCCCATGGCAAAACGGTTGTTGGCATCATGGAAGGTAACATTAAAGGAAGCTGAGCACCAGGAATACAAAGAAGAACGTGGTAGGTTGATCTAAACTCTAAAGGTTGGAATGACATCAACAAATATGGGCAACTGAAAAAGAAAGCGGAAAACAAAGAAGAATGGAGATCCGTGATTAGCAACCTTTGGATCGAAGATTCCACTTGGAAAGGAAAAGAACACTGAAAAGGGAACAAAGAATGGTTTGCCTCGACTCCTTATGCCTAATCTATCAGGAAGCATGTCAAAGAGTCTATTCTTCAAGCAGTGAGCGTGTGGCTCTCCCCAGGGCCTGTACTTTTACTCGCAGCTGGAAAGTGTGTCATCGGGGCAGATTGGTCTGTTCTACAGTTTGGTAATTTCATGTCCTGCAGAGAGAACACACAGCTTATTTTCTTCGATCACCATCGTTCTCATTAAGAAGTTAACTTTTCATTTCATTTTGTTTTCCTGTTGCCCGTGATATCAATATCTGCGCTACTCCCATTAACCTTTTAAACTTGGTCCTAAACTAACAAATCGGCCAATATTTAACTCTTTGAAGCTCTTTTATACTAAACTAAATCCTATAGTCTGTAAAGTTGGTGGTTTATTATAATCCTCAGTTTTGTACTAAACACCTACATTTGGATTTGCACGATTTGTAGACATTTAGTTTGCACTTTAATTTTTCATGTCAATGGTACTGGTCGGTACAATTATTTGGATGCGTTCAAAATACTTCTCCATATGTGAGTTGGACCCAATGCATCAGGAAACTCATCCACCACTGTGAAAAATCTTTGACACTGGCTGGAAACTGCATCGAAGGGATTAACATCTGTGCTGAGTTTAGTTGGTGCAACACATCTGCTTCATAAGGGGATAGGGGGACAAACTTATGACTGCCCCTTGCAAAGAGTGAAAATATGCTTCTGGTGCTTTACAGAAATTGCTAGAAAGTTCAAGGCTGTTATGAATTATAGAGTGTATATATCACATCACATTGAAGGTTAAAACTCAAAATGTGTGAGAGCAATGACAGTTGGGATTATAGAACGAACTAACGAGCATGGTATCCAGGTTAAATTGTGAAGCAGTTGTCTTTGTTCATTGCGAGATGTGTGGCATGGTTCAGGCAGGCAATTGATTATCTCCACTAAGGATTGGCCATGATGATCACTGCGATCCAATCGTAAGGATGACCAAGCAAATTACCCCTTGCAATCACAATCATTCATGGGGCTGGCAGGATGGCCTCGACGTACGCACACTCGCCTCGATGTTGTCTTCCCTGTGTTAACCCCGACCCAATATAAACTGTCATCTTGGTGTTTCAAAGGCAGGGTGAGTCATCAATGTGTGTGCTGTTCCCTCGGATGGCCGTTAAACTGGCATCCCGTCTGCTCGCATTAGTTGATTGACTTTAACGATGTCACGGTGTTCTTCGCAAAGAGTATAGGTGAGCTATCGCTGGCACCATGGCCAAATTCCTGCCCTAACCTCAGTTCTACTTCACACCTGGCCAGCTGGTTCCTGAAAGACTTGGGCCAAGCTTCCCCGGCCAATCCCACAAGAACGTGGGAATAATTGTGGTCATTAAAGAAGAGCCATATCATTACTATCCTCCCTTACAAGATGTAGCCAACCTTGTTTCAGAGACATGCCTATAGATTACTATTATTCATAATTTACGTCAATGATTTGTCCAGTGAGGTTAAGAGTTCGCTTTCCCAATTTGCAGATGACACAGAGAGGAGGTGTGGGTGGTCAGATTTATGCAAGTCTGGATATTTTAATGTTGGGTAAAAGATTGGTAGATCAAGTTTAACATAAAGAAATACTGTATAAGGTGCTGCGGTTGAGTAGAAATAATGAAACTAGACATAACATGATGCAAGGGGAAACAATCTTGAAGTGTGTGACACAGGAGAAGCATCTGGAGCTGTTCATGCAGATGGAAGGATAAGGAGACAGCACAGTGCCAAACAGCTCTAGGTAAAGCTAACGGTTTTAGTTGTATTCGTTTGGGGATTAATTTTAATTCAAAAGAGGTAGTGTCAACACGACAGCAATTTAGTGAGGTCTCATCAATAACACAGATTTGGTTACCACATCTGGATCTAGCTGTCATTGAGAGGGTTCAGCGTAGAGCGAGTAGATCGATTCCAGGCCAAACGAGACAAAGCCATGAGGAGCGACTGAAGGAGACAGGACTTTTACACTTATAGCAGACTTGGTGGTGTGATGGAACATCTGCTCTGAATCTGGTAGGTTGGTGGTTCAAACCCCAACCGAGTCTGACCAAATACTTTACACAACGGTACGTGCTGTTTCCTTGCTTGACGTTTAGCGTTTTAAAAGGTTAAGAGCACAGACAATCACTGTAGGTTGGCATTCATGGGGAGGAGAAAATTCCTCTTTGGAAATACCCTTCTGAGTGCGGTGATAAAAGCAGAAGCATTGTCGTGATGTCGCTGGTACCCAGAGGCTACCAGCCTGAGGCTACTAGTACCAAGAGGCTACCAGTAACATATTGAAGGCTACTCCTCAGTTATCCTATCAGGACGTTGATGCAGATGATGTGATGGCACTTCCCCCAAGCTCAGAGGGTGTGTGTGTGTGTGTGTGTGTGTGTGTGTGTGTGTGTGTGTGTGTGTGTGTGTGTGTGTGTGTGTGTGTGTGTGTGTGTGTGTGTGTGTGTGTGTGTGTGTGTGTGTGTGTGTGTGTGTGTGTGTGTGTGTGTGTGTGTGTGTGTGTGAGTTCCACTATGAGCTTTAGATAATGTATATAAAAAACAGAGGTTATTACAAGGGAGATAAAGAGGGCTGTATTTCTGCTAAGCTCATGCCTAATATGTGGAGTGTGTGCAACTGATTAGCCAGAAGAACTCATATATATATATATATATATATATATATATATATATATATATATATATATATATATATATATATATATATATATATATATGATAAATGAGTACCAGTGTACTGGGTCTGGTGTATGCCCCGGTTAGAATAGGTGTACCATATCCCTGTGTGTCGTAAGAGGTGACCAGGGTTGCGTCAGGAAGGGCATCCGGCGTAAAAACCGATGCCAAATCATTATGCGGACACCAAAACGAATTTCCATACCGGATCGGTCGAGCCCCTGGTTACCAACGACCGCCACCGGTACCGGTGGTCAGCAGGGTACCAGTGGAAATTGTGCTACTGCTGGGCGAAGGAGGAGAAGGAGCCGGGGAAGGCGATTCTGGAGGCAGTGGGAGAGGGGGAAGGGTAGAAGTGTGGAGTTGAGAGTTGGAACTCTGAATGTTGGGATGATGAATGGCAAAGGGTGAGAGTTGGCTGATATTATGGAGAGAAGAAAGGTGGACATACTGTGTGTACAAGAGACCAAGTGGATGGGGAGCAAGGCTAGGAGCATTGGACGTAGTTTCAAACTGTTCTACCATGGTGTGGATGGGAGGAGAAATGGTGTCGGGGTAATCCTGAAGGAAGATTATGTCAAGAGGGTATTGGAGGTGAGGAGAGTGTCTGACCGAGTGATGAGTGTGAAGTTGGAAATTGAAGGGGTGATGATGAATGTCATCAGTGCATATGCCCTGTACTGCATATGGGGTGTGAGATGGAGTATAAAGAAAATTTCTGGAGTGAGTTCCTTGAAGTGGTGGAGAGTGTATCCAAGGATGAAAGAGTGGTGATTGGAGCAGATTTCAATGGGCATGTTGGGGAAGGGAATAAAGAGGATGAGGAGGTGATGGGTAGGTACGGTCTCAACAAGAGAAATGTGGAAGGGCAAATGGTTGTAGAGTTTGCAAAAAGAATGGAAATGGCAGTGGTAAATACGTATTTCAAGAAGAAGGAGGAACACGGTAATATGAAAGTGCATGCAGGTGGATTACATCTTCAGCAGGAGATGCAAACTGAAAGAGATTAGAGACTGTAAGGTGGTGGCAGGGGAGAGTGTATCTCGAAAGCATCGATTGGTGGTCTGAAGGATGATTTTGGAGGTGAGGTTGAGGAAGAGAGTGAGGGCTGAACCAAGGACCAGATGGTGGAAGCTGAAGGAGGAAGACTGTTGCATGGAATTTAGGGAGGAGGTGAGACAGGCGTTGGATGGTGGTAAAGATGGGTTTGATGATTGGGCAACTACAGCAGAAGTGAGGGAGATAGCTAGGAAGGTACTTGGTGTGACATCTGGACAGAGGAAGGAAGATAAGGAGACTTGGTGGTGGAATGAGGAGGTACAGGAAAGTATAAGGAAGAAGGGGTTGGCGAAAAAGAAGTGGGATAGTCAGAGAGATGAAGAAAGTAGGCAGGAGTACAAGGAGTGGCGGCGAAAGGCAAAAAGAGAGGTGGAAAAGGCATATGACGAGCTGTATGAGAAGTTGGATACAAAGGAAGGGGAAAAGGATTTATTCCGATTGGCAAGACAGAGGGACCGAGCTGGGAAGGATGTGCTGCAGGTTCGGGTGATAAAGGACGCAAATGGGAATATGCTGACGAGTGAGGAGAGTGTGTTGAGAATGTGGATGGACTACTTTGAGGAGCTGATGAATGAAGAGAGAGAGAGAGACAGAGAGATAGAGATGGTATACCAGTGGAGGCATGGAAGTGCTTTGGAGAGATTGCAGTGGGGTTGTTAACCAGATTGTTTAATAAAGTCTTGGAAAGTGAGAGAATGCCGGAGGAGTGGAGATTCAGTGTACTGGTTCCGATTTTCAAGAACAAGGGTGATGTGCATAGTTGTGGAAATTACAAAGGGATAAAGTTGTTAAGCCACACCATGAAGGTGTGGGAAAGAGTAGTGGAAGATAGGTTGAGAGGAGAGGTGATGATTTGTGAGCAGCAATATGGGTTTATGCCAGGAAAGAGCACCACTGATGCGATGTTTGCTTTGAGAATGTTGGTGGAGAAGTATAGGGAAGGCCAGGAGTTGCATTGTGTGTTTGTGGATTTAGATAAAGCTTATGATGGGGTGCCAAGAGAGGAGTTGTGGTATTGTCTGAGGAAGTCGGGAGTGGTGGAGAAGTATGTGAGGATCGTGCAGGATATGTATGAGGACAGTGTGACAGCTGTGAGGTGTGTGGTAGGAATGACGGACTGGTTTAAGGTTAAAGTGGGATTGCACCAAGGATCGACTCTGAGCCCTTTCCTGTTTGCAATGGTGATGGACAGGTTGACGGACGAGATCAGACTGGAGTCTCCATGGACTATCATGTTCGCGGATGACATCATGATCTGTAGAGAGAGTAGGGAGCAGGCTGAGGCGAGCCTCGAGAGGTGGAGGTACACACTGGAGAGAAGGGGAATGATAGTCAGTTGGAGTAAGACTGAGTACATGTGCGTAAATGAGAGAGAGGGTGGTGGTATGGTGTGGTTGCAAGGAGTTGAGGTGGGGAAGGTGGATGGGTTTAAATACTTGGGATCAACTGTCCAAAGTAACGGAGAGTGGGGGAGAGAAGTGAAAAAGGGAGTGCAGGCAGCATGGAGTGGGTGGAGAAGAGTTGTAGGAGTGATTTGTGACAGAAGGGTAGCTGCAAGAGTTAAGGGGAAAGTATATAAGACGTTAGTGAGACCAGCTATGTTGTATGGTTTGGAGGCGGTGGCGCTAACAAAAAGACAGGAAGCGGAGCTGGAGGTGGCAGAGTTAAAGATGCTGCGATTCTTGTTGGGAGTGACGAGGATGGACAAGATAAGGAATGGGTATATTAGAGGGACAGCGCAGGTAGGACGGTTTGGAGACAAAGTGAGAGAGGCGAGATTGAGATGGTTTGGACATGTGCACAGGAGGGAAGCGGAGTATATCGGGAGAAGGATGCTGAGGATGGAGCCACCAGGTAGGAGGAGAAGAGAAAGGCCAAAGAAGAGGTTCATGGATGCGGTGAGGGCGGACATGCGGGCGGTTGGAGTGTCAATGGAAGATGTGAAGGATAGAGCGAAATGGAGACTGTTGATCCGCTGTGGCGACCCCTAACGGGAGCAGCCGAAAGAAGATATATATATATATATATATATATATATATATATATATATTTAATAAACAGGAATAAATTCCTGCTTGGGGCTCATGTGAAAAATTCTGACTTAACCCAGGACTTAAACCCAAGGATCTCATTGCTTACATGGCAACAGCCGACTCTGCAATTGATTGTTCAGGATAACCTCAGAAATTTCTCACACGAACACTGTGTGTGTGTATATATATATATATATATATATATATATATATATATATATATATATATATATATATATATATATATATATATATATATATATATATATATATATATATATATATATATATATATATGTATATTCATGTCGGTCTAAGACTGCTGTTTCTATCAACAATACAAATATTGGTGAGACAAAATTATATTAACAGGCTAAAGCTATGGGATGCAAAATCTAATGAAACACTGATGGCAATTTGAACCACCAAGTATTTTTGGAAACTTTTTAGGTTTCATTTTTAGCTCGCCTGTTCGAAGAACAGAGAGCTTTTGCGATACCCCCGGCGTGAGCGTCAGCGTCAGCGTGAGCGTAAAAAATGTTAAAGTTTTTGGTGCAAGTTGTTTCGAAGCTTGCCATTCATTTAATATGTGTACTAGGATGCTGATATTTGGTAAGGAGGTTCCTTTGGGGTATATTATTGATGTAGTGAAGTTGAAATTAAAAAATAATTTCAAATGTTTTAAATTTTTGACCTGTTTTGAACTTAACTTCTTTGTATCACATCAACGTTAAAGTTTTTGGTGCAAGTTATTTAGAAGCTTGCCATTCATTAAATATGTGTACTACGATGCTGATGTTTGGCATGGAGGTTCCTTTCGGGTATACTATTGGTGTTGTGAAGTTGAAATTAACAAATGATTAAAAAAATATTTTTTACAATTTCAACCTAAGATGGTGTCAAAGCCACCCAATGCTCGCCTGTTTATACTAGACGCTTGCCATTCATTTAATATCTATACTCGTTTACTGATTACAATATACAAATACATATATTGCTTTAAAATTATTTGGATCAGATTTCACTGCAATGCTTTATAAAAAATATTATTAGACTAGTCTTTTAAAAACGATAAATGTATAAACAGGCGAGCATTGGGTGGCTTTGACACCAACTCTCTAGTTTAAAGTAATGAAACATCTCAAAGGATACTCCTGAGTTGTCCTCTCTGGACATCGATGCAAATTACGAAGTACTACATATCGTACATTTTAGTATTTTATTTCATTATATTTCCAAGTACACTGGATTTATTTATTTTTCATTAAAAGAGAAATATGCTGTTATTGGCTTTGCACCCGATCGGAGCAGATCAGGGTAAATGTTGTGCAATCAGTATATATGCTTTACTACACCACCTGCCGAGTTACAGAAGCTACAGCAAGACTGGCTGACGTAATTAATCCCTGATGGCTTTCTACCAAGCTGTCCTGGCCTCGAGTTCCTCGTTATTTTATCCACATGTAATTAGAGATTCTCATTTAGATTTCCAAGGTGTTTCTCCGATAGAAATGAAGCACTTTATTGGATTCTGACCTGTTACACAATCGTCTTGTTCATCATTATTAAAATTTCTGTTGTTAAATATCACAATTGTAACTTTGAAATTAATTGAGGTGTCAAATCAGCATTTGAATTAAAATTCCAATCATTTAAAAACTGCCTTTGTTTTTCCCCATCCCCATTGGAATCATTTTAAATGATTCCAATCATTTAAAATCTGCCAACTGCCCCACTTCAGAACAGGTCACTCTACCCTGGATGTGCTCCTCAAGGCAGTGTGCTGGGCCCTGTTCTTTTTCTGGTTTTCATCAATGATCTCTCTGACTCTGGAAAATCCTCTTTATCTCTTTGCTGATGAATCCACCCTCTGCCATACCATCGATCATCCCTCAGACCAGCAAGCAGCAGGTTCTTCGCTCTCTGGAGATCTGGGTCAAATCACAAAGTGGTCCAACACGTGGAACATGTCTTTCCATCCTGACAAATCTCACACTCTCACTATGTCTCTCCGAAAGGACCATTTAGACCCCCCCCCCCCCCATCTACTTTCTCATCAGTCCTCTGGAAGAAGTCCTTTCATTTAAGCTTCTGGGTCTCACTATCTGCCATGATGTTTCCTGGGAAAGCCACATTTCCATCCAGGCCTCCAAAGCCAGTCGCTGACTGGGAATCCTCCATTGTGCAAGTCCTTCCTTTGCTCACCTGAGCTCCTGACCATTTACAAAGCTTTCGTCCGCAGCCTGATGGAGTACTGCTCTCCCCTCTGTTCTGGTGCTCCTGCCTCTTACCTTTCTCAGCTTCATGCTGTGGTTAGGGTTAGTAAACCTGCTGTTTACTCCCAGACCACAGGTTGGGAACCAATGCTCTAGGCTATCTAGAGAGGGCAATTTCTTTCTGTTCAGAGAAAAATGTTATAATGTCTCCAATTAGGTCATATTAGAAAACCTTAAACATAGGTCAAGGTCAAAAGATTCCGTCAACCCCACACTCTTTCTATTCCCATTATTGAATCAAAATGTCATTCCGAAAGTCCCAGTCAGCTCTGAGATACAGCTCAAACATTGGCAGAATAAAGGAAGAAAATAAATCTAAATGGTGATTTATGACTCATAGGGGTACCAACCTATGGAGGTACCATTCAAATTGGGGGCACTAATTGTAGAAAGAAATTCTACAACAGATATAAGCCTCTCTTATTTTACAGTGGGAGGCTTGATTAGTTATGATGCATAAAGGGAAGTTGAAATGAACAAGAAGTCACAGTAATCTAGCAGATACAAGTTCACCTGCAGTCCATGCAACTTTAAACCGATAATTCGAAAATCAAATCCTATATTTGGCCACATTGACACACCTGTATTTATCAGGAAGTTGGTCAGACATGTTTAGTACAACACAAAGCCTCAAAAAATCTCCCAAGATATAACCTTATAAACCTATAATGGAGGTAACAGACGTCTATGAAGGATTTCCAACAACCCGCAACGTTCATCAAGCTCGTGGACAACATCGCTGAGCTACAAAACTGACTGACCCAAAACAGCCCCTTTGTAGTAGCAGTATCATTTTGCCTTCGGTTTAGTCATATGTGAAGATGCTTTAGCTATGTTTTAACGGGTTTCCCAGCAGGGGTTTTGAGAGCTTGAGTCGTTGTGGTTCCATAAAAAATTGAATCGGCATCTAAACATCTCTGACGTCTTTTCTTCCATGATGAATTGGTGACCCTGACGTAATCCAAATGGATAGACAAGGAGTTGCAAATGCGCAACCAGTTGCCAGGAATGAACAGCCAGTTGTGCTCTTCTCATACACTCAACCAGCTTCATCGGTAGCAATGGTTTCGATAAAGCCGCTGCCATTCTGTCCTGATGACCTGCAGATGTGGTTTACACAAGTCGAAGCCCAATTCGACACCCAGAACATGACTGCTGAGTTGATGTGGTTCAAATACATTGTTGGCTCCTTTTCACTAGTATGTGATGGAGGTGAGAGCTATTTTACTGCGACCTCCAACGAACAACCCGTACACGATTCTGAAGACAGTGCTCAAAAAGCACATTAACCCCTCTGAGCACCGCCACTTTCACCAACTTCTTACAACCAAGGATTTTGCAGATTAAAGACCCACACAACTAATATGCCATATTCAGCAGGTTCTCGGTGGCTGCCATGCCACCATCGACCAATCACTCCTTCATGAGTTTTTGTCATGTTTACCACCACATGTTCACATGATACTTGCAGCTAACACAGAGCTGGCACTACCAGCTGCTGCCCATTTGGTTGATCATCTCATTGACACCGTTACACCGGCTGTGGCTCATGTGACACTTCCACCACAGCACGTCGCACAGCTCCGACCTGAAATGGTGGACTTTAACAAGCTCGTGCTGGAGCTCCATGCTGTGCAACACCAGTCGTGGCAATCTTCGTGTACCCCTTGTTGAGACTGAGAGAAATGCTGTACCTTGAGCTACCGTTTGCCTTCATGAGCCAGATGTCAGTCACCTTCTCTTCTTTGTGAATCGTGATAGCAGACTTCTTTTTATAATGGATACAGGGGCATAAGTGAACATTGTGCCACTGTCTGCTGATAAAAGAAAAAAAAATTGACAGGAATATTCATTACATACCGTGGACAACAGTGATATTGCTACTTTTGGAGAACATCTCCTCCAGCTTGATTTTGATATACGTCGCTCATTTCCATGGGTATTTGCTATTGCTGACGTCAGATACTCTATCGAAGGTGTGGGTTTTTGGCGTCATTTCAATCTCCTTGTAGATGTCAAACATCACCATCTATTCACGTTACCGCCCAACATCACCGTCTCTTCACTATCTCGGTAAAGCATCCATTGTTTTGTCGCTGTATATCAGGTGTCTCCCATATACCCTCATGTGCCTTTTTCAGAAAGTATTTTATGACTTCCCATCCATAACATGGCGATGGGTGACAATCTAGCCTATCAAGCACCAGATCATGCATTGCATCGAGATCACGAGACCCACTGTTTCGTGCGTGCTCGCTGACTAACACCTGAGAAATTATGTATCGCCAGCCAGGAGTTTGACTGTATGATACAATATGGGATCATCAGACCATCAGGCAGTGGTTGGGCTTCACATCAACACATCGTACCCAAAAAGACACCTGGGGATTGGAGTCCTTGCGGGGATTGCCAGTCCTTAACCAACACACCTGTTCCAGATTGTTGCCCCATTCCACACATTCAAAATGATACCGCTACAAATACACCAAAATGATCATCATGACTTCCTGAGTTGATTAGGCTAATTAACTATAAGGAACCCAGAAGAATTCCCATGTTTTAAACATATGCCATGTGAAGGTGTATAGAGCAGCTCAATAGGTCCTTCCTTGGCATGGCATTCTATTTCAAAACATAGGGGAAATACCCCTTGGCGCTCACCTGGTAGAGGCTGAAGAAGATAACCAGAGAACCACTGATGGGAATGGATGACCCACAAAATATGTAATGAAGAAGAAAATTAATACCTATGGAATTTTTTTTTTTTAATGCTGTGAACAAACTTTGGTACATCACAGGTGATAAAGTTTGTGGTCAAGTTTCATCGGAATTGTGTGTGTCGGTTCAGAGAAGAAAGCAAATAAATATTTTTGGTGGAAACCCTCCTGTAGACCCCCTTAGACCTCGATTTTTTTAATGGTGTGAACAAACTTTGGTACATCACAGGTGATAAAGTTTGTGGTCAAGTTTCACCGGAATTGTGTTGTGTAGTTTTAGAGAAGAAAGCAAATACCTATTTTGGGGGGAAACCCACCTATAGACCCCCTTCGACCTCTATTTTTCTCATGTCATGAACAAACTTTGGTACACCTTGGGTGGAGAAGGTCTTAGTGAAGTTTCATCGGAATTGCATGTGTAGTTTCTTCAAAGAAAGCAAATACCTATTTTGGTGGGCAACCCCTGTAGATCTTCTTCGGGCCAGATTTTTTTTTTTAATTCCAAGAACAAACTTTGGTACATGCATGGTGATGAACGTTGTGGTCAAGTTTCATCAAAATCGTACGTGCAATTTCAGAGAAGTAGTTGCAAATATATGTGGACGTGCGGACGTACTGACGGATGGACGACGCGCCATCCCATAAGCTCCCCGGAACTACGTTGCAGGTGAGCAAAAAAATTAATATCATTATAACATTGTAACAAATCATATATTAATTCATACGAATAATATTAACAATACCAATAACGAACGTATAATCCCTGCCCGGCATCCTGGTCCAAGCACATCTGGGCTTGGTGAAAGGCGTGCTAATGCTCAAGCTGTCAAGCAGTATCTAAAAGAAGCTGATCCAAAACATATGGCTATCAGTGATGTCTTAATACAGAAAGTGGGTAATATCTCAAAAAATATGAATCATACACACCTTGGAGTTTCACCTCATCAAATAGAGCTAATTTTGACACTACAGGAAGTGAGCAATATCTCAAAAACAAAGGCTCACAGACAGCAGGGAGTTGCACTACTGCGAACATCATGTCCTTACTACCTGATATGAAATGTGTATTCTGCATACAGCTCTTATTTTTACCCGAATCCATCCGTCACTCCGCTTTTTGACAACAAACCAGGTGAGCTGCAGGACCATTGGTCCTCGATTCTTAATATATTGCTGCAAAAGAAATCTTTTAGAAAACTTTGCTCTACCTCGACGTGTAAGCCATACATTTTGTTTGCACATTTTAGATCCAGTAATAGAGGTACAGGAGGGCTTTGCCGTTCGTGGGCTTCCCTTCGCAGATTCATTGTATCACAATTCATTCATTGAGGCAAGGTTTGCAGATTGTGGTCAATGCGCTCAAATAATCGTGGGTTGGTGAACTATTTTCCATATTTATTCACCTAATTAACATGGGTCATGAACACAATAACCCCCTCAAACCTGCTTACATCATCGTCATCGTCATCGTATTATTGGATCAAGTTTATTGTCATTATTATTATTATTATTAAAGGTAAATTTCATCGTCTTAATAACTAAAGAATTTAATAAACTTTATTATCTGTTCTGAATACAGGAAAATATCACTTTATTTTATTGTTCATCTAACTCTTTTAATTTTGAAAATAAATAGCACAAAAAAAACATGTTTTATTCAGGGTGCAGTTTGACAAAAAGGTGTGTCAAATTTTAAAGTTCAAAGTCCTAAACACAATTTTCCCCCATTACCCCTTCGGTTTGCACATCGCAGATTTGAAGTTCACGAGTTGTCTTTTTTTCCAAGGACGTAACTCCTGCAAATTGCAAGGCCCTCCTGTACTTCTGAATGAAGCTGCAGGTCCTCTCCCCTCCTCCTCTCTCCTCTTTACTGTTTGTTCATTCCACTGTTGGTTGCACCCACATGCTGTCCCACTGCAGTCAATTCATTGCCTATTTGATCTGTTGCTTCACTCTTCCTAAGCCTGGATTTTGTATCCAATAAAAGTATAGTTTATTAGACTTCCTTATCATACTTTTGTGTTATCTATCTATAATTCCAGGAGAGACAGAGACACAGAGACACAGAGACAGAGACACAGACACAGAGACAGACACAGAGAGACATGTTTTTCGACAACCACTGGTCCGATCTAATTTAAACTTGCCATGTATATTGCTGGGGCCCTGTGGATGTGCCTTTTCAAGGTTTGATATTAATTGGACAAGTGGTTCCCAAGTTATGACCATTTATTTACCAAACCAATAAAAGGACACGTTGCTGCGTAGGCGTGGCTGCGTAGGCCGGTGCGCGGCCGGCCGACGATGACGTCACGTGCCGTGCCGGTTACGATGGGGATCGGTGCCTTAGTTACCGTGGCGTAGGAGTGGCAATGGTCAGTGGCAGTGAATGTCATGGCTGGCAAAGACAGGGAGGTAAACTTGATTTTAATTTGGATTTTAATTAACTGTGTGTGGAAGTATCACAGCAGTTGTTACTTCAATGCAAGCGATAATTCGTGGAATGCATGTGAACATTCCGTACGGGCACGCACTACTTCCAGATAGTGATGACTTACTGTATTCTAATAATTTCTCGATTTCTTATGTGCATTTATAGATAAACACAATGCCCCAATCCAGTGGTTTACGAGAGCGAAGAAACGGCCTGTGTGGTTGTTTGAAAGTTTTTTTTTTTCTTTTTTGGGGGGGGGGGGTTGCACTTACGGGCACAAACGTACGGGCACACAAGAGCGAAGGAACGGCCTGTGTGGTTGTTTCTGGTTCGCGGTTTGAAAGTGTTTTTTTTTTTTCACGTACGGCCACGCACGTACGGGCACGTACTCGTATTTTTAACATGACTAATGTTGTTTAAGTTCATTCTTTCAGCAAGTTATGGTTAATGAAAAACAACCCTCTTTCTCCCTCCCGTCTCTACATGTCCATACTCTATTGTTTTTAAACTGCTTTAATTTCCCTATTCAGTTGTAACTTTTATTTGATATTTGATGTGCCTTACTCGTTTCTGAGCGTCGGTGCTGCCGAAGCAGCTTCCTGAGGAGGGGTTACACTGGGTGGTTTGCCATTGCCTTCCCAGCAGTAGTTTGGACAGGAATTTCTACTTTGGCTACAGTGCCGGCAAAAGCTCGCCCACTCAAAGTGAAGGACACTGTGGGGGATCTTTAACGTCCACCAACTAATGTCGGAAGACAGGACGCCCATCTTAATGTGTCAGAGGGAAGACACACAATTTGATCCTGCGTTTCAGGCTCGGATAGTTTTGGGCCTACCCATTTTTTTCTATCTGTTTCCCATACCCTGACAGCTCGCCGTATCTCCTCTTCTGTCCCATTATTCACCACCCTCACTTTAATTTCTTCCTTTAACAAAAAAATGACAAAAAACTTTAGTTGCCTTACATTCTGTTTGTCTTTCTCTCTTTCTGTTGACTATGTGTTTGAGAGGCCCTGCCTGATCCTTGTTTTGTTTTTGGTTTTTTTATGCAATATCGAGGCTCATATGAGAGCTAACACACAGAACATAAAACAAAGGCAGCAGGAGACAAGAGGGGCAGGAGAGGGAAGCATAAAACAGTGGGGAACAGAGATCTGTGGAAGGAAGATGGATGTGGCGCGGTGCAGGAGGTAAACAAGATGGACACCACAGGGACTTTCAGGAAGGAAAGCAGTGAATTTGAAGGGGGTGGGTTAGGGGTGGATGAACGGGGGTCGAAAAGATTGTGGTTTTGGATGGGGGAATATAGGAGCTGGTGGTGAACAGCTGTCTCGACGACCTGGAGGGAAGAGTGGGATTGAAGAGAATGTGGGAGTTTGTTTCAAAGGTGGAAAAAAAGAGGAATGAAAGAGTGAAGTTGAGTAGTGATTCGTGATTTTTGATAGTTTCACCAGAAGGGGGTTGCTGGCAGACCTTGAGTGCCCTGTGGAAATATGGGGGGGGGGGGGGTGCAGACATATCACAAACAGAGCAGGTGGGAGGCCAGAGGGGAGATAGTAGAAGATAGAAAGACCACTGACCTGTCTGCAGTGAGAGCTCATATAGGGCTGTCTTTCTTTTTGCCTTTGTACCCATATCTTGCGAAATATCTCTCCAGTTAAACTCGTCTAATTCTACCCTACCTTAAAACCATTCCCTTTTTTCTTTTCTTCTTTCTCAAAATTATCTCAAATAATAATAAATAAATGCCATTCATCATCATTCATTGACAACTCATTCAGTCCCAAACTTTTCTTCCTCATCTCCACTCTTCTTCCTCCTCCACTCTCACTCCATCAATTTAAAACTTTTTACACAACAATTTTAAAATGTTCAATCTTCCGACATACCTTTCTCGCATTCTGCTTTCCTTTCTTCCCTTCCCTTTTGCTGTATTCCCGGATCACTCATAAACGTGTGCCTCTTCCACCATTGTGCTCATATGGGGCTGTCTTTCTTCGTGCCTTTAATCACCATTGCCATCCCAATCCTGATGGCTGTCTTTATCTCTCTGCCCTTTTAATCCTACAATCCAACCCTTTTGTAATGTATGTGGTACGACTTATCTTACTGGGATCCAGATTTGAATCCTATATGCTATGTTTATTTGCGTGTTAATTGTCTACTGATATCCTTTTAGTTCAGATAAAAGTGTACCAATTTCTCCTTGTCCTGATTTATGTACAAACTCCACCAAGAGCTTTAGGTCCAGTTAGCTTGCTGTGAAAAAAAACAAAACTTTTTCTTGAAAAACAGTACATACAATGAAGAGAATGCTTGAGGCAGTAGCAACTACAAAATGAGCAGAAGCAAAAACATTGAACATCCAGTGAGGATCCAGCAGGGTGGAGAGAATAGGGAGGAGGGATGGATGAACTACAAAGGAGCACACACCCTTCTGTGGCAAACCAGGGAAGCCCAAATCCCTGATATGTGGCCATTACACCCCGTTGCCTCCACCCCTCATCATTCTTTCCGGTGGGATTCAGTGTCCGCCCGCCTGCCAGCTTTAAGCAAGCAGCAATGCTTTGTCTGTTCAGCTCTTCTGTATATTTACTTGGTCTCTGATGTCATTATTTTTCCCATTACAATATAAACTAACCTCCTTTGCTCCAATCTCAACATTGGCCGAGGTATAGCAATGGATATGATGATCAGCGGTGCTGCTTCTCGCACATTTCTAGTCTTGCTTTGGCAAGCGCTCACTCTCCACGCACTGCATGGTGAGTCCACTTGCCTTCGGCTGATCGTAATGTGAGCAACAACGCTTCATGGAATATTGTTTTGTTTTTTTGGTGGAAGTTTTTTGTGGTTTCCATTACAACAATGAATGTGCAACTTTTCTACCCTTATTGATCGTATTAACTCCATTGTCTTATGTTGGTATGTTTTTTTTTTGTTTTTTTTTCTTTTTTTCCGACCATGTTAAGTTACAATGCAACATGGGATGCCGCTGAAATGGATCCCTTCTGCTCATTATGGTTTGTGGATGAAGCCTATTTTATCTCACTCCCACTGAAATTGGAGTGAAAACAATAATGTTATTTCATAAACTTTTCTGCAGTGGCCATTCAAAACGATGCGTCTGCAATAACTCTCTTCTTCATCCATAAGTAAATCTTTGAAACTCACAACACTATTCAATGTAACATTGATGCTACGAAACACAGTACATTATTAGATTTAACAAATGTTCCACTTTATTACAATTATTTGACAATTCAGTAGTTGCCCATGTATCAGTTTGAACCCTCCTATATGGAACCACTTGTAGGCTTCAAAGTGAACGCAGATCCCGTCATGCTAAACAAGCCACAGATACGACAAGGGTCCCATCTGTATTTCATTAAGATCCAAATCATGCCGTGGGGGAAAGTTGAAAGCAGGTTGTTTGAGGTTCTCGTATGCACTGACATTTTTGACGGTGTTGGAAATTACTTAATGAAGGACGCACTGTTAGTTGATAACTTATTATAAAGCGAGTCGTTATTGCTGACCTTTCATCATTGACTTTTAAGATTGGTCATGGTCTTGTTTGTAAACAGCATTAATTTCATATATTTTAATCAACAGTTTCAAAGAATAAACAGATTATTGTCAAAAGTCATCCTTATCCAAATAAAACTTCGGACATCTATGTAATATTCATCATTTGATTCATAAGCATACACAACAAAGAATTGCATTGTAATCCAGCGAAGACTCGTTTCAAATGAAATGCTCCAATCAACATAACACTGATTGAGGTATGTTAACCCCCATGGGAAGCAAAGAGCTGACATTTCAGGCATTAACCCTCTCTCTTTTACTCCAATGAAGGGTTAATGCTCGAAACGTCAGCTTTTCCTTGCTTCCCACATGATTAGCACACCTCGATCGATGTCCTGTTGATGTAATCGACTGTCCAACCTGTCTGAAGAGAGAGACTGAAACTTGCCTTCACCACAAAACTAGTTCTTCAATGTACACTGAAAATGATACACTGGCAACTAAATTGTAGTGAATTGCAAACGTATGCTGAAAATGTATATGATTCTATTGTATGAGAAGGTGGGTCTGAAAAGATAGATGAATTTAAACATGCCTTATGATGTGACATTACAAAGTTGAAGGCAAGATTAAGGTTCATCTGTCAAAATTAGTTATTTTCCATTTTCTGACTGATCTATAATTATTTGACAATTAAAAATTGGGTGCGGTCTTTCATCTTTGTAAACAATATACGTATGTATGTATGTATGTATACTGTAAATGTATATATGTTTCTATCCATCCATTGGGACCATACTCTGTGTAGAGCATTGGTGCTGCCTAAGCAGTCTCCTTGACGATTGGGTACAATACTGGACGGGTGGCCACTCCGACACAGGATCCCAGCAAGCTGGCACTCATTTTGCCGACCTCAGAAGGATGACAGGCAGAGTCAACCCCACCTGGTATTTATTCAACAGACAAGCAGGATTTGAACTCAGGACCCTAGGATCCCAAGCCCACCACTCTAGCCATTAAGCCAACACCAGGCGTGTATGTGTATGTGTACAAGTACCAGTGGCGCATGCTTGCAGATTGCAAGCAGATACTGGGGTGCATCCACCAGGCAGACATAATATATTTGATGAAGTGGATTGAGAAAACTTTCTTTCCTTGAAGGAAGTGGATTGCACTTGCATTCGGCAAGCAGTTTAATAAATGAAGTGAATCAATAATGTGTTCAGAATGAGCTCTTTATTTAAGTTTACAGGTGGAGTAATTGTCACTTTAAAAAGGTCAATAGTTCCAAAATAAAACAGATTATTGTCAGGGGGGGTGACGTGGGGGGTGGGAGGGGGTGACGCAAATTCTCCATGTAAATGTGTATCGTGTATTGCCGCCACCAGGTCGGGAAGGGTATTACAATTTTCCACCATTTACAGAACAGTATTCCTGTCCCCCACGTTTTCCAGTTCAGTAAAGTGTTTAGAATTAAAAGCAGTAAGTATGTTTTTTTTGCTTCATGCACGTAAACTGGGGTGGGTGGAGATGGGGGGGGGTGCCTATACAGAGCTCTCAGTTGCCTATGCATCTCCCAAATAAAGATATGCATCAGAAGAACATGTTGTATGCTTGGAACAAGATCGCACACAGTGCGGGTACTCTGCTCGTCTATATATAATGGAGCAAGTGTACCTATGTCCAGTGACTAACGACACCTTTTATGACATAATAAATGCAGTGTTTATCCGTGCTGTTTGTGTTCCTGTGAGAGCAAAATATAGTTTGCATACGTCCCTGAACCCCACATGCAAGAGTGGTTGGGGGGGGGGGGGGGAGAAGAGAAACTACTTATAGTTTTTTCCTGTACACGTGCTGCAGTGGAAGTGGTTTACTGCCCCTGCTGCAGACAGAGGAGGGTATGAGCCACGGCAGAAATATATTTACCTCACCTTCCCGATGATTCCCCCCTCTCCGCCTCACCCCCAGGCTGTTCTCGAAGGGAGCGGATGTTTATATTAATAATAAATATTGTTTCTTTTCATGTTTTTGAAAATTAATTTTGGCAATCTCATCTGTATTTTGACAACGTTCTCACATAAGGCCTTGTGGTTGTGTTCAACTTGCCGGGATACAAATCTTTATTTCTGTTTTGCCAGCTTTGTGGGTCATGTGTACAGGGAAAATGTGATTTGACTATAACATATTCTGAAATGGCAAAAATTGCATACCATCCATAAATTACTAAGACCCACAGACACTTCTGAAATCATACTTCTCGAGTGATCATACTTGTTTATAGCGAACGTAGTGAGCTTCATACTTAACGCGTGCACATCAGAAAATAGGAAACAACAACAACACAATACCCTGGCAATTTGGAATCCGTGTTGTTGGCTCTGACCCTTTTGCTTCCGGTTTTTTTTTGCTTCCGCTTTTTGACATGGGGAATGATGCATGCCAGGAGATAAAGGCATTGTCGGAGACATGAAATACCCAAATATCAGAGATGGTGTATATTTCCTCCACTGATTTTAATAAAGATATCTCCCGCATCATCAAAAAATAATTCTTAATCGTGATTTACATTATTTGATCGCTGATCCCGAATCCAGGCCGAAGTAACCGGAAATTGCGTATACAGTTGTGAACAAGTTATAGGTAAAGTCAGAAGCGAATGTAAGAAGAATTCTACGTTCATTTGTAGTATTTATTTTTTCAGATGAGATCCTGTTCTAGGCGGTGTAGTTGTTGTTGTGAAGGTAATGTTAAGGTAATATTTATTTTTTCAGATGAGATCCTGTTCTAGGCGGTGTAGTTGTCGTTGTGAAGGTAATGTTGAGGAAAAAATTTTTTTCAGATGAGATCCTGTTCTAGGCGGTGTAGTTGTTGTGAAGGTAATGTTGAGGTAATATTAATTTTTTTAGATGAGATCCTGTTCTCGGCGGTGTAGTTGTCGTTGTGAAGGTAATGTTGAGGAATAATATTGAGGTAATATTTATTTTTTAGATGAAATCCTCTTCTCGGCAGTGTAGTTGTCGTTGTGAAGGTAATGTTGAGGTAATGTTTATTTATTTATTTATTTATTTATTTGAGATGAGATCCTGTTCTTGGCGGTGTAGTTGTCGTTGTGAAGGTAATGTTGAGGTAACATTCATTTTTTTACATGAGATCCTGTTCTAGGCAGTGTAGTTGTTGTTGTGAAGGTAATCTTCTTCTTCTTCTTCTTCTTCTTTCGGCTGCTCCCGTTAGGGGTCGCCACAGCGGATCATCCGTATGATCCGCATAGTGATTTGGCACATGTTTTACACCGGATGCCCTTCCTGACGCAACCCTGGTCGCCTCTTACGACACAGGGATATGGTACACCTATTTTAACCAGGGTATACACCGGCCCAGTACACTGGTACTCACTTTGCCGACCTCGGAAGGATGACAGGCTGAGTCAACCCCCTGGTGTATTAATTCAGTGGCCCAATGGGGCTTGAACTCAGGACCTTTTGGATACCAAGCCGCTGCCCTAACCACTGCGCCAACACCAGGTATGTTGTTGTGAAGGTAATGTTGAGGTATAATGTTGAGTTTTTTTTTTTTCAGATGAGATCCTGTTCTCGGTGGTGTAGTTGTTGTTGTGAAGGTAATGTTGAGGTAATATTAATTTTTTTTACATGAGATCCTGTTCTAGGCAGTGTAGTTGTTGTTGTGAAGGTAATGTTGAGGTAATATGCAGTAGTGTTATCACAGTTATCGAAATGCACAAATAATGAATTTGATCTATAGTGGACCCAATCACACCTTTATGACCAAAAAATTAACAACAAAACTAGAGAGTAAATACTCTAGCAGTTTTAAGTCTACCTAATTTTATAATAAAGATATCTCCCGCATCATCAAAAAATAATTTTTAATCGTGATTTACATTATTTGATCGCTGATCCCGAATCCAGGCTGAAGTAACCGGAAATTGCAGCATCGAATGTAAGAATAATTCGACGTTCGCTTCTAGGCTTTGCCTATTCCATATTAAGATCGTATGACATGCCATTGTCTCTGGTTACGTGATCCACCATGAGCAGGAGTAAGGCTGCACGGGCCAACATTTGTTTACGGATATTTCCGGTTATAGACATTTGTGATCACTGTATTTATGCACAATCCAAGCTCTGCCCCCATCCCTGCCGAGCGAGTGAGATACCACTGGCTGACTTTTGTTTACGGATATTTACAGAGTTTTGTGGGTTTTTTCGAGAATCGCCTCAAAGGTTCAAAACATTTATATCAGTGAGGCGGTGAGTAATTCGAAACATATACACACATATATATATATATATATATATATATATATATATATATATATATATATATATATATATATATATATATATATATATATATATATTGTGACATTCACGGGACTTGAACAGTCCCGCCAACGTAGAATGAGCCAAAACGATGGAGGCGGTTTATTTATTTATAACCCAAAGATGGCGGTTCTAATCGCTCTACCGCAAACGGGACGAGGAAGGTGGCACGAGTCGCTTTTCACCGAGTTGATAACGTTTATTTCTCTAACCAGAAATAACAAGACTCGGCAAGAAGAGGGATCTGGGGCGATTCGACGGGATGGTGGTGTGGGTTCGGGCGTGGGGAAAACACAAACAATTCCAATGGATATACCAATCTCAAACCCTCTAAGGCGGCGCCAGGTACACACACACACACACACACACACACACACACACACACACACACACACACACACACACACACACACACACACACACACACACACACACAACACGTAGCTGGTCCTGGTGGTCAGGCTGGCCCGTGGTGTGGACGCAACAGTCCCTGGATTGGCGTCGGACGAGCTGGCGGTTGCGCTCGTCAGGGGCAGGAGACACCGTGGTGCTGTCGACCTCCTGGTCCTGGCCCAAGTCCACTCACAGCCGCCAGGGAACCAGTTCTGGCGCCAAGTTGCGAGCAGGAGAGGGAGGCAGGTCCGCCCGCCGTTCGACCCCGTACTCCGAGCCAGCAGAACCCCAGAGCCAACCAAGGTGAGGCACGAGGGACAGAAGGCCTCGAGACACGATGAAAACAGGGCCGAATCAGCGCAACAGCACAGCACGCTCCCAGCACAACAGCCTCCACCAGAACAGTTTTTCTGTCCTGATCTTCTTCCTCTTCGCCTTTTCCCCGAACAGAGCCTTTTTATCCTCGAGTCCTCGTCACTTCCAATCGAGCCGTTTATTGGCCCTCCGCCGTCGCCTTCCGCCAATCGTGATCACGGGGCGGAGCCATCCGCAACACTGTCCTGTGACGTCACGGCAAGCCTCCAGGGAATACTTAAAGGGGTTTACGCAGACACACTTACCCTAACCCGTTTCCCTAACTAATTACGTGACAATTACCATTTCCCCCTTGAAGAAATGGACATTTACTAGACAACTTATCACCACTGAATTGCTACTTATTACATCGAGATCCTGGTACACTCGAACAGCATGGCATACCTAATTAAACATCCTAATTACCCTTTGAATGCATACCCCCCCCTCAAATGTAACAATATATATATATATATATATATATATATATATATATATATATATATATATATATATACACACTACTGGGGTACGCTTACACATTGGAAGCAATAAGGAGCCATGCTTCCCCATTGACTCAGGTCGCTCACCTGCATTTGATTTTTCAGTTTTTTTTATTTTCTCTTTTTTTTTTCATTTATTTATATTTTCATTTACAGATGCTTTCTGACAGTTCTGTGGTTTTTCCTGGTGGACAGGCTTCGATGTCCATCAGCGTGCCAAATTACCTTGCTTCCCCATTGTCTCGGGTCACTTACCTGCATTTTCAATCATTTCTTTTTAAAATTTATTTATTTCCTTTTTTTTTTCTTCATTTATTTATATTTTCATTTATGGATGCTTTCCAAAAACTCTGTGAATTTTCTCGGTGAATTGACGAACACTTTCCGATAGTTCTGTGATGTTTTTTCCCTGTGCAATGGCTTCGATGTCCATCGGCAAACAAAATTACTGTGCTCCCCCTTTATCTCAGGTCACTCACCTGCTATTTTTTTTTCATTTATTTCTATTGGCATTTATAAATGTTGTCCGATGATTCTGTGATTTTTTTTTTTTCTAGTGTACTGGCTTCGATGTCCATCAGCACGCAAAATTTCAGCTTTGTACGTCACCCGGAAGGTGACTTTAATGTCAGTCAGTCAGTCAGTGAGTCAGTGGTAAGACGGGAGCGATATATATATATATATATATATATATATATATATATATATATATATATATATATATATATATATATATATATATATATATATATATATATATATATATATACATATATATACATATATACATATATACATATATACATATATACATATATACATATATACATATATACATATATACATATATACATATATACATATATACATATATACATATATACATATATACATATATACATATATACATATATACATATATACATATATACATATATACATATATACATATATACATACATACATACATCACAGAACCATCGGAAAACATCCATCAATGAAAATATAAATAAATGAAAAAAAAAAAATCTAATGGAGGTGAGTGACCCAAGACAATGGGGAAGCACAGTTCGTGTGCTGACACAATGTGTTCACGTTCATCCATTGGGACCATTCTCTGTGCAGAGCATGGTGCTGCCTAAGCAGGGTTAGCATATCGCACTCATAAATATTATATATATATATATATATATATATATATATATATATATATATATATATATATATATATATATATATATATATATATATATATATGGTCACCAATATTTTTTATTGTGCTTGATAATACGAGTGCGGGCCCGTACGTGCAAAAAAAATTAACTTCATTGTGACGTCAATAGTGATGTCATAGCACTGTGTCCTGTCATTGGTTGGCAAATAAATGGCTGTAACTTGGGAACCGCTTGTCTGATTAATATCAAACCTTGAAAAGGCACATCCTCGGGTCCCCAGCAATATTCCTTGCAAGTTTCAATTAGATCGGACCAGGTTGTTGTCGAGAAACAGTGGTCGCAGACATGTACAGACAGACACACAGAGATTGCTGGAATTATAGATAGACTAGTGCGTGCCCGTACGTGCGTGGCTGTACGTGCAAAAAAAAAAAAAAATTAAAAATGAATTGTGACGTCAATAGTGTCGCAGACACAAATACAGACAGACACACAGAGATTGCTGGAATTATAGATAGATGATTACAATTATATGAACTAGAATTTCAGCATAAAAGTTCAAGCTGTGGATTGTAACCCAACAATGTCAAACACATTGCAGATGCTTTTTTCATTTTGTTTTGACATTTACAAGTAAGTTGAAGTTGTTCTGGTATTGAAAAGTAAAAGCAAACCATCTAAGGAACTCTGACCCAAACCCAAGTCCTGCCAGAGTGCACATATGCTCAAGTCACCGCTTCCTGGTCAACTCTTCAGAGCACAACCTCTTTGCTGTACTCCACACCTTGCACTAGTTAAACACTTTAATCACATCAGTTTGTCCAAAGTCGGGGAAGGTTAAAAATAATTCTCATGAAGGTTTATAAACCAGCGAAGACGGGTCAGCCTTTTAGGGTGTTTTTCATTTTTAACTAGCTCAAAAATTATTTAAATGTTGAATTACCTTTCAAAAAAAGTAGGAATTTAAGGACTACGGTCTGCAGGATCCCTTTAAATAAGAAAAATGAAGGTCCCCCTGGAAAGATTGTGGCAACAGCAGTTGTATCTCCCTGAAAGTTAAGTTTAATTTGGAATTATATCGGTACCTAGAAGTTATGGAGATAGAGGGTTATAGGGATGTTGGCAGAACTTTTAGGAAGCTTGATCATTGATGGGTGATTGAATGCATGTGGATTGAGTGCTGTTGGTAGGGGTTTCAACAAGGGGTGTTGTGTGGTTGATGTGTATTTTTTTTTTTTGACCAAGCCCATGCCCCCTCCCCTGGGGAAAAATAAATACAAAAACTACACAAAAAACACTTTATTTAATAATAATGTGACGTCCATGGGACTTGAACAGTCCCGCCAACGTAGAATGAGCCGAAACGATGGAGGCGGTTTATTTTTTATAACCCAAAGATGGCGGTTTTAATCGCTCCACAGCAAACTGGACGAGGAAGGTAGCACGAGTCGCTTTTCACCGAGTTAATGATGTTTATTTCTCTAACCAGAAATAATAATAAGACTCAGCAAGAGGAGGGATCCGGGGCGATTCGACGGGATAGTGGTGTGGGTTCGGGCGTGGGGAAAACACCAACAATTCCATTGGATATACAAATCTCAAACCCTCTAAGGCGCCAGGTACACACACACACACACACACACACACACACACACACACACACACACACACACACACACACACACCGTAGCTGGTGGTCAGGCTTGCCCGTGGTGTCGACGCAACAGTCACTGGATTGGCGCCGGACGAGCTGGCGTCGCGCTCGTCTGGTGTCGACCTCCTGGTCTAGGCCCAAGACCGCTCACAGCCGCCAGGGAGCCAGTTCTGGCGCCAAGATGCGAGCAGGAAAGGGAGGTAGGTCCGCCCGCCGTTCGGTCCCGTACTCCGAGCAAGCAGAACTCCAGAGCCAACCGAGGTGAGGCACGAGGCACAGCAAGGCCACGAGACATGACGAATCGAGGAACGAACCAGCGCAACAAGAGAGCACGCTCAGAGATCAACAGCCTCGACCAGACGCTTTCTTTTTATGACTCTTCCTCCACTTCTTTTCCCGAACAGAACCTTTTTATACTCGAGTCCTTGTCACTTCCAATCGAGCCGTTTTATTGGCCCTATACCGTCGCCTTCCGCCAATCATGATCAAGGGGCGGAGCCATCCGCAGCACTGTCCTGTTACATCACGGCAAGCCTACAGGGGATACTAAAAGGGTTTACGCAGACACATTTACCCTAACCCGTCTCCCTATCTAATTACGTGACAATTATCATTTCCCCCTTGAAGAAATGGACATTTACTCGACAACTTATCACCACTGAATTGCTACTTATTACATCGAGATCCTGGTACAACTCGAACAGCATAGCAGACCTAATTAAACATCCTAATTACCCTTTGAATGCATACCCCCCCCCCCCTCAGACGTAACAATAATAATAAAACATTTTGCATTTTCTTCTTTTGAACATTTTGCATTTTCTTCTTTGGATCTTGTGTTGATAAATTAGTGTGGAGTTGATGTCACGCAGGCATGATGGGCTGAATGGCCTCCACCTTTGTCTAATATCCTTGTGTTTCCTTGTGACTGCCACATAATTAACCTCCGCCATCTTTGAAGATGGATGGAGGTTACTGTTTTCGCCCCTTTCTGTTTGTTTGTTTGTTTGTTTGTTTGTTTGTGAACAGTATTATGGAAAAACTCCTCGACGGATTTCGACGAAACTTGGTGGGGGGGGTTAGGTATGGTCCAAGGATCTTGCCATTTAATTTTGGACTTGGTCCCCCCCCCTAAAAAATTGTGAGGAAAAATTTTTTTTTTTTGCATTTCTACATGTTTTAAGTGATTTCCAACCCCCCCAAAAAATTTTTTTTACCCCCCACCCCCCAAAAAATAGAGAAATTTTTTTTGCATATCTGCACGTTTTAAGTGATTTCCAACCCCCCCCCCAAAAAAAAGTGTTGGAGAAAAAAACATTTTTGCAATTTTTTTTCAACAAAATTTCGATTTATTTTTTTTATTTTTTTTTTTTTTTTTGCATTTTTACATGTTTTAAGTGATTTCCAACCCCCCCCCCCAAAAAAAAATGTTGGAGAAAAGAACTATAACTCTGTCAGCACTGTTGACACCATATTTAATGAATAAAGGGGCTGTCACACCTTGACAATTTAGCCAACCTATGCCGATTTATGAAAAATTTGCCTAATACGCTGGCACACGTCGAATACGTTATGGGTAGGTTTTGTGTACATTAAGAGCACGCTGAAAAACACTGCCATAAGTCATAGTACGCTGGCTTTAATCGTTGAACTTTGTGGTTTTTCTCAACTCTTCGTATGCTAAAAGTTTTACGACGTACTCGGCGTTTGGCTCGCACGTTCCGCTACGCGGGCCATAAGGTTTAGGCACGTTATGCGATCGTTAACGCACGTTATTTATATGTTACTCATATGTGGAAACACGTTGAGGTAACATTTGCATACCCGAAAGTTATTCATAAACTCTAGGTAACGTTTTATAAGCACGCTACACGAACGTTGTTCACAGCTCACAACGCGCTACTAGAAAGTTTCTCATACATCGAAACACATCAAAGTAATGTTTAGGGAACCCGTGATTTATTTATAATCTACGAGTAACGTGCTTGGGAATTAGTTGTAGAGCATGTCCTACGAACAAATACGTATGTAGACGTATTTGAAGTCTTCATGACGACCACAGAACTTACTGAACACGTTTCTAACAAACAGCTGACGTAGAATGACGTATTCACAGCTATTTGGGGAATTGGTATGTAAAAAGGGCCTTCGCAGGAGGAACCAGTCTTTTTTTTAGACTTCGTGGTGAGTACATGTTGATGTCATTCTGAGAGGTGGAGGATACGGCAAGGCTAAGACGACAATACCTACCTGTCCTCGAACATCAACATGACCTCATCGAGTTGACACTGCACCAGTTGGGTGCCAATAGAGCCGGGAGAAGAAGACGTGAACGGAGGAGAAGGAGCTGGGTCAGACCATGGATCGGGAGGCGACGCCATTACGGCATATATGACCAGCTCATGGTGGAACTCCGGAACGAGGACCATGCATCCTTCATGAACTTCCTGCGAATGCCTCCAGCGATGTTCGACGAGCTGCTAGCCAGAGTGGGTCCAAGGATAACTAAGGAATATTATGAAATCATTTCAATAGTCCAGTGGAAGCAATTTAACTTGTTCAATGGAAACGATTTCAATTGCCGAGCACCAGCGTCCAAAAACAATAGGCGAGTGACAGCAAGTTAACTCGTTCAATGGAAATGATTTGAATTGCCTTGCACCAGCGTCAAAAAACAATAGGCGAGTGACAGCCGTTTATTAAAATAGTTTAGTGGCAGTCAATGGATAGCAAACGTCACGTAATCGTAAACGATGCGCTCCCACGTTATGCATGCGCTAGGGCTAGACTATCGTTGGGCATAGGCTTTGGACGCCTAAAACACGATAAGCAATCGTTGGTATAACTCATCTATAAGTTATCGAAGCGTTCTGTGTTCATTACTAGTACATTATGCATTTCTCAAAGTCTTTTTTAATAATTTCAATTGTAAAACAAAGAAATATTTCATCTTCGGAATGAGGAAAAAAAATTAGCCCTTTCAGAACATCGAACAATGGTGCAAAGTATTCTCCTATTCGTTGATGCAATGAGGATCCATCATCCCTCACAGCCTCCACATCACGCTCACATACTACTACTGACATAGACATACAGCTACTACCAATGCTACTACCACTACTACTACTGCTACTAGTAATAGTACTGCTACTATTGATACTACCGGCATTCACATCTACTCACCATGGAGTCTGGAACGATGATGGGTTTTTATTGTGAAGCCCATTTGTATATACCAATTCCCCTAAACGCTGCCAATACGCCAGTACACGGTAGAAGTAAGTTAGAAACACTTTCAGTAAGTTCTATGGTTGTCCGGAAGACGTCAATTTAATTTGTCTACATACGACAATGTGCGTTTTACATACGTTACAAATAGGTTCATAGCATGTTACTCAAAGGTTAAAAGCACGTTTTACTTAGGTTCAAAACATGCTACTCATAGGGAAACGCACGTTACTCTTACGTTCATAGCACGCCAGTCATTGGTTCAAGGCCAGTTATACATAGTTTCAATGCACATTACTCATAGTTTCCAAGCACGTTAAACATAGGCTAAGCTGACGCTACTCATTTGTTCAAAGCACGTTACTCATCGATTAGAAATTTGGTTTCAAGTATGTTGGCCATTACCTTGACGTGCTTCGACTAATGAGTAACCTACAAGTCACGTGTGTTCGCCATGTTTAAACGATCGCGGAACGTGCTAGGAACAGATGCCAACGCATGCGAAATGTGTGAGCCTTACGTCGAGTACGTCTTAAAATTTTCAGCATGCTTGAAATTTCACGACGTACCAAACGGACTAGGTAATATGCCAGCGTACTTCAATGATTTCCAGCATACTCTAAACGTATACACAACTTACCTCTAGCGTATCTGACGTGTGCCTAGCGTTGTAAACACATTTTTCATAGAATAGCATACGTTGGCAAAATCGTCAAGGTGTGACTGCGATGTTGACACTTCAAATTCTCAGGCAGTTTTGATTTCAATCGGCGTCCGGCAAGTTCTTAACTGGCTACGCCACGAGTTCGCCGGCGATACGTATAGCACGCAAAGGGTAAGTTAAACTCGTTTTTCATAGGTTTTGAACGCCGACCACAAGGTAAGCATTCGTTGGTAAAAGTTATGTATAACACGACGAAACGTTCTGTGCCCGTTACTAATATGTTATGCAAACGATCAACACGTTATGAATACGCCAAAAACTTTAAAAAAAAAAAAACATCAAAATTTCAGCGTACGCCAGCGTTTTACATACATTTTTATATGTTGCCATTGCTGCCTAAAACGTCAAGGTGTGGCAGGGCCCTAAGATATAAGGTTCACTTGAGTGACCCAGCAGTATTGGCGGCGGAGGTTTTGCACTCTCCCGAGTGCTTCCCCTCTAGTTGTGTAAGTTATGATTGCAGTTGTAAAATTCCATTTTCTACATCAGGCATGCACAAACATCAGGCATCCTATCTTTGTCAATAAATTCTGCAAGCCTCCATCCCAACCAATATTGCAGCATAATTAATACTTGTCAACTCAAATCCTTCTCTCCAACTCATGCAGCTGAACACACCTGGCAGTATCTTTTCTTTTCCAGTAACTGAGGGGAAGTGGGCTTGCACATGAAAAGGGCAGAGTAGACTGGTTTAATGGGGCAAAGATGTCATTATACCAGCGCCTCCCTACAATTTGTCACCAATGCGTACACACCGGCCAGCACATTCCCATACTAAACAGCATATGCACTCACTGTCCAGCACATATTCCTGCAGACAAGCCAACACCCACATCCTCCAGCTGCTTGATTACCCCATCCTACCTTCATTGGAGGTGCCCATCTGTCCACGTTACTTCCAAGTATTTATCAACTTATTTTTAACTTCCGCCATCTTCGAAGATGGATGGAGGTTACTGTTTTCACCCCTTTCTGTTTGTTTGTTTGTTTGTGAACAGTATTACGGAAAAACTCCTCGACGGATTTCGACGAAACTTGGTGGGGGGGGGTTAGATATGGTCCAAGGATCATGCCATTAAATTTTGGACTTAGAAATTTAGGACCCCCCCCCCAAAAAAAATAGAGAATTTTTTTTTATATTTTTGCATTTCTGCATGTTTTAAGTGATTTCCAACCCCCCCCCCCAAAAAAAAAATGTTACCCCCAACAAAAAATAGTGAATTTTTTTTGCATTTCTACATGTTTTAAGTGATTTCCAACCCCCTCCCCAAAAATTGTTACCCCCCCAAAAAAAATTTAGAGAAAAAAATTTTTTTTTTTTGCATATCTACATGTTTTCAGTGATTTCCAACCCCCCCCCAAAAAAAATTGTTACCCCCCAAAAAAAGGAATTTTTTTTTTTTGCATTTCTACATGTTTTAAGTGATTTCCACCCCCCCCCAAAAAAAAATTGTTAGAGAAAATTTTTTTCATTTCTACATGTTTTAAGTGATTTCCAACCCCCTCCCCCAAAAAATTTAGAGAAAAAAATTTATTTTTTGCATTTCTGCATGTTTTAAATGATTTCTAACCCCCCCCTAAAAAAAAATTGTTGGAGAAAAAAAAATTGCAACTTTTTTTTTTCAACAAAATTTCGATTTGTTTTTTTGCATTTCTACATGTTTTGAGTGATTTCCAACCCCCCCCCCCGCCCCCCCCAAAAATAAATCTTGGAGAAAAGAACTATAACTCTGTCAGCACTGTTTACATCATATTTAATGAATAAGATATAAGGTTCACTTGAGTGACCCAGCAGTATTGGCGGTGGAGGTTTTGCACTCTCCCGAGTGCTCCCCCTCTAGTTTTCAACTGTGTAATTGATACATCTGACATGCTCGAAAACTACAAATTGAATATGCGTATGCCTGCATCACATACTGTACCTGCTTCGACAAAAGATAAAATAAAACTAGAAGGGCACTCTTCAACATCGTCACGTCGCCAGATATGCCTTCACCAGATGTCTTTACCCACATTATTTCATCATTATACATACTTATACCAAGTTTGATTTAAATCTCTGAAAAAAAGATTTAAAGTAGTAAAAAATTCTGGATTCCAGACCATGCTTCTGATGAGGTTGAAATTTAAAACATATATTCCGTATGAATACAAGATCATAACTGTGATGTTTCACGTTTATTGATGAAGCCGTTCAAGAGAAAGAATTTCTCTAAGATTTTCGGTCAATCCAATATGGCTGCCAGACCATGTGACCTATTAATTATTCATGAATACCTTGGTCTCCCCAAAATTTGGGTAATATGTGGGTGAAGGTGGGAAACATCTCGGTCTGTCAAGCCGTTCTGGAGAAAATTTTTAAAGGTTTATTATCCCCTGAAACTTAGTCCGAAACATGGGCTTATAGATTTGGTCTTGATTTTCGTGTGTGTGTGTGTGTGTGTGTGTGTGTGTGTGTGTGTGTGTGTGTGTGTGTGTGTGTGTGTGTGTGTGTGTGTGTGTGTGTGTGTGTGTGTGTGTGTGTGTGTGTGTGTGTGTGTGTGTGTGTGTGTGTGCGCGCACAACCATATCTCAGACATGTATGGACCGATTTTATTTGTTCTTGGCAAAAACACAACAAATGATGGTATACATATGAATATCATTTTGCTTTGTGATGCGATCAAAGATGGCCAACTGGTGGTCATTTTAGTTGAAACCTCCCCCTCCCCCCCTGGTGTTGAACATGTCCTCAACCATTTCTCAGACATGCATTCACTGATCTTGTTCAAACATGGCAGACAGATAAAGAATGATGGCTCACATATGCACATCAATTTTTTTTCAAGATCAGATCCAAGATGGCCGACTGGTGGCCATTTTGTGTCCCGAACCATTTCACAGATGCATGTACGATTTTGTTCAATCTTGGCACAAGCATAGTACATGTTGGCATACACGTGCCACTCACTTTATTTTGTGATTTCATCAAAAATGGCCGACTGGTAGACTGGCAGCCATTTTAGTTGTACATAAATATGAGCCCTTTAACTCCACACAGCAAAATTACTAAAACAACAGGGGCTATGATATTTTATGTCTTTTTTTAGGTGTTCTTCAAAAAATCATAGCTGCCAAACCATGTGACCTATGACATCATAGGGAGAGAACTTTTTGTTCCTCATGGACAGGCGATCATACTTGTAAAGTTTTGGCTCAATCTGTTCAGCTGTTTCGGAGAAGATTTTTGAAGGTTTTTATGCCAAAAAAAAATATGGCTGCCAAACCACATGACCAATGACATCATTTAAAAAAAATTCCCACTCAATTTCGCCTTAGATGACCCTCAGAATCTTTCACACTGATCGGATAAAGTGTTTGACGTATTTAATTGATGACTTCACAACTCACAACATTATAAAGTATGGATCCACATGTTGCAAATGCAGCATGGTTTTAACCACTACTCATCATTTCCAAGATTTGCCATGTAGTTGGATAAGTGTCCACCCCCCCCCCCCTGAATTAATACTTGGTGGAAGCACCTTTGATAGCAATTACAGCTGTGAGTCTGTTGGGATAGGTCTCTACCAACGTTGCACACCTGGATTGGGTAATATTTGCCCATTCTTCTGTACAAAACTGTTCAAGCTCAGTCAAGTTGCTTGGGGAGTGTTGAAGGACAGCAATTTTTAAGTCATGCCACAGATTTTCGATTGGGTTTAGGTCAGGGCTCTGACTGGGCCACTCAAGGACATTTATCTTTTTATTCCTCAGCAACTCCAGTGCAGCTTTGTCTGTGTGCTTTGGGGCGTTGTCATGCTGAAATGTGAACTTCTGTCCCAATTTCAGCTTTCTTGCAGAGGGCAGCAGGTTTTCCTCTTAGTATGTCGCTCTTTCAAAGTTGCCATTGGCCTCTTGGTGGCCTCTCTGATCAGTCTTCTCCTTGCTTGGTCATCCAGTTTGGAAGGAATGGCCTGGTTTAGGCAGGGTCTTGGTGGTTCCATACGCTTTCCACTTCTTAATGATTGTCTTGACTGTACTCCAAGGGATATTCAAGACCTTTGAAATATTTTTATACCCATTCCCTGATTTGTGCCTTTCCAAAACTTTATCCCAGAGGTCTTTTGAAAGGTCCTTAGTGCTTATGGTTGAGTCTTTGCTGTGAAATGCACTACCCAGCAGAAGAAACCAACAAGAACAGCTGATTTTATTCCAAAATTATCAGAATCACTCAAATTTAACAAAGGTGGAGGCCAATTAATTTTATGTGTGATTTTTAAGGTGATTGGTGACACCTGATCTAATTTACAATTGCTATTATAAGGGGGGTGGACTCCAATCCAACCACGATATTCTTGTTTTGTATTTTTAATTATTTTCCGAAATTTGTAGAATTTGTTTTTCACTTGGAAGTTGTGGGTTACGATGTGTAAATAAAGGTGGAAAAAGTCTGATTTAAAGCAATATAATATCAGGAAACAAAAGGTGAAAATCTTGAAAGGGGGTGTAAACTCTCTGTTGGATATATATATATATATATATATATATATATATATATATATATATATATATATATATATATATATATATATATATATTTATGCACTGCCTCCTTGCAACGATGCGAGTGCCCCAGATAACCAGAGGGGTAGTATAGTAGACAAACTTTATGGACAATAATATATCCCATCTAGTGTTTAATAAGTGAAACAAGAATATGACAAAAAAACAAGGATTTTAACAAGTAACTCATTAATCCCTACTGTCTCCCTTTTAAACACGAATACCATTTAATAAGATTTCATCACAATGATTTTAAAAGAAACACTCAATGCTTTTAAAACTCCCCAAAGTTATGCATGACAAGTTTCAATGCAGTTTTGTTTTAACTCATGACCTTCAAGTTGGCAACTTATCTCATGTACCCAGTTCTTAAGACCCCTGTAAGGTATGACATTTGATGTTGAAGTTGGATGTGTTCACGTTTGAAGCAGGCTCTGTTGCCCTGATGAGTGCGCACAAAGTGATATCCGACTGGCCAGTCACGTTGCGAGTTCCCAGAGGGTGATGTTCATACCACCGAGGCCAGCAGATGAACCCGAGTCCACGACTCACCATTAAGGACCACACTACAGACCAGCAATGCTGAGGAATGAGGAACTTGCCCTTGGCTTTTGCGATATGCTCAGAGAGGATTTATCTGCTTGAATGTCGGCCCTGTGACACCAGCAGATTGTAAAAGTTCATTGAGAACCAAACCAGCCAGAAGATAAGATCTTACGGCATCCGCAGAGATGCAGCTTGTTCGAGAGTCAGGGCTGTGGTCAACATTCCACTCTCAGCACCCTCATTGCTGTTGTAGCCGGTCTGTAAAATCATCCAGGCTAAGGCGAGCAGTTCATCCAGGTGGGCTTGGATGAGAATGACGACATGAAGGAGGAACCTATGGTCCAGGAAACTATATATGAGAATGACATTGAGGGAGAGGGTGCAGTATGGGGCACCATGGAAATACCAACAGAGCTCGAAGACTTCCACCCACATTCCTCTGAAAACACGGACAACAAAATGGATGCGGGACATGCGGATTTGAAGGCGATGGGCGATGGCTTAAGGTGTGGCATGCGTGAGGGATTGGCAGACATGAAGGCAATGGGTGATGATGTGGCATTGAAATTCTGAGCTGTATGGGATGAGGTGAATGGAGTAAAGGGGTGTGTGGATGGTGTCCAGGAAGAGATGAAGGTGGGTCAGGTCAAAATGACATATAAAATACAGACAGAGATAAAAGGATTTAAAGAAGGGCAGGAACAACGAAAAATAGAAATCGGATGTAATAAGGTGATAAAATAATTGAAAAAGGCCCAGAAAGAAGCCAAGGATGAAATGATAGCAATCAAGAAGGAATGCAAGGTGAGACATGACAAGGTAACCCAGAAAATAGAGGAGATGGGACAAACGATAGAGACAAAAGAAAGTGAGATCCTGTGAGGAGAAAAGGAGCTCGTAGCTGTTCCTCTTCCTTGGGAGAGAAAGCAATATCAAGAGAGGGGAAATAAAGCGAGATCCTGGGAGTACGAAGAAGACAGAAGTGCATGAGAAGAGATGGGGAAAGAGATATATGAAGAAGGAAAGGGTAGAAGTGCAAGTGTACTGGACAGATTCACCAAAGAACTTGTCCTTAACCTAAAAGCTTGTCCTGCGAGGAGCAGAAAGCCCACAGTGCGGAGGAGGGCAGTGTGGAAGGCCAGAATGTGGTTTGGTTCGTTGGGAGCTGCTGGATATGGGGACCCAGCAGAAACGGAGTTGTTTACTGCTGGCATGTCTGGGATGCTGGAGAGGACTCGCCTACTGGGTCTGGGCACCTCAAAGAGGCAGCTGCATGTCTCATCACGTCACATAGCCAATGCCCATCTTCCCCATTTTCCAGTAAATTTGGGCTTATGCAGCCCTGTAGGGGCTTTGTGAGGTGAGGGCGAAAAGAAAAGACACCACTTTTCTTTTCTCCATACTTTACTTTTCTTTCCT
Source organism: Eptatretus burgeri (assembly GCF_056783735.1). Lineage (NCBI taxonomy): Eukaryota > Metazoa > Chordata > Myxini > Myxiniformes > Myxinidae > Eptatretus > Eptatretus burgeri. The sequence goes on from NC_140963.1 coordinate 47,720,356, forward strand.
CCTCAAGTTTTTCTTTGTCGTCGTCTTCTCCCCTGTTTGAATGATGGCCATGTGTCCTTTGTGTAAATAAGGTTGTTCAAGAATACGTGTTATGGTTAAATCTGTTCTTATGTGCCTTTTGCTTTCTTTTTTATATATACTCGCTTTTAAATGTTGGCTTGTGTGTGTAAATAAATAATTGTTTGTTTTTATTTCTAATCTGTCTCAGTTGTCTTTTCCTTTATTGGTCCAACACAATGTCCAAGTATAGTTAGATGGGAAGTTGTCCCCCACCTGATTTGCTCTATTAGCCAGTGCTGCACCTATTTGTTCCAGTTGGCAGAAGATCACCAGGTGAAATGCTGAGGGTGTGGCCTCTAGTTTGGTTACCATGCTAAAAGAAAGGTATCACGGAAACATCGAAGTGTAACCTTGGTCTCGGCCAGTAGTCTCAGTCAAGAATATCTAAATCTGCCATCTCAGAATATCCAACTCCTTAATGTCCATTTCTTTCATATTTTTTCTTTTCTGAAGCTCCAATTTTCTTCATTCTTCTCGTTCCCGAATCTCCATTTCTTTAATATTTTCACTCTCCCGAAGCTCAAAATCTCTTTGTCCTTCTCTTTCCCGAATCTCCAATTCTTTTATCTTACGTAATGTTCATTCTCATGCTCTTGTCTGAGAGTCTCAATTTCTACGTTCCGAATGTCGAATGCTTTTATCCTTTATTCCCTTTCTTGCGATCGGTTCGGAAGTTCCATTTCCTTTAACTTATATTCCCTTTCTTCTGCTATTTCTTTTTTTCCACATTTCCAACTTTTGCAACTCCACATTCTCACTCTTTTCATCCTTTACCAATTAGGTGACCTGCTAACAGTATCTCATGGGCTAAGCTCAAGATCTCATTCCATTACAGTTTTAGAACAACAATTTTATAATGAATTGTCCATTCATCATCTGCTGATACTTTAAGTGGTCTCCACTTCCTCATTAATACTCCACCTTTTTTAAAGTAGCCAATTGGTACTTTGGTAGCCTCCTTCTCTGTGAGGGCTTTATTAGCTACCATTCTTGATTCAACATCATTCCTTTGCTCTTTAATAAGTCTCTCTTTTGTGAGACTCAACTTTTCTGATCTGCTATCAGATTTGTCTTCAGGTCCATGAAGAACATGATCATCACTAGTGTTAACATAATCACTGACCTGGTCCATAAAAGTTCCTTCTAACGTGTATGCGTTTTTGAAGTCCACATCCTTTTTCACTCCTCTCTCTCTCTCTTCAGAGTGCTTCCTTGACTTAGAAAAAGTCAATGCACATTATGGAAACAGATTAGGAATCTCCTTCTCTAGCTGTCCTGTGTTAGTCTTTGCAATCGATTCATGAAACCATTTGTGGATTAATTGAGACCAGCCTAAACCCTGTCACAGACGGATTCCGTTCATTCAACCACCCTCACCAGCTCAACCACACTCGAGGGACATGGACTGAACAGGGCGTGCTTGCCCCCGCCTACTCATCCCCCGCCCCTACCCCATTCCCCCTCGCCTTCAATTTGCTTACCCCCGCCCAAAAAATTAATTACCCCGGCCCCGCCCCCGCCTCTTCACTCCCCGCCCCACGTCTATTGATTCAGCACCCCACTTGCCCCCGGGCCGCCATGCCCTGTCCACCCCTCACACTCAACCCCACCTAATTCACCCCAGCTCCCGCCCACTCATCCCCCGCCCCATTTCCCCCCATCTCCCGCTTTGAATTTGCTTACCCCCGCCCAAAAATTTGCTTACTTTGCCCCCCCCCCGCCTCTTCATTCCTCACCCCATCTCAACGAAAAGTGTTTATTCTGCTTCAGAGTTGAAGGTTGACTATTGCCACTATGTGTGATACACTCTTACAGGTACGAACTTTCTTTCAGTCCAGGTCACAGTACCGAGAAAAACGTGACACGACCGCTATGAGGAGCACAAAATTGGTCCTTCAGTATTAATATATAGATTCCACCACCGGCTATTTTATTTCCGATGACAACAGAAACTCCTTCCACTGGAAGAGCAGACTGTAAGCCGACAGTTACAAGTCCAGATATCAATTCAGACTCTCGGAAAAGCACCTGAAGAGGTGCATTAACAAAACCACCAACTTTTTGTTGCAATACACTGGTACCAGTTACCATTCTCTCAGATAGTGGCAAAATGCTCTCCAGCTTAAAGACCGAGATGTCCCCTTGTCTCCCAATATTTTCACAGGTCGCTGATTTGCATCGTCGCCTACAGGTGACACAAAACCCTCTGTAATGAAAGGCTTGTATCCCTCATTGATAACGTCTGAATCTGGCGTCACCTCCTTCATGGATGATTCTCTAACGGTCACTGTCTGCAACGGGTGGTTTCCAACATTAAGAAGTGCAGTTGAAGAAATTTTGCTGATGTTTCGTTTGGTGTCTTTACACTAAATAACACTGAAACCTTCTGTGTCCTTTCGTCCTGAAAAGAGAACAAGTCGGCATAGATGAATAATGTGTGGGTGTTCTCCGAACACCAGGAAAATTTACTTTCTGGTCGACAGGATTAGAATAACCCCACTTGGCATGCAAGGTATCCAGAAAACCTTTAGGTGAGGGTCCTACTCCCAGACTAGGTTTCCTGTAACTCGCCAAGTTACTTTTACTTTTATTTGTAAAACCTGGTTTGTTTAAATGGATTTTGTGAGTTAAAGCATAATTGTCGGCTATTGTTGCTGCGGTGTACAATTCGTCTTTCTTTCGTTCGTCCAAATGTCAGAATGCAAGCACCGCTTAAACTCGTCCACGAACAACAACTGCCTTAATCTGTCAAAGCCATCCACAATTTCCTTACAACGACACCACCTGTCAAACAAAGTCTCTTTTTCCTGAGCAAATTCCACACGAGTTTCGCTCTCCTTCCTACACTGCCTAAACTACTGCCTGTAAACCTCGGGGACTAATTCATACGCTTTAAGAATAGCAGTTTTTACCTCATCATACTGTGCACACAGATCATTAAGTAAAGCAGAGTAAATATATTGAGCCTTCCCTACAAAGACACTTTGCAATAACATCGTCCAAGGCTCCTTTCATTCAATGCCTTTGTGATCGTTTTGTGGTTTCACCTGGTTATGGTTTAATTGTTTCAGAATTTTAATTCGCAATTTTATTGCTAATGAGCCCCAATGTCTGTTGTGATTTTAAATCACGGACAATAATCCACCTTTTCACTTCTGGGTTCATGTGCGAACATGCACTCAATTTCTCTGTTGGGTTTGTATGCAGTCGAGCTCCCAATTTCCATTTCGGGTTTATCAAGGACGAGAATCCACTTTGCTTTCAGGGTTCACCCCAATCGAGCCCCCAATTTAATGTTACGCACCAAAGCAAGAGCCACAGTTACCCGAAGGACAAGCATGGCAGAAAAGCTTTGCGGACAACAATATATCCCGTCTCATGTTAAACAGGTGAAACCAGCGTACAACATAAAACAGAATGATATTTAATAAGTAATTTATTAATCCCTACTGTCTACCTTTAAAACACTAATGGCATTTAATAAGATTCCATCACAATTATTTTAAAAGAAACACTCAATGATGAAAAAAAACCCCAAAAAAACCCCAAAGTTACAAATGCCAGGTTCAATGCAGTTTTGAATTAACTCACGACCTTCACGTTGGCAATTTATCTCATGTACCCAGTTCTTAATAAGACCCCAGCAAGCTACCAACCCACATATCACACTGAACAACGTCCTTAACACACACACACACACACACACACACACACACACACACACACACACACACACACACACACACACACACACACACACACACACACACACACATCAAACAAAAATACTCGGCGTCACTTTCAACACATCCATGTCATTCTCAGATCACATCACAAACATAAAAAAACAAGCTCGAATGAGCTAAGATCCTCGTCCTCTTAATGATATCATAAAAACGAATATGACGTCATTGTGATGTATCAGGTTTGCGATAAATTATCTGTGCTAATGCCCGCCTTGATTCCCACAAACAAAATTCAAACAGCTTGCCGAGTTTCGGAGATAATGGTATAGGCGATTTCCATTCGCGGCGATATTATGACATCAACTTTTTTTTCTCGGAAGAATTTCCAAAATCGGAGATGGTGACTTCCTGCACGTGGGCTTTCTGCATATACGTGGCAAGTTTCACGAAGATCCGATGAAAACTCTGGGTTGTGAAACAAAAAATAGGAATGACGTCATAAAAATTGATATGACGTCATAGTGATGTATCATATGTGCGGTAATTCATCTCTGCTAATGCCCTGTTCGATTCCTGCAAACAGAATTTAAAAAGCTTGCCGAGTTTCGGAGATAAATTTTTAGGCGATTTCCATTAGCGGAGATATTTTGACGTCATAACTTTTTTTCTAGGAGGAATTTTCAAAATCGGAGATGGTTACTGTCTGTGCAGGGTATTTTTACTAATATATGCCAAGTTTCAGGAAGTTTCGATGAAAACTGTAGGCTGTGAAACAAAAAAGTCCACAAGAAGAAGATGAAGAACAACAACGTGAGTAAGACTTAGAGATCCTCCACGAGGATCTAAAAAAACATGCACACTCAGGCTCAAATATTTAGGGCACTCACAGGAACCAACTGCGGATACCACAAAGAAACAACATCACTAACATACAAACAACACATTAGATCAGTAATTAACTACGCCAGCTCATCTTGGGCCTCCAGCCGATCAAACGCATACCTCAACACCCGACAGACCATACAAAACAAATCCCTTCTCATCATCACAGTTTGCACATTAACAACACCCATTGAGTACCTCCACACAGACTTAAAATGATAAAAATCAAAGACCATCTGGACATGAGAGGTCCACAGTTCCTTGCACAGTGCCAACCCTAATTACCCTTGCCACTACATGTACAATCACCCACAGGCCCATATACACATTATAGCGACACCACAAAGACACCACAGTGACATCCTTCAAAACATCCCCCCAATGAACAATGGAAACTACTAAAAACACATCCACACACACTTCACCATAAACGCAATCAACAAACTAGGCCCAACCATTATCCTGGTCAGTAAACCCCCACCCATCCATGACACTGACCAACTACTCTCCAGGTCCAATCGTGTTCACCTTGAACGCCTCGGCTGTGGACACCACCCACAGCTCTTGCACTACAAACTCAGACTCGCCGACACCACTGACGACACCTGTAACTTCTGCCAGGCTACCCCACACACAACAAAACACATCATGGAAGATTGTGCAGTCCTGGCTCCACGAAGACAAGAGCACACCATCATAGATGCCAGGGATCTCTGGGTCGCTCCTGGGAGATTGATCGGCTATCTCCATGCCATGAGCCTGTTCGAGCAGAACTAACTGGAGAAACACAACAAGAAGAATAACAGAGGAAAAATGTCAAGGAGTTTGAGAATGGGAGAAGAAGGAGATAAGGACAACCAAGAGAGAACCACATTCTCTTGAGCTACCATGCTCTGTTCCAAGCGGTACATACAATTTTAAAACTGACGTTCCTAGAGAAAGAATAATCAGGGGTCTTCTGTATGTGAACCTGGGAAGGTTCAGGGACTTGCATATTCCCTGACAATGACAGATCAACTTCAACCCACTGTGCGTTGTTCTGTGGATATTCAGCTTTACTTCTTATATTATACCCTGCAAGGTATTCTTCACTGAACTCCCTTTATTCATGGAACCTACCTGTCAGACATTACTGTGCTGTTATCTCTGCAACGATTTCAAATCTGCTCCTCGTATACCCCGTTTGGCATCATTTTGTGTTATTTGCGTTCCATTTGCGAGAAGGTTATTCATCCCTCCAACATCTCCTCTCGTTCAAGTAACACATCGTCCTTTACAGCATGGAGCTCCCGTCTTCATCATCTGTGATACAGCTTTATCTGTGGACTTGGGTTCTTGTCTGTGCTTTGGTGATATGAGGACTTCATCTTCTGAGAACTTGTAAAACGTGACTGTTCAGTCGGCTTCATCCTGTGCACACTCTCCAGACTAGATCCATTCGACCGGGCTCACCGCTGATCTTTCACCCATTTATAACCCGCTCGGGTTACTTTACGAACTGCTTGCTGGAGCTATGTTTCCACATCGAGAGTCGTGACTTCATTTACAGCTGCATTGTTGTCTATGACGTTTGTACTTGGTTAATTTGGGGATTCTTAGGAAAGTCATAAAGTGTTATGTTTAATTAATAATATTGTGGTTAACGGAGACAGTCGGGATTAATAAATATTCCTTATAAAGTTACCCTTCTGTCTCCTGTCAGATGGTGGTTTCACCCTTGAAACACCACAAAGGGCACAGTAGTATTTTCTGCCACGACACCCTCTGGGTTAACGGTGTGCTCGCTGCGGTGCCCTGTGGTCCACACTTCACATCGCAGAAAGCACCACCATGGTGGCCGTATGATTTTTTTTCAGGATGAAATTGTGGATGGAGTCAGGTGAACTGTCCAATCAATGAGTGTAACTCGGACAGACGCACTCACTCTTGCACGGCTTTATTAGAGTAGAGAAATTGTGGATGGAGTCAGGTGAACTGTCCAATCAATGGGTGTAACTCAGACAGACACACTCACTCTTGCACAGCTTTATTAGAGTATAGAAATTGTGGATGGACTCAGGTGAACTGTCCAATCAATGGGTGTAACTTGGACAGACGCACTCACTCTTGCACGGCTTTATTAGAGTATAGAAATTGTGGATGGAGTCAGGTGAACCGTCCAATCAATGAGTGTAACTCGGACAGGCGCACTCACTCTTGCACGGCTTTATTAGAGTAGAGAAATTGTGGATGGAGTCAGGTGAACTGTCCAATCAATG
>NC_140963.1:47732241-47757241 GCF_056783735.1 Eptatretus burgeri
GCTACGTCGTTCAAAATGGACACGTCCCGTCATGGTGAAGATAAATCTAAGATGGCTGCACCCATGAAGATAAAGATGAAGATGTCATCATGTGACTGCAGCTCTGACACTCCTACCCGTCATCTCACCACCCACCCACCCCCATGACGCTCTGTGACGCTTTGGAACCAATTTGTGTATGTATTACAATTGTGTGTACTGGGTTGTTGTGTACTTCTCCAGGCCGCATGCTCTTGTCATTCTCGTTCAAATCTATGGCTGTGTTTGTTCGATCATTCCCCCTGCATGTTGTCCTGCTGCCCCAATGTCACTCTGTTGCCCTTTTCCATAATCTGTCTTTGGAATAAACTTCCATAATCTTTTCTTATAGAATAAACTATAATCTATAGAATTCTATAATCTATAGAATAGATTATAGAATAAACTTTTCTATAATCCTCTGTCCTCAGGCTCTTCCGTGAGCCTCAATTTTTGTAGGAAAAAAAACCCAATAAAAAGTGTACTTTGGTGAAGGTGGGATGAGGGAGCGGGGGTGTTTGTGATGGAGGCCATATTGCAGTTGGCAGAGTGTTTTGGCATTCATGACAAATCTTGAACTTTTCCATGTTAAAAACCAATCCTGAATAGCTCACCATTCTGTTTCAGGGGATGAGGGAAGCTTGTAATTCCACTGCAATCAACTTGCCTTCACTGTGCTCTGCTCATGTTTCTTGATTTTTGTATAATTTGTGTTTATTTGTATTTGCACAGCCCCTGAGTGCCAAGCCACCAGACACCGTGTCCTGAGGAATCCATATCGGAGTACATCATTCAACTCTCTGTCACTACAGCACTCAGCTATCCATGAGCTTGTGTGTGATCACAGACTGCCTGCGGCTTGGTACCGTTTTGAGCTTGATGGGCAGCACGCCCAGATGCCAACCTCCTGTGTTCCAGTATGGCTACCTGCTATTTTTTCTATTTCTCTTGAATATATATGTATATATTTTTCCTTTTTAAGAAGAAGAAGATGCTTCCAACCAAAAGTAAAAACTAGATCGACTCCGCTAATATGAGCAAAAAAAAGCAAGAACAGACCCGGTCTTAGGCAGCATTTCACCAGCTTCACAGCCGGCCTCCTCAGGCACAATAGATGATTGTGTGTAACATAGGAAGCTAATAATAAAACTTTCTGTGAAAGTCAATTTAATATCATAAAACTTGGAACCAATTTGTGTATGTATTACAATTGTGTACACTGCAATGGGTTTCTGTGTACTTCTCCAGGCCGCATGCTCTTGTCATCCTGTGTTTCATCCCCTTCTCTTTTCTTGTTCGTTCATTCCCCCTGCATGTTGCCCTGCTGCTCCATTGTAAATGTGTTGCCTTTTCCCCCTCTGTACCTTTTAAGTACCGTGGAACCCTGACATTCGCGTGCGCCACTTATTGAAGGTTTATAAAATGTGACCTGCTTCGACATTCATGCTTCCCTTGTTCATGTTTTGTTTTGTTTTTTTGGTGTTTTTTTTACACTTTAGAACTGGCCTTCTATATCCACTGCCACTGATATTCATTTAGCCTGAGAATTCTTCTCCAGAACCCTGCTCTCTCTTCTGCACAGATTCATCCCGTCTCGTCTTCAATTATATATCTTGCTCATCCTTCCGCTTTTGGTACTTTGAATCCTGTAGTGAGGCAGTTGCTTTAAATCAACTTGCGTTATCCTCATGGAAGGGAAATCCGACTGAAGGCAACCTCAGATCATTCCATAAAGCCTTTAACAAGTGTATGTCTACTTTCTGGAGAGCCAGCAAACAACACCTGTCCAATCGCAAGAGCTTTCAAACTTGTCTCCTTCCGCTAAAACCTGGTGGTGCCTTGTCAAGTCCATCTCTGGTGCATGCTCCCCTTCCATCAGTTCCCTCACTTCAAATGGCATCACAGCTGACTCCGCTTGTTAAGAAGTCAGGTAGCATTTGTCCAAACACTTTAAAAGTTCTTCCAAAGGCAATTTTTCTTTTGATCTACCTTGTATGGTACTAGTAAAGGTTAACTCATCTTGTTGCCAAATCGGAAGGGTGTCATTAAGATGGCACCATATTCAAACATAATCAAAATAAAGACCAATTACTGCACCATAGTCCCAAGAAGGAAGATATAGCAATACATACACACACACACACACACACACACACACACACACACACACACACACACACACACACACACACACACACACACACACACACACACACACACCCCACACATCCATACATATTAAACACACAAACACAGATATATTATGTACTGGTAAGTACTTGCAAAAGATATTTTATTTGACGTTATAACCTTAACTTGAAAGCAGTTGATTGATTTCCCAACAGTTAAAATTTACTATTTTTTTTATTATTTTTTTTATTTTTTTTTGTATACCTTGGTCGAGGCTCGTATGAGAGCTAACACACAACTCACAGCAAGGAGGCATGAGACAAGAGGGGTGGGAGTGGAAGGGACAAAACATTGGGGAACAGACACAGGTGAACTGTGGAAGGGAGAGGGATGGGGATGGGACGGGGAACATGGCGAGGAGAAGATGGACATTACAGGGACTTTCAGGAAGGAAAGCAGGAGAATTGAAGGAAGTGGGCTTGGGTGGATTATCGGGGGTAGAAAAGATCGAGGATTTGGATGGGGGAAGATAAGAGGTGGTGGTGAACAGCTGTTTTGAAAGCCTGGAGGGAAGAATGGGAAAGAATAGAGTGAGGAAGTTTATTCCAAAGGCGGGAAAAAAGAGGAATGAAAGAGTGAAGATGAGCAGTGATTCGTGATTTTGGTAGTTTTACCAGAAGGGGGTTGTTGGCGGACCTTGAGCGCCCTGTGGAAATGTGGTTGGGACAAATCGCAGAGAGAGCAGGGGGGGCAAGGCTGGAGAGGAGTCGGTAGAAGACAGAAAGACCACCGACCAACCTGCGGTGATTGAGTGAGAGGCCCAAAGACTCAGCTTCATTGTGGGAGATGCCAATGATCTTAAAAGCCCTGGTTTCGACAGCGTGAAGTCGAGAAAGGTGGGAGGCAGGAGCACCAGCCCAGAGGGGAGAGCAGTACTCCATCAGGCTACGGACAAAAGCTTTGTAAGTGGTCAGGAGCTCAAGAGGGCCGAGGAAGGACTTTGCACGACGGAGGATTCCCAGTCGGCGACTGGCTTTTGAGGCAAGGTTGGAAATGTGACTTTCCCAGGAAAGGTCATGGCAGATAGTGAGACCCAGAAGCTTGAAAGAAAAGACTTCTTCCAGAGGATTGTTGAGAAAGTGGATGGGGGTTTTGTAAACGGTCCTTTCGAAGAGACATAGTGAGAGTGTGAGATTTGTGTGGATTGAAAGACATGTTCCACGTGTTGGACCAGTTTGTGATTTTATCCAGATCTGCAGTGAGCGAAGAAGCTGCTGCTTGCCGGTCTGAGGGATGACAGATGGTACGGCAGAGGGTGGAGTCATCGGCAAAGAGAAATAGAGGATTTTCCAGAGAGTCCGAGAGATCATTGATGAAAACCAGAAAAAGAACAGGGCCCAGAACGCTACCTTGAGGAACTCCAGCCTGCACAGGAAGAGGGGATGAAAGAACTCCATTTAGGGCCACATGTTGACTGCGACAGGAGAGGAAGTCTGCGAGCCATGAGTGGAGATGGCCTTGAATACCATGGGAAGAGAGTTTGGTGAGTAGTGCAGGGTGCCAGACTGTGTCAAAAGCACGTGATATGTCCAGGGATACGGCTCGGATTTCCTGTCTGGCATTGAGGACCTCCATCCATTGATGGGAGAGCAGTAGCAGCATATCCAGGGTAGAGTGACCTGGTCTGAAACCAAATTGATGATTGGAAATCAAGCCATTGGAGAAGAGGAAGGATTTCATGTCTGAAGCGATGATGGATTCCATAACCTTGCTGATGATTGGGAGAAGGCTGATTGGTCCGTAGTTACAGGGATCTGTTTTTGCACCTTTTTTATGCAGGGCAGTGATGTTAGCAGATTTCCAAGCAGATGGCAGATGACCTTGGGAAAATGAGAGGGTGAATAGAACAGAGAGAGGGTGAGCAAGAGCAGAAGAGCAGGCTTTGAGGACACGTGGGCTGATGCCGTCTGGACCGGTTGCAGAATCTGACTCGAGGTTTGAAAGCAAGCTCTCCACCTTGTCAGGAGAAAAGGATACAGAGTCCAGGGACAGTTGGGTGCGACTGGGTAAAGTGGGTAGAGATAGTGATGGGTTTGGGACACAAGATTTAGCTGCAAACACCGAGTTTAGACATTCAGCTTTATCACGTGTGGAATCAGCAGTGCGGCCATTTGAGGTAAGGGAGGGGATGGAGGGGGAACATACACCAGAAACAGATTTGATTAAACGCCACCAGGATTTTGAGGAGGGAGAGAGGTTTGAGAGTTCAGACTTGAGATGAGAAAGATGTTGTTTTCTGGCTCTCCTGAGGGTAGATACACACTTGTTCCGAGCTTTGTGGAAAGAACCGAGATTGCCCTCAGTTGGGTTTGCTTTCCATGAGGCAAAGGCAAGTTGTTTCAGGACAACTGCCTCACCACAAGCTTCAGTAAACCAAGGGCGGGAGGAAGGGTAAGACAACTGAACACGAGAGGGGATAAATCTGTGCATGAGGGAGAGCAAGTTTCTTTGAAAGAATTCCCAGGATGAGTTGATGTTTGAGAAAGTAGTGATAGGAGACCTATCACTATTCTATTGTTAACTTGATTTCTTACCTTAACTTAAGTCTATTGTTAACTTGATCAAATGCAAAAATCTTGCCAACTAATAGCTGGATTATCATGAAACTTTAGGTGTTGATACTTAAAGGTAGTCCTGACAATGTGTAGTAATATGGTGAACATCAGTCAAAGGTCAAGGACAGCCAAAATGTGAAATCTTTGGACCATAATTGATGACGCAATGTCCAAAACACATCGGACAAAGTCCAAAATGTTCCTCTAAGTGAGCTCTGAACCAAAAGGTTAGTGACACTTTTAGTCTTCAACTCCAAGTTACCATGCAGTTTGGACCCCCATTTGTAGGGAACTCGTTTTTTTTTTTTAGTAACAGAAAGCATTTGTCAAATTAGAACCAAAAAGTTAAAATCAATGAAATTATTTAAGGTACTACAATAAATGTCAACACGGGAGTTCATCTGTTTCTAGTGGTTCCTCATTTTCAGGATTTTGGCAGCTGTTTCCACAGCCACACATATCCAAACAAGCTAGTCCATTTTTGCAACGATTGTTTTTGCATCCAATTGTGCAGTTGCAACTTCGTAACTCTAACAGGGCTTTTGGAGCAGGTAGATTTAGGCAGAGAATTGGTTGCAGCTGTCCCTTGATGTTCTCCCAATCGTAGTTTGTAGCTGGTGGAAGCTCTGGGTACGGGTGGCTTGATGACTTACACAATTCTTCGGTGATATGTGATATGTGATGGGTTCTTTCTGTGTGTGGAATCAAAGTTCAAGTTGTGGGTGGTAATAATTATTGGCCTTCTTTACCAAGCTGAGCAAACAGCATCCATCTCAATTCTGATATTTCTTCAGACTCCATGCTGCGGGTCTTGTATCGCAAACAAACAAGTCTTTCAAATTTGACGGCAAATCCTGTGAGGAATCTCAGTGCCAACACCAAGTGCCCTAATTTTCCGCCGAATTGTAAGGTCTGCATCCAAGAAAGCACTGAATTGGTTTGCTTCCTTCTTTCCGGAAAATGTTCCAGTGTTGTCACTCTCTTTAAAGGCGTACCATCCTATCAAAGCTGCAGCTCGCTTGGATCCAAGCTTATTGTTGTGGTTGACGAAATTCGCAAACCACCATTCAGGTCCCTTAGGTGAGATATCTCGGTAAGTATATGTGTAGTTAGGCCCAAACCCGTTGTTTAGAGGGAATAAATGTCATTCATGCGGGCTGCGACCCTTCTAGATGGCCGTTTTTCTTTTACTATCTTTATTTTGGACCAGCCGCCATTACTACCACCACCAACCACGTCTCAACAGCCATCACTCAACAACCACCAACCGCAACGCCGCTTCACAACAACAGCCACGACCTTTACCGTCACAACTCGCCTTCGCAACCATCGCATCACCGTCATTCCCACGCCGCTTGTGGGCACCGATACTGGACTCGTGCAGGGCACGCACCGAGCAGGGGTGCAAAAGCGCCGGCCTTTCCGAAGAAAACGGATCAAAAACGACTCGCCCACTTCTGTTCCGTCCTATCGGCGAGCGTGGGGCGATTTGGCCCCACCTCCAGGTGCGTTGGAGTAATATCGCTATATGCAAATTCATGGATCAAAAAGCATTCACGCCCACTTTTCCTCGGTCCAATGGGGAGCCAGTTAGAGGTGAAGGGTCGGAGGTAAAGGGTCGAAGGTGAAGGAGCGAGGCCACGGGGCATATAAGGGGCCGCGCTCGCCAAACAGAAGAGTACGGAGGGGAGAGAGTGAAGAGTTCGGAGCCAGTGAAGAGTTGGGACGAGTCAATAGAGGAGACGGAGAGGGCGGTTGGACGGAGCTGTGGAGAGGTGGCGGCGGCGAAGACGGTCGAGGGGGTGCTCGTGTCGGAGTCGGGGAGCTGCAGAGGGAGAGGCCGGCGGCGGGACCGAGGTCGTGGTGGAGACGCTCGTCGCGGGACCCGAGACAGGGAGATATCCACCCCCCCCCCCGAGCATCAACAACCCCCTCCTGTTTCCCCCCGCGCTGAGATAGTGCGAGAAGGGGGCCCCGTTCCCACCCCATACCAGGCAGTCCCAGCGAGGCCCGCGGAGTCGGGGCGCCAGCGCCATTTTGCGGCTCATCACCAGACGGGTAGGCCCGACGCGGTCTCGGCCCCAGGCCCGCCTACCCCCCTCATCCTTGAGGGTGGTCCTTTTCTTTTGCTTTGGGTATATGTGTTGTCGGCGCCGTCTGTGAAGTAAAACTGTATAAGTGTTGCCGTGTGCTCGGTAGCCGGTTAGATCTGCATTGTTGCATTTGCTTTTTGTGTAATATTGTGTTTCTTCTTCTTTTACATTTGCTTTTGGTGTAATTGTATATGTGTGCTTTCCGTTCATCGTGAAATAAATGTGCTTTATGTTGAACTGTTTTCCCGCTTCGCTTCGTCTTTTCCTCTATTGAATCTCCATCTTACTTCACGTAAAGGGTTGGTCGTGGGCTAAAACGCCCGATAATTAATCGAACCGTCCAGGTTGACGATAACACCGCTCAGTTATCCCGATAGTACGGAACGGGTCGCTTAAAGTGGCCCGTGTCCGAAGTCGACCTGCGGCGAGGTGCGATCGCCCGGTCTACCCTCCGTGTGGGTACTTAGGTAGGTCGAATTTGGCGAGCAACCCTATCCCACGCGGGGGGCCGATTGGCACGATCGTGGTGAGGCCGAAAGGTCCACCCGTGACTAGTTCCCGGCGTTAGTCCGAGAGGGTCACGACTGGATTGTCCGTCCGGTGGGCGACGTGCCGCGATTCGAGTTACGTGGCCGTTCGCACGCCGGCGGGCGCGAATCCGCAACATTATCATAGCATTCTTGAATACTCAACCGTCCGTTTTTATTCCTAACTTGGGTGGTTGATGGTGGAATCTGAGAATGGTGTCCTATCAAGAGTATGTAGACATCTGTGAAGCATGACATCAATAGCATTCAGAACGAACAGCTGATCCCCTTCCTTGAATGTAAATCTTTTCTCAAGCAGTTCTGGCATACTAACTATTTATTGAATTGGACAGTTTGACTCTGTTACTCCATGATACATCACAAACACTTACTTTGTACTGTTTCTGAAATTAGAAAGCAATTTTTGTGATCGTTATACTGTTAGTTCTGACTTTCTTTTAATATGAGACAAACTTTGTTTTTTTATACGAGGTACTTTTGTGTCGTCATTTACATGGAAGTGGATTGCAGTTGTTTCGCCAGTCTTCTTTGCACGCATTCATTCTTTCAAGGATTCCTTGATATATTGGTCAAAGACTACCCTAATTTCATTGAAATGTTTTGCCTGATTTACAACAATGTTAACAAAGTGATCTACAAAATCTTTTGAGGAGTCTTTTTCTTTACCATATGTACAATGTACACAGCATCAACAATAAGCACCGATGATGCATCGTTTTGATTGGGCAATGCTTCTCTCGTAGTGGCTGAATCTATATACAAGGGCTCTATCCTCTGCATCAGGGAAATGACCTGATGTTTTGAAGAGAGCATGATCATAGAGCAATCTGGGTTGAAATTTGATGGTGGAGCAATGTTGAACTCATGTTTTCCAATACACTCTTTGATATGTAAATTCTGCTTTGCTCTTTGAAATTGCAACCAATCTTGATAGAAGTTTCCTTTCCTGCTGTATTGCAACGACTTTGTCCTTGACCTTTGTTTTTAGACCTGCTCCTACGTCTTTGAAATAGGGATATTTATTTTCTTTTTTTTCTGAGGGCTACTCCAGAAGTCTACTTTCTTCTCCACCATTCTCCCTGATACAAATTCCTCCAAAGCTTTCTTTCCAGGTAAATCACGATCCTCCATATGTGGTTTGATTTGGTCAGGAACAGCAGCAAATGATGAACGATTGAACATGTCCTCTTTCAAGATGGGATTTTCTTGTGTCGATAGTGCTTGAATAATTTTTGTTGCATCCTGTAATATCTTGCTACTCTTGCCACCGAGAATTTTGTGGTGAAGAGATGCTGGTTTCCTTGATTCAATTCTTGCATAGTCCTTGAATTGATCAACAAGTCGTGCGACAGTCGGAGATCCCAGGAAATTCCTTTGCCATGTTTTCTTCACTTCCAATTATGCCAATGAATCCACTTCTGCCTTTCATCTTTTGTGCTCCTGTTCGATTGCATGATCAAGATCTATTGCAGTGAATGACTTTCCATTTTTGGTGATTCCAAAATTGCCCTCTTTTCGAGAATCCCATGTGTCTCTGTCAGTAGCTTGCAGCTCCATCATGACGGAAACGTATAATGGGCCCCAATGTGCATAGTTACACATGCACATAGTAAGGAAGCAACTTTTCAATCGTTGCCGGATGCATTTTCCAATCACTTTTCTTGGCACTCCTGTGAACATTAGTAAGGCCTCTACCTGTTTAACATATTTCTGCATGAACTTCTGGACACCCTTGCTTTGAGAATGTGAAAGCCACATTTTTTTTTTCCTTTCTCGTCACTGATACCGATCCATTGATGAACTTCCTGGAATTTCTCTATAAAAGCAGTTAAATTTTTGTTTGAATTGTCATATCGATAAGTATTAAATACTTGCACCACATCCATCAATTTGGCCTTGAGATTCTTCTTGTTATTTGCCACTGACTCTTCAAAAAGTAAATACTGCACTGCCTAGCATTGTCATGGTGTGCGCTTCCAACTCTGGATACAATTGCCATCCCTCAATGATTTGCCGTACTCTGGCAGACCCATACACACCAGATATTTCCCATGCAGTGTCCAACCTGCTCCCCTCAATGTACTTGCCAAGACATTTCAGACTGGCGATGGTGATGTGTCGAGCTCCCAGCCTGATGCACCAAAACTTCTTGTAATCTCTAGTCTTTACGGCTCCATTATAAAGGTAATTATTGTAATTAATCCATGGTAATTATTGGTCGTTTAAAATAACATATTACAAAAAGCTAAGATGAGATGATTTTTTTTATCAGAATATATGTTATTACATCATGTTTTACAATCGAAGCACATTCAGTGAGGGGATATTGGCTACACTTTCCAAGACGGCTTTCTCATCATTTTTGATTATGTCAGAGCTAACTGGAAAATGCTGTTCTCATTTAGCAACAACTTCAGTTCAGCTCTGCTATGACCAAATTATCACTATCAAAAGAAACATTGCTTTTGACATAAACTTTAAAATACACCATGAGTCTGTACAAATGCTACCCAACTCGAAGGCCTCAGTTCTGTGTTTGCTCCAAATCTTGTGTCCCTAACCCCTCCCTCTCTGTACCCATCCTTCCCTCTCATACCCAACTGCTTCTGAATTATGGGCCTTTTGCACCTGAAAAGGTGGAAAACTTTCTGGAAACCCTCGACTTTGACTTTGCAACTGGACTGGATGGCATCAGCTCATGTTTCCTAAAAGCCTGCTATGCTGCTGTTGCTCTTCTTCTCTCTGCCCTTTTCACCCTGTCATTTACCAAAAGTCATCTTCCAACTGCTTGGAAATCAGCTAATATCACAGCATTAGATAACAAAGGTGCAAAAAACGGATCCCCCTCGACTACAGACCAATCAGATGACTTCGAATCATCAGCAATTTCATCGAATCCATCATCACAGTTAACATAAAATCATTCCTTTACTCTAACAGCTTGAGCTCAGATCATCAATTCAGATTCAGACCTGGTCACTGTACCTTGAACATGCTGCTTCTACTCTCCCAACAATGGATGGAGGTCCACAATATCAGGCATGAGATCAGGGCCGTTTCTCTGGACATATCTTGTGCTTTTGATATATAATAGTCTGGCATCCTACTCTGTTCTCCAAACTGTCTGCCTATGGAATCCAAGGCGAACTCCACTCTTGGATTACTGACTTCCTCCACCCTCGTAATGAATGTGTGGTTCTCAACGGAACCCTTTCATCTCCTTTCGCTGGCAAGGCTGGAGTACCCCAAGGCAGTGTTCTAGGCCCCATCTTATTCCTAATCTTCATCAATGATCTCTCCGAATCTCTGGAAAATCCTCTTTATCTCTTTGCTGATAACTCCACTCTCTGCCGTGACATCTCTCATCCTTCTGACAGACAGACAGGCAGCAACCTCTTTCCTCTCCTCAGATCTTGACAAAATCATCAACTGGTCAAACACTTGAAATATGTCCTGAGACATTTCTCCCTTTCCCTCTCCCTCTCCCTTTCAGGACTGTACCACAAATCCTCCCATCTACTTTCTCACCAACCCTCTCAAAGTTCGATATGTGATCCAAGTCAAGAAATGTGTGGTGATTATCCATCAAGCCTTGGTTTGCATTGGATTTTGTCATACTCTTTGGTCAAACTCGTGTGCATGATCCATATCGAATGATGTAACATATGTGTGTGGCATGATGAACGAGGGTGGAGAAAATGCAGTGACATGACTGCAAAGGTACCCATCTTAATGAACTAAGATCACATAGCAAACCATTCTGCCAAAGCTCGGCATCTGCTGCAGTTGCAGAGTGGTAAAAACATAACTTACTCGAGAGAAGGAAGGGTATACGGCATGAGGACAATGCTAGCGGAATGGTGCAAACACAGTTTAACTTACCTTGTGTATGCTGGGTGACAATATAAGGAACATGCAAGATAGTCCAGTAAATTTAGCGAAAATTTGGCTAAACCCACCACTAATTGCAACAGAAATGAAACCACTTTTATTTGATGGAATTGGGTCCTAGAAATTCCATCAAAAATCCCACTAAGTCCAGGTATTGGAACATGCTGATTTTTATGATTGCAAATTGTGAATCTACCAATCTCATGAGCCAATAGTTCTACACCAAAATTGACATAACTCAGTTAGTTTTTACAGTAGGAACCTAAAATTGGTATCTATACCTACGTTTTCATAGCTAATCTTTCAGAAAAACATGGTGTTGAAGGGATATGACCATATTTCAGGCCTCTTTTAAGAGGTAGACCTACCCCGTAAGGCTGCTGCCAATGATTGACATGGATCCGGGTGACTTGACGTGTATATACTTGACCTTGTGTTTTGTGTTTGATCATTCCAATCGGTATAAGGTTACTCCTGTGATAACCTTTGATCAAACACTCTGGTGGAAGGCTACCACCATCCTGGAAAATGAAAAGGAGGGAAGTCCACTCCAATCAATTATACTGAGGCTCGGAGGTTTCCACATGCTCATGAGCTACTTGGGTTGCATCGGCCATTTGATGGAGGGATCTGGATTAAAGGAAACTCTGGAACAGGTGTTCGCCAGCAACACTGTGACTCACATCATGAGTGGCAAAGCTGTTGCCAGGACTATGAGGGGACATTTCCTTGTGGATACTGCCCTCCATGTAATCCTGCTGGCAGATTCAAAGTCACCTTCTGAGACTGAGGATGAATGTGATGCTGATGAAGAATTTGAAGATGAGGAATCTTTGCCCTCAGTGGTTTTAGATAGAGCCCAAGACGAGGAATCGACTGATGAGGAACAAGGGGTACCAGATATCATGGAGAATGTTGCAAAGATGCTTGACCAACTGATTGCACCGAGAGATATCCCTGTCAGAGGTTGACTCATCACCAACATTGAAAACAATGCAAGCCTTGATTTCTAATGAAAATGACACACCCAAAGAAAAAATGAATACTTGTCAGCTGTGGACGATGTACACGAAGATAGTTGACATCAAACGCAAATTTCTAAGATCAGAAAGGACCAAGAACTGGGCACTTCATCTTCACGCAATGCATGACATGTTACCTTATCTGGCAGCTTCAGGACACAATTTATACATGAAGTCATTGCATATCTACTTGCATAAGCTGTGTGATCTTGAGACCAGAAAGGAGACACTTTGCAATCAGTTCAAAGATGGACTTCATGTTGTGCACAGGTCTGAGAGATTCTGGGCTGGGTTGTCTCCTGACTTGGTAATAGAACAGGTTCTATGCATGCGAAGCCTCAAAACAACAGGTGGTCTAACCAGAGGACAAGGAATGACAGAATCGCAAAGGAATGTGTGGTGCATGTCGAGTCCGGTTAGTGCAGAAGTGAACCAAGCTATGCAGTACCTTACCTCTGTAACCTTTGCCACCAGTGAGCAACACAAAGACCTGTCCACAGCCCGTCAGAAGAAGGATTCTGCCGATGTGAACAAACTGATTCAATTCCTTCAGGACAAGAATCCATTCGATAAGGAAAGTAGTCTAAGGAATGTAGTGACTGGTGTAATTGCAGCTGAGAAAGTGAATGTGACTCAGGCTAAAGAGGTTGGGGATAGCATTCTGGATGGAATATTTGGGAAAAAGCTGCAACTACACATTTCGGAAAAAAGATACAGCAATTACGATGGAATCCAAGTCAAAAATCCGGATTGATGCTGAAGATGTGCACATTGACCCTCAACTACTGTTCCAAAGACTGGTTATCATTGGTACACAGAAGGACAAACTCAATGAAGCCTTTCGTCATGAACTGTGTGGGTTCCCTGCAGCTCTCTTTGAAAGACGAGATGTTCTCTTAAAGGCCACTAAGCCGGTGCTGGCAAATGCCATCTGGGAATTAGCACCCGCCATCTCTGACGAAGACCAAGAGCAACTTGAATCCAGCCATATTAAACATGTCATCGACGGAGGTGCTTTGCTGCACAGGATCCTTTGGGAGAATGGACAGACATATGATGCCATATGTCAAAGATATACTACATACGTAATGCGGAAATACAAACAGCCCACCGTGATCTTTGATGGATATGACTGTGGGCCTGCGCCAAAGGATGGCACCCAATCCAGACGAATTAGATCAGGAGCAGTCAGAGATGTCCATGTCTCACCGGGTATGCAACTCAACATGAAGAAAGACGACTTTTTGGCCAGCAAAACTAATAAGCAGAAGTTCATTAACATGCTGAGTAGTTCCCTGGAGAAATCTGGCTGCGAAGTTCACCAGGCAGATGGCGATGCTGACATAGTTATTGTGGCACATGCTCTGACATCTGCTGAGACATGTGACACCATCATTGTTGGGGATGATACCGACTTGATGATACTTTTGTGCCATCATGCCACTAGCAACCACAAGAAACTTTACTTCCATCCAGAGGCAAAATCCGGACAACAGCAAAGGTACATGGACATTCATAAAGCAAGATCAGAGCTGGGAGATCAGGTGTGTCATGACTTGTTTGTCCATGCCATGAGAGGTTGTGACACAACTTCGAGATTGTTTGGTTTTGGGAAAGCCATGGGGTTGAAACTAATCCAGACTAATGATACTTTCATCGAGCAGGCAAAGGTCTTTAACAGATCAGGATGCACACAGAGTGAAGTCGCTGCCACTGGAGAAAAAGCTATCCTGTGTTTATACAAGACAACTGCTAAGATCGATGATTTAAACGAACTAAGACACCAGAGGTTCCTTGAACTTGTGAAGACGAGCAAGAAGGCAATTCAACCTCAAAGTTTACCACCCACTTCAGCAGCCGCAAAGTTCCACAGCCAGCGTGTATATCATCAAGTCCAAGCCTGGAAAAATGTAGGGCTTGATGCCGAAGAGTGGGGTTGGAAAATTGTAGACGGACAAATGATTCCGGTTCAAACTTGCGAGGACGTTGCACCCAGGGAATTACTTGAGTTTGTGAAATGTCAATGCAAAACTGGATGGAGCACAAATCACTGCAGCTGTAAAAAGACTGGAATATCATGTACTTCGGCATGTGGGGAGTGCAGAGGTGTATTTGAGAATGGAGGAGACGATGGGACTGAAATGACAGATGGTACTGATGATAATAATGACACCCCAGTATTGAAAATGAAGATAATTGGGACAATTATCAACTAATAAATTCAATTTATACTTTTCTATTATGGAGATGCTGTAATATCACATCAACAGTTTAACTGTCTGTGTTATTAATTAATGATTGATGGTATTTTTATGTACTTTTTCATATGTACCCTAGTTATGCAATATTTTTGACCACGAAATAAACATTGTTCCAATACTGCAATTAATTGGGATTTTTATTATGTTATTTAGTGCAGACCAAGGGTCTAAACTCTAAATAAAGTTGGTTTTGTTTCTGTTGCAATTAGTGGTGGGTCTAACCCTAAGTTGACTGGACTAAGAGCGAAGAAGGGTTAAATGGAAAGATTCTGGATTAAACTCGACTCTGTGCTGCAATGATTAGAGCGTCCACTCTGTCTGGGAAGTTGGCGGTTGAATCCTGGTGAGACAATACCAAAGAGGTTCTCGCTCCTCCACAAACCTCAACAATGTATTCAAATTTTTTTACCGCTTCCACCCCACAATGTGGTCTTCCACCCCACGGGGTCTAAGCGCTGCTCGCATTCTCTCTTTTCTTGTGTCCAGTTCATTTGAACGTCTATTTCTCCATTATTCGTGAAACAGAATTCGATGAAAATTGACAGACATATACCAGACACACGCGCTTAGGCATTAACTGAGCCCAAAGTGCGATTGCGGCCCTTCGGGCCGAGGAACGGCCCATTTTGGGCCATTTTCTTAAAATTGTTATTTATCGGTTATTAGTGAACGGAACCGAATCAAACTGGACAGGTATATTCTCGAAACCATTCATCAGGCAATAACTAAACCCAAAGTGCGATTCCAGCCCTTAAGCTGAAGAAACGGCTTTTTCAGCCGATTTTCTTAAAATTATTTCTCGGTTATTAGTAGACGGAACCGAACCAAACTTGACAGGTATATTCTGGATACCATTCCCCAGGCAGTAACTGAGCCCAAAGTGTGATTCCGGCCCTTTAGGCCAAGAAACAGCCCTTTCGGCCCATTTTCTTAAAATTGCTATTTCTCGGTTATTTGTGAAAGAAACCGGACCAAATTTGACAGATATATTCTTGAAGTCACTCTTCAGACAGTAGCTGAGCCCAAAGTGAGATTATGGCCCTTTGGGCCAACAAACGGCCCTCTCGGCCCATTTAATTTTTTTTTTGATATTTCTCAGTTGTTCGTAAACAGAACCAAAGCAAACTTGACAGGTATATTCAAGAGAGCATTCCCCAAGCAGTAAATGAGCCCAAAGTACGATTCCAGCCCTTTGGGCTGAGAAACAACCCTTTTGGCCCATTTTCTTAAAATTGCTATTTCTCGGTTATTTGTGAAAGAAACCACACCAAATTTGACAGATATATCCTTGAGGTCACTCTGCAGGCAATAACTGAGCCCAAAGAGAGATTATGGCCCATTGGGCCGACAAATGGCCCTTTGGGCCGACAAACCACCCTTTCGGACCATTTTCTTAAAATTATTATTTCTCGGTTATTAGTCGACGGAACCGAACCAAACTTGACAGGTATATTCTACAGACCATTCCCCAGGCATTACCTGACCCAAAGTCTGATTCTGGCCCTTTAGGCCGAGAAGTGGCCCTTTTGGCCTATTTTCTTAAAAATAAATTCAATGCGCTGGGCATCATTAAGTCGCAAATGATGATATGAAACTAGCCTCACTCTTGTGAGGTGTTCTGGTTTCTTTTTCTGATGCGATGAAAATCTTACCAAATTTCAAAACTACCTGTCGTCCATGCTTTCACTCACCTGAGAGTTGTACGAATGAACTCCCATGGGGTATGTTCGCGATTCGAACTTGTTTTAATGGTGCCTACTGCTTCCTTGCTTGATTCTCAGCATTTGAAAAGGATAGAGCATGGACAAACAACCATAGGTTAGCAATAACTGCCATGCTTAAAGGGGAACCCAAACGCATTTTTATTTTTCCTGAAAACCATTGAGAATCATTAATCATGGTCTAATTTGTACTGGCGGAAAGTTGACGGAGCGACACGCTGCTCTGACGCAGGCTCCCGTACCTGACCTGACCTGACCTGACTTTGCCAAGGATGCATCAACTCGGCATATGTGTAGAAAATCGAAAATCATTCGCAGTTTGAGTTGCATCGTACTGGATACATAACCCGTATATAGTACGGATCTGGTGTTCTACTTCCAGGTGTGACATCACGGCTAATCTGAAGAAGAAGATTTCGACCTTCAATCGCAAATTTACCTGCTTTATAATTCGGGAATTGGAAAAAGACACATCATATCTATTTTGTAGAAAGGTATCAAGGGATAGATTACCCTCATGCTGGTTTGAGCCTTTGGGTTCCTCTTTAAGTAATGGACCAACTGCTTGCTTGACACTCAACATTTAAAAAGATAGTTAGAGCATGGGCAAACAACCACAGTTTGGTAATAATGGCGCAGGCTTTGATGGGCCTAATGCCCTCCTCCTGTGTCATAAGTTCCTGAAAAAGGAATATTAAAGGTCAACATGGGCCGAATTTCTAAAATGGTTAATTTCCATCTGATTAATTTGAAATTTGAACAGGATTTCAATATCAGCTCGTTGAATTCAACCACCAACTATTTTTGATGTCAAAAGGTCAACTTAGGCCGAATTCCTAAAATTGAAAGATAGGGCCAAAAAAAAAAAACGATATATATATATGTATATAGTGGCTGGCCATTGTATATAGTGGACCATATTAGTGGCTGGCACGCTCCCCAGACCTTACACCTCCAGATTTCTTTCTTTGGGGGCTCATGAAAGACCTTATTTATCGTGAAAAGCCTCGTACCATTCAGGAATTGAAGGCTCAAATCACTGCAAAGTTTGAGGAAATTGATATCGAACTCTGCAGACGTGTGTGCCGCTCTGTGCCTGCTCGGCTGCAATTGTGCATCGATCACGAGGGAGGGCACTTTGAAAATTGCAAGTAAAACAGCTTGGTACAGTTCCGCAATAATTTTTTCTTGAATAAATGGTTCGATAAACATGTCATTCATTTATTTCTACCTTCTTGTACACTGTAATACAAATGGCAAACAAACATCAACTAACAGAAATGGGGCGCTACTTCTGACTCACCCTGTATATGTGTGTGTATATATATGTATATATATATGTATATATATATATATATATATATATTTTTTTTTTTTTTTTGTTGTGGATTTCCGCCTGCCGGCGTGTGAACGATCGCGTCTAACCAATAGCGTCCGCTTCGCCCACCGAACGGACAATCCAGTCGCGGCTTTCCGGATCAACGCCGAAAACCAGCCACCGGTGTGTTTTTAAGCACACCACAACCTTGTCCATACCCTACCCGCGCTACAGGGTCAATCGCCGAATTGTCGATATACCTAATTAATCACGCGGGTAGATTATCGAGAGATTGTACCTCAACTGGACCGCTTGGAAACGAGCCGCTGAAGCAGCTCGCTTCCTTTTGGGATAACCGAGCGGGGTATTATCGCGCAGTCCCGTTGGACCCGATCACTTTACCGGCTATTTGAAAACCAACTATATTCCGAGTACAAGATGGCAGCTCAATTAAGGAAAAGATGCAACGAACGGGGTACATTTAAACAAGCACATTTATTTACGAACAACACATGTATGCAAAACACGCATGCAGTCATGTATCAATCAAGCAAAAGTTATGCCGAACAAGCACACAAGTATACAACCAACAAAAGTAATGTGAAAAAGAGCTACTACCGTCTATCTATTATGTACAGTTACTTATACAATTCTACTTTACGGACTTGGCGCTACAACGTTCATACAAAGAAAAACCCCAGGACAGATAAGGGGTGGATGGGACCCCTTGGGTCTTTATAACACGGAGCCGTGTAGACCGCAGAGGCTCCGCGAGGCCGCGCTGGTTACCTTCACCTCGCTGGGGCGACCCGTAACGTCCCATCCCTACGGCCGCTGTCGTGACCGCGGTCCGGCCCAGGCCTCGTCTGACGGCCCGGTGATTCAGGCCCAGCCGGCAACGCCTCAGAGGAACGAACGGGCCTTATGCTCTCTCAGAGTTGATGCTCTCTTTAAGAGCCCGTCCGTCCCTCGTGCTGCTCGGACTGTCCCGAAGCCCAATCACCTCAGACCGTTTGCTGCTGGCTGGCAACCTCTCCACGTCCCGTACACGAACGCGCAGCTCTGCGCGGCACAGCAGGCTGGGCTGCACCTTCAGCTCCCGTCTCCTCCGCTCTCCTCAGCTTCCCCACTGACTGCAAGCTCTGGACTTCTGCGCAGCTCCTCGACCTCTCTAGACTGACTCGCTTGGCGCTTCGCGCTCCGTTTATATGGGGTCCGTGAGGCGAGATCTGATCTCCGCACTCTCACCTCTGACCCCCACCGGCTCCGCCCCTCTCGCTCTCCTGATCCGAATTCCAAGGCGAAGCGTGCACAGAGCAGACGTGCGCTAAGACTGCGACCCTGGCGAGCAGACGTGCGTGAAATCACAGACTTGTGCAGCGAGGAAACCCCCGCATCTGTTTGCAGCGATCTCACCGTTGCCGGCGCAAAGATGGCGGCGCCCGCGGAGTTGAAGGTGAAGCGGTGTTGTTCCGTTGTTGGGTATTGGGGGAGATGCGGTTTGGGAGATGGTGGCTGTGGTTGGCGTTGTGGAGAAGGTGGTTGTGTGAAGGCAGTTGTGAGAGGAGTTGGTTGTGTGAAGGCGGTTGTAAGAGCGCTGTTGGTGGTCAAGGTGGTGGTTGTGAGCGGTTGGTCCAAAATAACGATAGTAAAAGAAAAACACTAACTCGAAGATCACAGCCCTGATCACACGAATAAATCCCATTAGACAACGGTGGGGAAATCTATCTGAACGCAGACTTATCGGCATAACTGATCTAAGGACCTATATGGTGCTCTGCGAATTTCCACAGCCGTAACAATATATATGTAACAATATATATGTAACAATATATATGTAACAATATATATATGTAACAATATATATGTAACAATATATATGTAACAATATATATGTAACAATATATATATATATATATATATATATATATATATATATATATATATATATATATATATATATATATATATATATATCTACACACTCCAACATGAAACTCCAAGGTGGTGCAGGAATGTAAACTGCGTGTTTGGTTTAATTTAAACACCCATTTGAAGATAATTAACGGCCTTATTTGTTCACCTCGCTGGCCCTCACTGGGGTCTGGAGTCGCCATGTTTTTTTGGCCTGCTCAACAATGCCTTGACTTGGATCAGGCTACAATAGTTTCTTCGTGGTAAAGTTTTTTTATCACTTTCCTGCCTCATATCATTGAATGCCTGATCATCATATCTGCATATTGCTGGATACACCGCAATGCTTATAAATGCCCGTAGATGCCAGTGTTCATGCCTTTATTTCATTTTCGCACATGCCATCACCTCTGAAATCTCTTAAACTTAGCCGAATTACAACATTTAATGTTCTGAATTGAACTTACCAGCAGTTATGACTGGAAAAAAGTGTTCATTTGTCCAATTCAGACATTGTTTGACATTTTCGGTGACTCCAGGAGGTGTTTAATATGACCGATTGGTGATCGCTAATCGCTTGCCAAGCTAGCTCTTCTTTATCAACCGTTTTGTTGGAGTACTTGCTTCAGTGCTTAAGCCACTTCAAACACACTCTCCAAGCTGCTTGGTTTTTCATTTGTAAGCCATGGCCATACAAGGAAAAAGTATTCGCACTGTCACTGAATATATCGATTGACTTGCACAAAGTTCAGCCTGAAGTTCAGTTCAGGCCCCAGTCACCTGCGTTTGGCCTCGCCTTGTCGTGCAGTGTCTCGAGTGGTGGCTCGCCCGCTGAAAATGTGGAATTTTATTTTACGCGACATTTCCCCTTTTTGTCTAATCTGCTTTCATTATACGACCCATCACTTCGACATCGATAGACACATAAAAAAACTAGAATGGCACTCTTTGATGCCATGGCGTCGACAGATCTACCTCCGCTCACATTATTACTTCATTATTCATACTTGTACCAAGTGTTATTTAAATCCCTGAACCCAGATTCAAAACATTAAATAATTATTGCTGCCAAGCAATGCATCAGATCAGGTTGTAATTTAAAACATATCTCCTCCATCACTATTAGATCACAATTGTGAAGTTTCACATCAATCGATGAAGCGGTTCAAGAGAAAGAATGTTTAAAAGATTTTCATTCAATCCAATTTGGCTATCAAACCATGTGACCTATCAATTATTCGTGAACACCCTGGAATTCCCAAGGCTTGAGGAACATATGTGTGAAGTTTTCCCTCAATCTATCAAGCTGTTCTGGAGGGAATGTTTTAAAAGGTTTGTTCTTCAAAAAAATTGTAGCTGCCAAACCATGTGACCTATTTTTCAAACTTATAATGAATGGTAAACATGAATTGTACTGAGGCCAATATCTGTGGACCATAAAGGGAGTTTGCACATACTGTAGAGTGCAAAAGTATGTGTCGAGTAGGAAATTTAATAATTGAGATGCGACAACAAAATAAATCATTGTACTCTGAAACCAAAACTACTTTCAAGGGATTTCGATAAACTCTTAAGGATAACAACACTTATTACAATAAGAAAAATCTCATCTGTTTTTATGTGGAATCAATAATCAGTGTGATATCGTTTTGCCTTGAGAACTGCCTCAACTCCATTTGGGATTGATTTAATGAGTTAATGGATTATGTTTGAGTCGATCTTTACCCACAGTGTTGTATTGCACTCGACAGCATCGTCGGACTGCTCACATAAATTTACCTTTCTTTCAAACGTACTCACCCTTCATTTATTCTGTTAAGAAAAAGTATCAGTAAATAATAACTATAACAAATTACAGAATATGGACACATATCTTCAATATTATGACAAATTTGTGTTTGAAATCGTGATTTCAGAAAGATCGGCATTGGTTTAAGTCAACTCGTACTTTTGCACCCCACTGTATTATGGTGTCCTCTTCCTTTGTAATGTCTGAGCCTTTTGAAGTCTGTGCATTATGTCTTTGTTTATTCACTTAACTCTTTGCATTTAATTTGATCATAATGGTTCAGAACACCAAAAGAGAAAATTATTTCTTGAATCTCCATTTTAGGAAAATGGGAAATTAACAGTTAATCACACTGGTTGGATCATGGTGAATTGAAGTGTACTGCATTTAAATCAAAACACCACACAGTTGCATGGGTTTCTCACATTTTTATTTTTAGGAAACGTATGGAATACTTCTAACGCTCCATATTATTTTCAAGGTTTTTCATGTTTTCAATGTTTGTGGAACTTGGCTACCAGGAAACTTTCAGTAAAGTCGAAGGGCTTTAGTTTGATTGTAACCCCTTTGGTGGGTGTCAGAAGGTGGAATGAGGCTTTTTCAGTTATCAAAGTATTCATCTTCCTTTTTTGAGGAACTGTATTTGTTTCTAACATGAAGATCTGGCATTTTCAAGCTTATGAGGGACCAGCAGGATGGCCTAGGCCCTAGAGGTACGCACACTCACCTCCGAGCTGTCTTGCCTGTATTGAAATTCCAACCCTGCTATACACTGTCATCATGGTGTTTCGCAAGCAGGGTGATTCATCAATTTGTGTGTTGTCCCTCAGATGCTTGTTAAACTTGGTGTCCGATCTACTGGCATTATTTGGCGGACATTGAAGATACCACGGTGTCTTTCGCGAAGAGTAGGCAAGCGATCGCTGGCACCCTGAACAAATTCCAAATTCCTGCTCTAACCTATAGGGTCAAAGGTGCAGAGACACAGCTGTGCCCCCAGGAAATAATGCCATCCACAGGCATGTGCTGCATATATGAATGAAGAAGACCAGCTTGTGTGATTCTTATTCCAATATTTTGTTAATAAACAAATTATCATTGTGCCAATGTTGATTCACTACCATGATCAGGTGGGTCAGGGGATGTTGAGCTGATGACGGTCAACAAGTCTCTGCAGTAACTAATATGGCTGGCTGTAGCCGTTATTCAGATGTTTTTCTTGTGATGGGTTATATGTTTTGTCAAAGAGTACCTGACTTTTATCTGAGGTACATCTGTTTTTTTACATTTTGTACCATTCACCCCTCAGATGAATCACTGTGGCACACAAGCCCCAATATGGCTGGCACTGGGGCCCTCAGAACAACTCCCTAAACCCAACGAGCTGCCTCGAAGGCTGACGGCCTGTGCTACTTGGAAGTTCCTGCCAGGAGGAGCTCCCCTGGACTGCTGCCTCTTTCGCATTCCAATCATTGTCCTCAACTGCGGTTCCTTCTATATTTACTATCTCAAGCCCACACAGGGTTGCATGGCCTATTGCGCCTCGGGTTGGTGTATAGTAGTACTTTATATAACTTTTTGGAAAAAATATTTAGCGATTGCTTTTTCATGATGAGCAATACTTATGACAAAGGCACTTGTTTCGTTTCCTTCTGCAAGTCCAAAGCGACTTCCCTTAGTTATTTGATTTCCTCTTATTTATCTATACTTATAAAAGGCTGTGTGTGTGTGTGTGTGTGTGTGTGTGTGTGTGTGTGTGTGTGTGTGTGTGTGTGTGTGTGTGTGTGTGTGTGTGTGTGTGTGTGTGTGTGTGTGTGTGTGTGTGTGTGTGTGTGTGTGTGTGTGTGTGTGTGTGTGTGTGTGTGTGTGTGTCCTCCGAAACTACAAAAGCTAGTAGCCTGTAACTTTGCACACGTACTAAGAAAATTCCAAGGAAGTGCAGGAGTGAAAAATAGGATGTTTGGGTTAATTAAAACACCCCTTTTGAAGATAATTAACGGCCTTGTTTAATTATATCCTTCATCAGGCGATCCTCAGCTCCCTCACTGTCTGGGGTCTCACAAGACGTTTCCTGGGTAACCTCGCTGGGGTCTGAAGCCGCCATGTTGTTTGGCCTGCTCAACTTCGTACGCCTTGACTTGGAACAGGTCTTAACGACTTCTTAAGGATGAAGTTTTTTTTTCACTTTCCTCACTCATATTGAATACCCGTTCATCATAGCTACGAAACACTGGGTATATTGCAGTGCTTATAAACGCTTGGAGACACCAGCGTTCATGGCTTTATTTCACTTGTACACGTGAATAACCAAGAGAATCTCTTAAACTAACCAGAATTACAAGATGTAAGCTCCAGATACGAAAGTATCAGCAGTTCCGACTCCCCCAAGAGTGTTGATTTGTCCAATTCAGACGTTGCACGGGCGTTTCCTGGTGCGTAGTTGTATCGACAGCAATTTGTAATCGCTTGCCAAGCCAGGCGCTCCGATGGAGTGCTTGAGTGCTGAAGCCACTTACCGAACTGCACAGTGCGGTTCGTGTCCTGATCGGGATGTGCCATCTACAGTTACAGCGCACACGGACATGATACATCTGGGTATATTTTGATCTGGACAGACTCTCCGTGGGTGTGTAGACATGCCGTGCCTGTTAAGGGCACCATGATGGCAAAGTTTCATCCCGTATCTTATGGAGGTTCGTTCAGGTTTTCCTTTGTCCTCCCGCCTGGTTCTAAAGCATTTGATTATCGGATTTGCTTTACAAAGGTTACATGGTTTCTCTTTGTGGGTTTCAAAGCAAATATATTTGATAACGCCCAATTTCTGAGCCGTTTGCCATATTAACGCATTTTCTAAATTACCGAGCCAATTTTTTTTCCACCCTTCGCACGCAGCTGTTTATATAGAATAATGTTTGTGAACATCTCCCTGAAACGTCTATATAAATGTAACGGTGTATTTCTGTGAAAGTGACGCAAGGTTTTTGGGTTGTATACAGTACGTACTATAGCCGGTAATTACACTGACTCCAACCTGCCGATTCCTGAAAACTTACCGATATCGGCCAAGCGTGCGTGTATGTGTGTGTGCGTGTGTGTGTGTGTGTGCGTGTGTGTGTGTGTGTGTGTGTGTGTGTGTGTGTGTGTGTGTGTGTGCGTGCGTGCGTGCGTGCGTGCGTGCGTGCGTGCGTGCGTGCGTGCGTGCGTGCGTGCGTGCGTAGGTTTGTCTGTATGTTGCGGTCTCTGGGGTTCTACGGGAGGGGGAGGGGGGTTCCCCCAAAATATGTATTTGCTTTCTTTTCTGAAACCACACACACAATTTCGATGAAACTTGACCACAACCTGATGCACCAAGGATTCTTCATGGCATGAAGAAAAAAATCCATCGGTATTTACTTTCTTTGCCATTATATATTTTGTGGGTCATCCATGCCTACCAGTGGTTGCCTGGTTATCTTATCCAGCCACTACCAGGTGAGTGCCCAGGGGTACTGCCCCTATATTTAATATCTCTGTGAGGTTCTGTCATCATTCCTGGAGGTCCAGCTATCACAGGAACAACTTTGGCATTCTTCAGCTTCCATGATCTTCTCACTACATTCTTGAGGTCTTGGTGTTTGGTCATTTTCTTGATTTCTGCATCGTTTAGTCCAAAATCACTGCTGTTCACACCTCAGTAAGCA
>NC_140963.1:47762241-47789741 GCF_056783735.1 Eptatretus burgeri
GTGTGTGTGTGTGTGTGTGTGTGTGTGTGTGTGTGTGTGTGTGTGTGTGTGTGTGTGTGTGTGTGTGTGTGTGTGTGTGTGTGTGTGTGTGTGTGTGTGTGTGTGTGTGTGTGTGTGTGACCGCTGTTTCTCAACAACCACTGGTCCGATCTCATTGAAACTTGCCAGGTATATTGCTGGGGACCTGAGGATGTGCCTTTTCAAGGTTTGATATTAATCGGAGAAGTGCTTCCCAAGTTATGGCCATTTATTTACCAAACCAATGACAGAACACGTTGCTGCGTAGGCGTGGCCAATGCCCCATTTAGTTACCAATGACAGGACACGTTACTGCGTAGGCGTGGCCGTTGGGGATGAGATCCTCAGCCGCGTTCCCCATTACGGGTTACAACGTATGGACTTCCGGATAGTGATGGCTTCCTGTATTCTAATAATTTCTCGATTTCTTATGCGCATTTATAGATAAACACAATGCCCCAATCCAAGCCTGGTGTTGGTGCAGTGGTTAGGGCAGCGGCTTGGGATCCAAAAGGTCCTGAGTTCAAGCCCCGTTGGGCCACTGAATTAATACACCAAGGGGTTGACTCAGCCTGTCATCCTTCAGAGGTCGGCGAAATGAGTACCAGAATACTGGGCCGGTGTATACCCCGGTTAAAATAGGTGTACCATATCCCTGTGTCGTAAGAGGCGACCAGGGTTGCGTCAGGAAGGGCATCCGGTGTAAAACATGTGCCAAATCACTATGCGGATCATACGGATGATCCGCTGTGGCGACCCCTAACGGGAGCAGCCGAAAGAAGAAATAGAAGAAGACAATGCCCCAATCCAGTCGTCGTTTACGAGAGCGAAGGAACGGCCTGTGTGATTGTTTTTTTTTTTTTTTTTTTGCACGTATGGCCACGCACGTACAGGCACGTACATACGGGCACGTACCAGTAT
Source organism: Eptatretus burgeri (assembly GCF_056783735.1). NCBI lineage: Eukaryota > Metazoa > Chordata > Myxini > Myxiniformes > Myxinidae > Eptatretus > Eptatretus burgeri. Next base: position 47,763,181 of record NC_140963.1, read on the forward strand.
TACTAAAACTCCCATCTTGTATGCATGTATGTTCCCGAAATACAGCCAAAACGGTACACGATTGCGCAAAAAATTTCAGGCCACCTTACTCACCATTCGCTTTGGTTGTGCAGTATCAAGTTTCGTTCAAATTGGGCAACGAAAAAATTTATTAAAAAATCAATTCCCGATTCAGTCAAGTACTCTTCAGGATAATTGGATCAATGCAAACAACCTCAGCGGTATAGTTCGTTGGAGCTATCTTGTTTTTTTCTTGAAATTAGTTTTTTTTCATCAACCGCTGTCACAGCAGGAACCCAACGGGTTCACGGGTTGTCCAATAAACTATAAAGCTTAATTTTTGTCAACTGTTCAGGCAATATTATTGAGTGAAGAAAATATTTTGGAATGTGTTGAAACTATAACTTCATTGGGCTCAACGCCGTGCTCGATGTGTCAACTGTTTTTGCAAGTCATGGTGATAAAGTCCACAAGGGTCCTTCTTTTCGGCAATTACGTATGCAGTTTTCTTTTTCACCATTTTGTGCAATCTGCTTTCATCTATCCGAATAAGTGTGTGTGTGTGTGTGTGTGTGTGTGTGTGTGTGTGTGTGTGTGTGTGTGTGTGTGTGTGTGTGTGTGTGTGTGTGTGTGTGTGTGTGTGTGTGTGTGTGTGTGTGTGTGTGTGTGTGTGTGCGCGCGTGTGTGTGCGTGCGGTCCTCCTTGACTCCAAAACCATGAAACCTAGTTGCCTGAAACTTTGCATGCATACTAATGCATGAGTGGAAATTGGGTGTTTGAGGTAATTAAAACACTTATTTTGAAAATAATTAACGGCCTTATTTAATTACATCCTTTATCAAGCCCATCCTCAGCCACCTCACTCTCTATGTGTTCTTAAGACACCTCCTGTGTTACCTGTTTTTTGTCCTGCTCAACCATGCCTTGACTTGGAACAGACCACAACGATTTCTTAACGATAAAGTTTTTTTCACTTTCCTCACTTCCATCATCAAATATTACTTACTAAAAAAAACATATCATCTAACAGCTCATCATACCTACAAATCGCTGGATACGTTGCAACATTTATAAACACCCGGAAATGCGAGCGTTCGTGGCTTTATTTAATCTCCACACATACGATAAGCTCGAGAATCTCTTAAACAAAGCCAAATTACAAAATTTAAGCTCCAGAATTGAACTTGGAGATTAAGTTTAGAGATTCTCGAGCTTATTGTTTGTGTGGAAATTAAATAAAGGCACGAACACTGGCGTGTTTTTTTTTTTTCAACAACACAAGGAAAACGCCTTTCCTTCCCTTCCCCTTCCCTCAAGCTAACCTACTCCTGAAGCCCCTCCACTCCACATGGTTCTCTCTGGATGGTGTCCTTGTGTTGTTTAGTATGACCCGTTTGAACGTCCTGTTTAATTTCATTCAATCCTGCACTAATGCCAACATAAGGGCACCATTGCCCCCCTTGTAATGTACTCGATGGACAGGGACGAAGGCTCTGAAGTGGGAACAACAGGTTTAATTCGCACACCGGCACAACACAGCACAGCACAGCATGGGCGGGTCACCTCTCTCTGCTTAACCACACCCCGGTGCACCCATGTATGCATGCATTATCATAAACTACTGATACATCTCATCTCCCCCTCCATTTTTCCTCAAGTGATGGGTTGTATTTGCAAGTTTATGTATTTGCTTGCACTTTTCGCCTATTGATACAGGGTGCTAGACTGTTTTTTGCGAAATCTATTGATTTTCTGTTTTAATCTGAATATGAAGTGAAATGCTGCCTTTAATTATATCAGCACCATCATGCATTAACCTTTCATTTTGGAAAGCTATATTTCCATGTTAGGACTGACAGGATGGCCTTGATGGCTTCCAACCATTTCTTCAAAATCCCCCTGATCAGTTTCAACATCCTGAGAACTTCAGAGTTACTGATGATGGTGGAATCAGTATCTGAATCCCAGCTCATAATACCTTGTTTCTCTATGTAAGCCACCATTTGGATCAAGACGGGTTCCAGGTGTGACGTCTCTGGCGAAAATCGAAAATCGACACTCTAAGGCACTTTGTGATTGGCAAAACAAATTCAAAATGTTTTTTTCCGTTCAAACTTGACCCTGATTAATTATTTTCAACAGTTTTCAGGAAAAAAAATAATTGCATTTGGGTTCCCCTTTGAAGAAGAGTTTCGACCACCGACCGTCAAGTACTTGCCCAGCTGGACGAACATTCTGTTGCATTCGAGGAAGTGCTGCAATCATCGGAGAAGTTCATTTGCTCCATGCATCCAACTACAAGTAAAGCTGGTGTCACTGCTGATGAAGTTCGTTTACTGGAGTTTTTGTCAGAAAAATAAGACAAATACGAACCTGCCTTCTTCAACTGATGGCTTACGTCTGCACATAAAGAGGCCAAACTCGAGTCCCTGTTTAGAGACAGTTGCAACATTAAATGTCCAGAAAATGTTTGTCACGTGGTCTGTGTGCACCATTTTGTTTGCATTTACCGTGAATCGGTTGGTTCCATTCTGTAAGAAAACCTATAATAAGAGAGTGTGTGTGCATGCGTGCGTGCATCAGTGTGTTTCCTCCATAACTCCAAAACCAGGAAACCTATCAGGTTTAAAATTTGCATGCATACTAAGAAACTCCAAGGGAGTGCACAAGTGATAATTTATGGGTGTTTGGGTGAATTAAAATACCCCTTTTAAAGAAATGTAATGGCCTTATTTAATTATATACTTGAATTGGGTACATCCTCGGCCCCCTCGCTGGCATCTTAAGGCGTCCTCAGTTACCTCACTGGGGACTTGATACGCCATTTTGTTCGGCCTGCTCAGCCATGCCTCGACTTGGAACAGGCCGCAACAATTTCTTATTGACAAAGTTTTTCCCCCCCCCCCCCCACTTTCCTCACTCATATTATTGAATGACTGTTCATCATTCCAATGAATCATTGGGGACATTGCAATACTTATAAACGCCCGGAGACACCAGCGTTCATGACTTTATTTCATTTCCGCACATGCTATAACCTTGAGAATCTCTTAAACTAAACTGAATTACAAAATTTAAGCTCCAGAAATGAACTTGGCAGCAGCTCTGACTGTTAGACAAATGAACACTGTTTTTTTTTCAATTCAGACATATTTGACATTTCGGGCATCTCCGGGAGGCGTGCATTTAATATGACAGTTCGGTGATTGCTATCGCCTGCCAAGCCAGCCGTTCCTTATCAACTATTTAATTGGAGTGTTTAAGCCACCTACCGCACGCCCTACAGTCAATAGCGGTACAGTTTGTGTCCCGATCGGGTTGTACAGTTGGAAGTTGCTACAGGGTAGAGGTACATGCATTTCTAAATTGGTTATTTTATGACTGTGTGCTTTACAAGGGTTATATGGTTTATCCTTGTGAGTTACAAAGCAAAATACATTTGATAATGCTGGATTTCCAAGCCGTTCGCCGCATGAACACGTTTTCTGAATTACAGAACCAAATTTTTTTCCATCCATCACGTGATGATTGGCAGCACATCTTTGAAATGTCTATAATGCAACATTGTTTTTTTTAATTTGTTTATTGAAATTTCCTCAAAACAAGGGTGAACGCTCCTAAAGGTTTTTGAGTTGTATAACAGTACGTACTGTAGTCGGTAATCACACTGATTCCAATCAGCCGATTATGGAAAAATTGCCGATATTGGCCCCTGCACCAATATACTGAAGTGTGTGTGTGTGTGTGTGTGTGTGTGTGTGTGTGTGTGTGTGTGTGTGTGTGTGTGTGTGTGTGTGTGTGTGTGTGTGTGTGTGTGTGTGTGTGTGTGTGTGTGTTTAGTTCATAAAGCATAACATGTTCTCTGCTAACTCCCATCTCTTTCTCTCTCTTTCTCTGTCTTTCTCTCTTTGTCCCATCCTTGCTTTACCCCCTCCCAATACAGTGCAGCACCCTCCTCCCACACCTCTCTCTCTCACCCTTCCCCCTTTCTCTCTCTCTCTCTCTCTCTCTCTCTCTCTCTCTCTCTCTCTCTCTCTCTCTCTCTCTCTCTCTCTCTCTCTCTCTCTCTCTCTCTCTCTCTCTCTCTCTACTCCCCCCCATCTCCCTCTCTCTCTTTCTCTGTCTGTGGACATATCTGGATGGGAGTGTGTCTCTGGAAGTGTCCATGTGGTGTTTGTCTCTAGACGGCTTGACTCCGGATGCGTCTGGACCGTGTTTGTCTCCGGATGCATCCGGATGGTATTTGTCTCCGGATGTGTCCAGGTGGTGTTTGTCTCTGTCACTGGACATGTCCATGCGGTGTTTGTTTCCTGACGTGTCCGGGTGGTGTTTATGTCCGGATGGGAGTTTGTCTCCTGACGTGTCCAGGTGGAGTTTGTCTCTGTATGGCTTGGCTCCGGACACGTCCATGCATTGTTTGTCTCCAGGTGGTGTTTATCTCTGGATGTGTCCTGGCAGTGTTTGTTTCCGAGCAGTGTTTATATCTCCGGACATGTCTTGGCGGTGTTTATATCTGGGCGGTATTTATCATATAACTGGTGGAAAATTTATTTCAGACATTATTTTATTTCCATCTTAACTGTTATTCTATGCAGAATCATTTTGATGAGACAGTGTGAATCGTAATTAATGCTCCACCACACATCTGCTTTCCCATTCTCTCACCTCACACTGCCTTACCTTTCCTCACCCTTCCTCACACTCTCTCTCTCTCTCTCTCTCTCTCTCTCTCTCTCTCTCTCTCTCTCTCTCTCTCTCTCTCTCTCTCTCTCTCTCTCTCTCTCTCTCTCTCTCTCTCTCTCTCTCTCCCCCCCCTCCTCGCTCCGCCACCCTCCTCGCTCCGCCACCCTCCTCGCTCCGCCACCCCTCCTCGCTCCGCCACCCCTCCTCGCTCCGCCACCCCTCCTCGCTCCGCCACCCCTCCTCGCTCTCCTCTCTTTCCTCCTCCACCTCTTCACTCTTCCTTTTTTCTCTCCCCCACTTTCTCCCCCCCCCCCTTACTATTCCCGTCAGTAAAGCAACGGGTGGTAATTGCTGGTAATGAATATAACTTGATTGCAAGGTGTTTCAGTGTAAAAATATGATAAAAACATCAACATCGATGAAAGAACTTTTTCTTGATGGCCAAATATAATTTAAATGCAGTTGCTCTAATTCATTGTTATTATTTTCCTCTTTATAATTATTTATTTTCTTCACTCGTTCCTCATGATCACTGTCTATCTTTTTCTGACTGTATTTCCATCACGTTTGACTTTCATCTCTTCACCTTTTAGCTACTTGTTGCATTTTTCTGCCCATCTTCATTACCTTTTCTTCCTTTTCTCTCCCGACCTCTAAATTTACTTTGTGGACATAGATTATGTTGCATTAACAGAATAATGAACTAAAGAAAATCCAATTGTAATTTTGGATTCAGGGAAAGTTTGATAAAGTTCAAGAGCCACAGTGCTAATCACACGCACACTGAGCCGGCATTACAGACTCGCCACGGCGCACGCTGCGCCGCACTAGGCAAGGAAAGATAGACATACTATCATGCCGATGCTTCACAGGCAGGGTGATTCATCAGTGAGCATGCCATCCGTCAAATGGACATTCCGCTGGGTGGCCCATCTACGATCATTAGTTGGAGTATGTTAAAGATTCCACGATGTCCTTCACAAAGAGTACGCGAGCTATCACCGGCACCCTGGCCAAATTACAAATTCCTACCATAACTAACTGCTTGGAAGGCAATGGAAAACTATCTGGAATCACCCTTGTCAAGCAGCCCAGGACTTGCCTTCAGGCAGAGCACAAATCAATCAATCAATCTTCTCAAGCTCTTTGTCGTTTTTTTTTTTTCATTCACAACTTGCAGAGCCTACCGGTCGTTTCGCTGATGGACCAATTAGTCGTCGTATTTGCTAAAACATTTTGGGTGAGAAGTAGAAGGAAAGGAAGATAAATTTACCCATACATAGAGTGCTTTCAGTCCTCACCCTCACCCCAACCCCTCCCCCCCCCTCCCGCTCCCCATACCAGTCCTCACATCCTGCCCCCCCCCCTTTGCCCTTTGCCCCCAATTCGTCCTGATGTCCCTTTCCACTAGAAATGTCTCATACACGATGACAGGCTTTGAGAGACCCCTCTGTTTTTTTCGGGGGGGGGGGGGAGAAAGGAAGGAGGACAAATTTACCTGTGCGAAGAGTGATTTAATCTCAGCGTTGCCCATGTAAAAAAGGAGATTGTAATACCCTCTACCACCACCACCAGGTGCCGCTACACGGTACACATTTACATAGAGAATTTACGCCCCCTCCTGCCCCCCCAAACTCCTGTGTGAGGCTGTGGCCACATAGCCTATGTTACTCCCCACACAAAGTTCTATTTTTACCCTGAGTTTGGAGTTTGTAATTTAAAAGTTGTGGCCGTGCATAAGGAACAAATATAGATAGAGAGAGACGGACAGAGACAGGCAGAATGGTGTTTATATATCTATAGATTGTTATCTTTTGTAATTCCATATTCTCTTGAAGGTATGTGCATCCAGCTTTGATGGTGTGCATCCCTTTTTGTCTTTCACTTTCCTTCTTCCACTTCTTTCAAATTTCTGCATTCTGTCACTATTTATGTGTTTCTTCTACTCACTCGCTCTGCACACCTCAGATTGGGAAATCAGTGCGAACCTCTGGGCTGGCTCCCCTGCCTCACATCTTCTCAGCTTGATGTCGTGGAAGGAAACCAAGGTCTTTAAGGTTATTGAAATATCCCGCAATGAAGCCGAGTTGATAAGTCTATCATTTCGCAATCGCAGACAGGTCGGTGTTCTGTCTGTCTTCTACCGCCTCCTTTCTAGTCTTGCACACTCTGCTCTTTTCGTCCTTTTCCCCCCAAGGTTTATGCAGGGCTCACACGGTCCACCATCAACCCCCTTCTGGTGAAACTACCTAAATACAGGATCACCTCCACTCATTTGTTCCTCTTTTTTTTTTCCCTGCCTATGAAAACAACTTTCACATCTTCAATCTCATTCTTCCCTCCAGGTCTTCAAGCCAGCTGTTCACCACCATCTCAGATCGTCCCCAATCCAAAACGCTGATATTTTCTACCCTCGCTAACCCCACCCCAATCCCTCCTCTCTCCACATTTCCAGTTTTCCCTCCTTGGAGTTTCCTTCTGTATCTATCTTGTCCACCACATGCATCCTCTTTTTCCGCCATTCCTCCCCACACCCATCGTTTGTCAAAGTCTACCTCTATCTTGGCCTTCAACTCTACTGTTCCTTTTTGTCCTGTTACTTTCTGATCAATTAACTGAACTCGCTCTTCCATGAGCCTTGACTATCTATGCAAAAAAGGTGACAAATCATGTTTTTAGAGTTTGCTTTACCCACCAGACTACCAACATATAATGTGTTTTGGAATTTTTTTTTAACGTTCTCATGAATATTGTTTTGGTTTAAAAGGATTGCATTCTTTTAATTGCAGAGATGAGTTTGTTTTCCTTCGACCATATATATCCCATTATATTTTGCAGTTGTCAATAAGCCCGTGAAAACCTGTCGGTTGGGAGAAATCACTACTGATAGAGGTTGTCAAGGTATGCACTGGTATACAATAGCACGGGTGTTATGAGTTCTGCTCATTTACTTTCATGAAGTATATTATAACTCATGTTGATACCTTGCAATGATTATTATCTTATACTGCCTGTTAAATCGTCTATTCACAAAGCAGCTCACATCAATATTTCTAAAAATACAATAAGCATTGTATATCTTTATTCAAATTCAGATCCCATTTAATTGCTGTCGAAGTTTGTCCACCTACTGTTACAAAACATATCATGGAATCATTTTTCATTAATGAGTGAATGCACTTGATACAGTCAACTTCGATTGTTCTTTCAATCAAACATGCTTCACGGCAGCTCAGAGGCAATTTCACTTTTACCAAACTTTACTGCCATCCATAATAATTGGAGCAACTTTAAAGGGACAATGGATTTATGTGGTTGAATGTCTCTATAGAAGCGCAACATTGAATTGTCCGACGAATCCATTGTCGAACAAAGAACTGATTAACAAAAATAAAGATGGCTTTTCCTGTCCACCGACACTACGTCTCCGGCCTTTTATGACCACAAGAAATGGAAGCATTGGAGGCCGTTATCCCCCATCGTCTCTTCTTTAAGATACGGGAACATGTATGATTACATATTCTATGATAACATGAAATAGAAGAAAAATCATGCTTTATGTATATTTACAAGATCATAACATGGCAGTTAAATGTGCTAATGTCCTTTAATGTCACAAGGCCTTTCTTTACCAATTGTCTTGCGCATGGGAAAATCTACAAAACAATATAATACAATATAAGTTGGGTCACCCGATCAAGATCGAGTTACTTAGACTTCAGTGAAGTATCAAGAATATTGTTGTGAACTGAGATAAATAAGCATACTCACAAATACATGAACACTGTGAAAAGGAGGAAAACACACCAACAGCAGGTTTGAGGGGCACATGAGAGGGACAATTGGTGGAAGAATGGGGGAGATTCCATTGGGAATTAATCTCAGTAAGGAAAAGTTAAAGACTCGTGACCATATTAAACTCGTTAATAAATAAGCTGACAGATCGAATGAAACTTGATGAGGCAGCAGGGCACAGATCGAGTTCCATCACAGCACTTGCTGCACAACCTGTGAGCAACAAGTGTCGACTGCCACAAAACTGCTGATCACCAGTTCTCTGCCCTGCTGATCACCAGTTCTCTGTCCTGCTGATCACCAGTTAGGAGGTTTTCTGCTTCATGTTTTTGTTCTTTTTTGAGGTTTAATGGTGCTTTCAGAGTCAGAGTCTGGTTCAACAGACTCATGGTTCCTGGCAGATCTAAAATGTTAATCCCCATCTCTCTAAAATTTTGGAAAAGATGCCAACTGTATCCCTCATAAAGTAGGCATTTTTTTAAAAGATGGTTCAAATCTTCAAGCCTCCTGCAATGTTCACAGTACCCCATAGGCATAGGGTGACATCCTATTCTATGAAGGTATGAATTGAGGTGACAGTGTCCGATTCATAACCTACAGAGAGCTACCTCTCTTCCTCTCTCCAGGGAAGCCTGGTAAGCTTTACTGGAGGTATCACATCCAGGTGCACCTTGTAACAGAATCTTCCCTTCGTGCTGGTGTCCCACGCACTGAAATTACCATTTTTTCACAGTCGGGTCCTTCACTAAACTAGCAATTTTTGAGGGGCCCAGAGGGATTTGGGTACATTATCAATTTTAAGGGTTTGCTTCGCTGCCAGATCACAGGCCTCATTCCCACCAATGTAGGAGGTTTGCAGTCAGGATCAGGAATAATAACTCCAATAAATAAGATTCATCGGATGTCTGTCTGTCTTCACGTTTTTTGCATGGACCGACAACCACCAAATTTGCTACACAGACCAAGTCAGACCCAGGGGTTGTCCTAAGTGTATTTTCATCCACAACCGAAGCCTTTAAAGACCCCAAAAAACCATAAGACCTTTCTTTTACATGCTTGAGAGATTAAAATACATCCTTGAGAGAAGACTTTTTACATGCTTAGGAGATGAGACCCATAAGACCCTTAAGACCATTGAATTCCCCGAACACAATTAAGACACTTTAAAATCCAGAATACCCCAAAAACTCTTTGGACCCCAAAGACGGTTAAGATTCCTAAGACTCTTGAAGGCCCTTTAAGACACCCAAGTCTTTAGAAGACCCTTAAGACTCCCAAGACTCAGAGCCAGAAGACCCTTAAGAACTGTAAGACCCCAAAGACGTTTTAAGACCTCAAAGATCCTTAAGACCCCAATGACCTGGAAGACCCCTAAGACCTTAAAGACCCTTAATACCTCAAAGACACTTAAAAACCCAAGACCCTTAAGACCCCTTTTCCCACTGGTGTTCTGGCTCTCCTGCCCCCTACACAGTTCCCCCCATCCCGACCCCATCGGTTCTCCTGCCCCCGATCCGCCTGCCCCATTCTCAGCCCTGCCGGTTCTCCTGCTTCTCCCACTTCTCAGTAACCCCCCCCCCCAAGCTCAAGCAACGCTGGGTAACTCTGCTAGTCCATAATATAAAAGGAGCTCAGTATCGGTGTGCCTGTGCTGGTCCATCCCTACCTGTGTGCGGCCGTCAGGCTGTCCGCTCCCTCAGGGAGCGGGTGCTTCTATTAGATAATAAAGTGAGTGGGTGTACGTGTGCATATTTGAAGAGACAAGTGTTTCCTGAGAACAATAAACTAAGTGACCTCTTTGTAGTGTCTCGGGTTTTCATTTCATTAATGTTTTAAAATTCCCCGTGCTTTGAGGCTAAATAAAGCTAAGCCCTTTTGGGCTATCCCACGATTTATTGTCGTGATATCTTTTTTTTTGTGATATCACTTTTGATTGGCTGACATAATTTGAGACTCCGCTAAAAAAAATCGGACAAAATTAGACGTTTTTGGACAAACAATGCATTTTAAAGAACTAAATAGATGTCACTTTCGGACCAGGGGATTGCTTATTCGTAAGGTCTATTCGACATATGTTTGCATTTTCAGAGGTCCACTTCAAGGTGTTTTGAATGAAATTGGGAAAAATCTGGGGGAAAATGAATGTTTTCAAAAATCTGGGGGGAAATTAATGTTTTCAAAAATCTGGGGGGAACTGAATGTTTTAAAAAATCTGGGGGAAATGAATGTTTTCAAAAATCTGGGGGGAAATGAATGTTTTAAAAAAATCTGGGGGAAATGAATGTTTTCAAAAATCTGGGGGGAAATGAATGTTTTCAAAAATCTGGGGGAAATTAATGTTTTCAAAAATCTGGGGAAATGAATGTTTTCAAAAATCTGGGGGAAATTAATGTTTTCAAAAATCTGGGGAAATTAATGTTTTCAAAAATCTGGGGGAAATTAATGTTTTCAAAAATCTGGGGGGAAATTAAGTTTTCAAAAATCTGGGGTTAATGAATGTTTTCAAAAATCTGGGGGGAAATGAATGTTTTCAAAAATCTGGGGGGAAATGAATGTTTTCAAAAATCTGGGGTTAATGAATGTTTTCAAAAATCTGGGGGGAAATGAATGTTTTCAAAAATCTGGGGGGAAATGAATGTTTTCAAAAATCTGGGGGGAAATGAACAGATCATATTGCTGTTTCATGAGACGCATGCATACCATCTATATAGGACCTCTTTTAAATCTCTTCCCAGCGACGGGGAAAGGAGGAGCGGGATAGGGTGAGAGAGGAAATCCTGATTTCTACATCGAGAGGGGGAAGAGGAAATCTATAGAAAGAGGGGGAGGGGAAGGTCAATGGAGTTCTGTCATAGCTACTTTGAAAGCTTTTGTAATGCAGTACTATATATAGGACTCATTTTAAATTGGGGGGTGGGAAGGAAGGGGGAGAGTTAGAGTGGGGGAGGGAAGGAAAGAGTAGGGAGAGGAGCAGTTGGGGATTGGGGGAGGGAAGGGGGAGATTGCTGATGTCTTAAATTCACATTTTACATATGGCATTTCCACTGTCGCTGACATACGTGGTTTAAGATTGGGCAGGAGGGAAGGGGAGAGTGGAGATGGGGAGAAAGGGTGGGGAAGAGGGGAAAGAAGAAAGGGGGAGAGTGGAGGTGGAGAGGAAAGGAGGGAGGGAGGGGAATGGTTTAGGTTGGGAGTCTGGAGAGTGGAGAATGGGTGGGGGTGTGAATCTGGAGGGAGGAGAAGGAGTGGGGTGGGTGCAGTGGGAGGGGAGTGGGGTGGGAGGAGGGACCCGCCATTCCCCGGCAACGCCGAATACCTTTGCTGGTTTTAACGAAAGAAGCCCACTGACCCTGTGATGTCTCACTGATGGAACGCACATAAATTATTTATTAAAGAGCGAAGTATGTGTAAAGTTCTGATGTTAATGACAGAGAGGTAAATGTTCGAAGAGAAGGATTGGTTTTATTGCGGTTCCAGAATCATTGCGCACCAAGCAAAGTGAAGCACCAGAATGCACCATGCCCCGGCACTCTCCCACTTTACCAAACCACACACCATCACTTCCGGTCCAATGCACACAAAGTAAAACCAGCAAACGAATGTAATACCATTACAATACCAGATAGGAAACTGAAACCATTAACATCAGACAACCAAAATGTTTATAGATCAAGAAGACATGACATCTTCACGGCTCGCCCAGACCTCATATGGACCGTTGTCAGGCTCTGCGAAGAAGGCAACATGTGACTACAACTGGCAATATTGCTAGGAAGTTGACAATTCTAACCCTAACAGCTAACCCTAACCCTAACAAATATAACCCTAACCCTAACAGCTAACCCTAAGAGACACTGAACAATGCTACGCTTACATTGAAGTGGAAGTGTGATCTGGAAGTGTGATTTGTGTCACAGTCATGGTTCACAGGTTCAACACTGGACCCTGCAAGATGGTTCCCCATTCCTGTTCACGGTGCATTCAGAATTCTATTTTTGGCTCATAGGTTGATGGGATATTCCAACACATTCTGGAAGCTCCTGAACGTGAATTTGATTGTGTCGGAGTGTTTGACTAAATGGTGATACAAGAAAATATGAGCGTGGCTCTTCACGTTAGGAGAGGACCGTGGTCGGCTCCCATCAATGGTTGTCATAGTTCTGAATGTGAACTCCTCGTCCAGAGTAGAGGCACAACATTTCATGTGCCTGAACATGATGATCGTGGTAGAGTTTTTGAGAGTGGTGACGACTCTCCAGCTCCCTGTGTACGACACCTTCATCATCATGTGTTTTTTTTTTTTTTTTGTATACCTTGGCGAGGCTCATATGAGAGCTAACTCACAACTCACAGCAAGGAGGCATGAGGCAAGAGGGGCGGGAGTGGAAGGGACAAAACAGTGGGGAACAGACACATTAGGTGAACTGTGTAAGGGAGAGGGATGGGGATGGGACAGGGAACATGGCAAAGAGAAGATGGACATTACAGGGACTTTCAGGAAGGAAAGCAGGGGAATTGAAGGAAGTGGGCTTGGGTGGATTATCGGGGGTAGAAAAGATCGAGGATTTGGATGGGGGAAGATAAGAGGTGGTGGTGAACAGCTGTTTTGAAAGCCTGGAGGGAAGAATGGGAAAGAATAGAGTGAGGAAGTTTATTCCAAAGGCGGGAAAAAACAGGAATGAAAGAGTGAAGATGAGCAGTGATTCGTGATTTTGGTAGTTTTACCAGAAGGGGGTTGTTGGCGGACCTTGAGCGCCCTGTGGAAATGTGGTTGGGACAAATCGCAGAGAGAGCAGGGAGGGCAAGGCTGGAGAGGAGTCGGGAGAAGACAGAAAGACCACCGACCAACCTGCGGTGATTGAGCGAGAGGCCCAAAGACTCAGCTTCATTGTGGGAGATACCGATGATCTTAAATGCCCTGGTTTCGACAGTGTGAAGCCGAGAAAGGTGGGAGGCAGGAGCACCAGCCCAGAGGGGAGAGCAGTACTCCATCAGGCTACGGACAAAAGCTTTGTAAGTGGTCAGGAGCTCAAGAGGGCCGAGGAAGGACTTTGCACGACGGAGGATTCCCAGTCGGCGACTGGCTTTTGAGGCGAGGTTGGAAATGTGACTTTCCCAGGAAAGGTCATGGCAGATAGTGAGACCCAGAAGCTTGAAAGAAAAGACTTCTTCCAGAGGATTGTTGAGAAAGTGGATGGGGGGGTTTCCAAACGGTCCTTTCGAAGAGACATAGTGAGAGTGTGAGATTTGTCTGGATTGAAAGACATGTTCCACGTGTTGGACCAGTTTGTGATTTTATCCAGATCTGCAGTGAGCGAAGAAGCTGCTGCTTGCCGGTCTGAGGGATGACAGATGGTATGGCAGAGGGTGGAGTCGTCGACAAAGAGAAATAGAGGATTTTCCAGAGAGTCCGAGAGATCATTGATGAAAACCAGAAAAAGAACAGGGCTCAGAACGCTACCTTGAGGAACTCCAGCCTGCACAGGAAGAGGGGATGAAAGAACTCCATTTAGGGCCACACGTTGTCTGTGACAGGAGAGGAAGTCTGCGAGCCATGAGTGGAGATGGCCTTGAATACCATGGGAAGAGAGTTTGGTGAGTAGTGCAGGGTGCCAGACTGTGTCAAAAGCACGTGATATGTCCAGGGATACGGCTCAGATTTCCTGTCTGCATTGAGGACCTCCATCCATTGATGGGAGAGCAGAAGCAGCATATCCAGGGTGGAGTGACCTTGTCTGAAACCAAATTGATGATTGGAAATCAAGCCATTGGAGAAGAGGAAGGATTTCATGTCTGAAGCGATGATGGATTCCATAACCTTGCTGATGATTGGGAGAAGGCTGATTGGTCTGCAGTTACAGGGATCTGTTTTTGCACCTTTTTATGCAGGGCAGTGATGTTAGCAGATTTCCAAGCAGATGGCAGATGACCTTGGGCAAATGAGAGGGTGAATAGAACAGAGAGAGGGTGAGCAAGAGCAGAAGAGCAGGCCTTGAGGACACGTGGGCTGATGCCGTCTGGACCGGTTGCAGAATCTGACTCGAGGTTTGAAAGCAAGCTCTCCACCTTGTCAGGAGAAAAGGATACAGAGTCCAGGGACAGTTGGGTGCGACTGGGTAAAGTGGGTAGAGATAGTGATGGATTTAGGACACAAGATTTAGGTGCAAACACCGAGTTTAGGCATTCAGCTTTTTCACGTGTGGTATCAGCAGTGCGGCCATTTGAGGTAAGGGAGGGGATGGAGGGGGAACATACACCAGAAACAGATTTGATTAAACGCCACCAGGATTTTGAGGAGGGAGAGAGGTTTGAGAGTTCAGACTTGAGATGAGAAAGATGTTGTTTTCTGGCTCTGCTGAGGGTAGATACACACTTGTTCCGAGCTTTGTGGAAGGAACTGAGATTGCCCTCAGTTGGGTTTGCTTTCCATGAGGCAAAGGCAAGTTGTTTCAGGACAACTGCCTCGCCAAAAGTTTCAGTAAACCAAGGGCGGGAGGAAGGGTAAGACAACTGAACACGAGAGGGGATAAATCTGTGCATGAGGGAGAGCAAGTTTCTTTGAAAGAATTCCCAGGATGAGTTGATGCTTGAGAAAGTAGTGATAGGAGACCAGTCTGTAAGTTTGATGGCTGCTCGGAGACCCTGCCAGTCGGCTTGAGTGAAATGCCGGACTCGACGGCGGTGAGGTGGTTCTCTGATAACAGCCAGAGAGATGTCCACTTTGACAAGGACATGGTCAGAAGAACCGATTGGAGCGGAGGAAGAGCAGCAGATATTGTCAGGGAAATTTGTCAAAATCAGATCCAGAAGAGATGGAGTACCATTGGTTGAGATCCGGGTCGGGAAGTTGACCGATTGAGTCAGTCCCAATGAGTCGCAGAAAGCTTTTGCTGAGGTGCCATGGCAGGTGAGAGAGGTACCCACACCTAGCCAACTGGTGTGATGACAATTTAAGTCATCACATAAGAGGAAGAGAGAGTTTGGATGAGAAGATAGAAGATGGTCCATGTTTTCGGATAGTGAGGTGTAGATGGAGTCATCACTGTTCGGTGGATGGTACAGTACACATATAAACATGAGGTGGGAGTGGAGGGGAAGCCGAAGCCAGAGGTATTCCTGGGGGTGTGGGGGAGTGAGAGCAGTGCATGGAGAGTGAGGAATAGTCTTTGATGAAGAGAGCAACACCTCCACCAGGACGAGGCTCATGTCTGTCATACCGTAAGAGGGAGTAACCGGGGAGAGATACTTGGGAGTCAGACACGTCTTGGGAAAGGAAAGTTTCTGTTAGGCAGATAATGTCTGGTTTGTCAGTGGCAACCTGTATGGAAAGATCTGAAAGGTTTGAGCGGATGCCCCGGATATTTGAGGTCCACACTTTTAATGAAGAGGTAGGGGAGGAGGATTTGGGTGCAGGAGGTGGAGGGGGAGGGGGGAGGGTAGGACAAGGGATGAGGGGGGAGGTAAGGAGGCTTGTTGAAAGAGTGTGGGGTATTGCAGAATAGGGAGGGGAGGGGGCCGAATGAGGAGGAGAAAAGGCTCTGTGGTGCTGGGGGAGAGGGGGGACAAGAGACAAGGAAGAAGGCAGTTGAGGATTTGAGGAGGTGGAGTGAAGAGATGGAGGTGAGAGGGCAGTGGAGGGAGGCAGCTTGGTGGATGAGAGGGGGGCAACTTTGAGAAGGATGAGTGAGGGGGATGAAAGGTGGGAGAAAGGCTAGGGGGGAATTTTTGAGAGAGGTGAGAGGGAGGCTTGGAGGGAGAAGAGTGGGATGGTTGCTTTGAGAGTGAGGGGTGAGGGGGGTGAGTTGGCACTGAAGTTGGAAAAAAAGAATGGTTGATGGAAAGCGAACATCCATGGCAAACTGTGGTTTTTAAAAGTTTTAGGTCAGAGATGCGATTTAACACAATTCTTGATGGATGCAATGAAGGCGAATTCAGAGAATGGAGAGAAGAAGCGCTGTAACAGTTGGATTTTTTTAGGCAAGGAATGAAGGAGAGCTCGAAATGAGAGCAGTCTGTTAAAATAGCAGAAGAGTAGTGCATTGTGAAACAGTAAAGAGTACCACATGTGTGAGAGAGGAAGATGAAGCATTATAAGATCGTTTTTGTTGTTAATATTAATGTTTGAGAGAGTTCAACAGATTAGGTCATGGAAGTGTAGCGATTTTGGTTGGTAATCATGATTCCACCTTTCTCCCCATTAGTAGTTGAGCAGGATTGGTCAAGTTGGAGCTCACCGGTGAAATGAGGACCATGATCACTTATTAATGTATCAGTAATTCTGAATTCAGAGAAGATTTGTCCCAGAATCGTAATAATCGTTTGGCTGCGGGCAGACTCAGGCAGTTTGTGTCGGTGGGGCAGTGATCAATGGCTTATCAACAATTGTCAACAATGGTTTATGATCTGTGAGCACATTGAAACTGTGACCGTGAAGGTAAGTATGGAAATGTTTGCTACCAATCACGATAGTGAATAGCTCATGTTCAATGTAAGCGTAGCATTGTTTAGTATCTCTTAGGGTTTTGCTTGCCACTGACCTTAACTGATTTCCATGTAGCTGAAGCAATGCTCCCCCAAGGCCCCAAAGACTGACATCACATTGGAGGTAGACCGGCTCCTCTGGCTGATAGTAGTGAAGAAGAGATGTGTCTGACACTTCCTTCTTCAGATAACAAAATACAATTTGATGGTGCGACTCCCATAGGAATTTAGAATCCTTTTTGAGAGGTCTTTGAGAGCAGCAGATTTCACACTAAAACCCTTGATGAAGCATGACAAATATGTTATGAAGCCGATGAAATGTTTAAGTTTGACGTTGTTCTCAGGTTTTGGAATAGCTCTGAGATCTTGAACCTTCTCTGGCTCTGGCCATGTTCCTTGTCTGTCATAAACATTCTTGAAAAAGATGATGTCAGTCTTCTTGATGTATCATTTGTTTGAATCGAAACCCAGGTCTTCGTGCCGTGCTGTTTTCATCAGCGCATCAAGGTTCCCATCATGCTCCTCCTCAGTGGCGCCAAAGACGGTGATATCGTCTGCTATGCCAATTGCACCACTGCAATTCTGGAGAACAGGGTCCATTTATATCTGAAAAATTTCCATGGTTTCCTCACGGTCCAAATGGCAACCGTTGGAAGCAATACCGACCCACTGGGGTCTGAAAAGTAAGAAGTTGTTGGCTCTCGCTATCAAGTCGTAGATGAATAACCTGACTTGGCATCAAGTTTCAGGAAGTACTTCGCTCCTGCAAATTTGTGATGGATCCCTTTCATTGTAGGTATTTTGTGGTACAGATGAATAAGGGCACGGTTAAAATGCTTTGGGTCCAAACAAATACGGATATTGCCGCCTTTTTGGTGATGTATGTGAGAGAGCTCATCCATTCATTCAGTTCCTGGATATGCCATATGACTCCCTGTTGAACCATGTTGTCAAGTTCTGACTGAATTTTGTCCTTGAGAGCAATAGGGGTTCTACGTGATGGGTCAACATGCGGCGGGATATTTGGGTCCAAGGCAATCCAGGCTCCGGCCTTCCTGGGAAATACGGCACCATGCTCCAAATGTGTGCCACGTCCAACATGCCACTCATGCCATGAACCTCCCACGGTGCTTCCTCATAATGCTCACGTGGGGCACATATTGTGCCCCGTGAGCCCCCACCCGCAGTGGTCAAACCCACTGGCCGTGCCTCCAGCATGACCCCCGCACAGCACACCCTGTGCAACATGTGTTATGCCGTGTTTCCAAATATGGCTCACTCCAACACCCCTGGTGGTCTGGCACGCACTCTACCACGGGGTCCCTATGTGACCCCTACCTGCAGTCTCGGTGTTTCCAGATAATCTGCCAATTAGCACTGGAAACACTGTGGGAATTTATCTAATTCCTGGCTCCTTTCCTCCAAGGCTCTTTGGGAATGCAATTGGCCCCCCAATTTTCCTCACTATCCCATCCCTCTCCAAAGAGCTTTTCGGAACAATAAAACATGCTCAACTGGCAGCGTTTTCTTTTTTCCCACCGGGTCCTGTATAAAACCTGACTGAAGCATTTAAAATCCCACCTATCTACCTGCCAAAGGCCTGCATGCACACATGCTCACACGTGTTTCATCGGCTTTATGATTTTGCACCACTCGGTCGGCTCACCCTGAACTGGACTCAAACCTGTAACACTATGGGGAAGCCATGTTAAGTTTAAAACTAAACCGCCAGTCTCTGACGGCTCTCCCAATAGTGTTCCTCCAACCTCCTCGTGTCCCATTCCAGCCACACCCATGCACACCAGCGCTACACTCACTCTCTCACTTTCCCTCATGCATGCGCACTCGCCTGTGCACTCATTCCCTTCCCCTACCAAGACCAACATGCACAAGCCACGTAGTTTCAACATCGCAGTTCGGTGACTTACAGTGTGCCGAGGTGCCCTGCTTGTGCCCTGGCCACAGCGTTTCCACCACATCGACCTGCACCGCCTGCCCAAGTGCGAGTTTGGACACTGCACATGCAGGACCCGTATAACACACACACACACACACACACACACACACACACACACACACACACACACACACACACACACACACACACACACCAGTGGAGAGTCCCTTTAGAAACCCCACACTCCCTGTTCATACCATTTGTGCCCACATACCTGCCGTTGGCAGCAAATCCTGGCTGCACCCCATGATTGTGAAACACCATCGGCTCCCATTGCACAGATATGCACACCTGTGGGATCACGCTTGCCCTGCACAAATTTTCCACTGCACGTGCCCCCAATTTCCTCCCTTCCTGCACTCTCCGTTCCCTCCTGTACTACTCCCATTTTAAATAATAGATTCTCGCACTCCGGCTTCATACAAACTGTCTATCTGGCGTTCTATCTCTGCTTTCACTACCTCCCATGGTCCTGTTTCTTCCTTAACCCTTAATGGCTCTTTTTGCGGCACCCCCTCTACATTACCCCTGGCCTCACCAGTCGCCATCACGTGCTGTGTGTCCCACACAAATGCCACGTTCTCTGTCATTTGCCGCTGCTCGCCAAGGCATGCTTCGGCTATCCCACCAAGTCTTGCCTGCCCATCCCTTGCCTCCGCTCTCCCCATGCCCAATTTTGCCTCCATGTCAGCCTTCATCTCAGCCTATCCAACCCTCATGTCACTGTTTAATACAGCCCTTATCTTTGCCTGTCCCGCATCCATTATCCTGTTCATATCCGTCATTATCTCCATGAATTGCTTCCTTTGTTCTGGCGTAAAAACGATGTCCAACCTGCCTGTACCCACATGGTCCTGCCCATCTTGGTTCAACATATCTGTTTTCTTTTCAATCTGCACCCTTGCTGTGCTCTGTTATCAAATTTTGAATTTGTTCAATCCTGACTCCAAATGTTACAGAGTCAGGGAGGCCAAAAAGTGGCCTCACTCAGACCCGCTCCTCAACCTTTGGCCCTGAAGCCGACGAGCCGCAGATAACTCGGCCACACGATGGGTTGCTAAGCAACCACATATGCCATCTGAAACAACTAAATCTGGTAGGATCCCCACCCACAAATCTCGAATCACCTTCCTGGTGATTTAGTTATTTCAGGTGGGTAAACATGCTCTCGATGCCCGACCTTTGTCTATTAATTAGGTACGGCTGAGCAGAACCGTAAGTAGGACATCTCGTCTGACTGTTGCGAATCAATGGGGTACAACCTTCCATCTATTTATATTACACACTATGTCCAACCAATGTAGGAAACAGGTGAGCGAGCAGCTTTGGAAAGTCTATATATATTTTTTAACAAAAGTACATATTTACAGTAAGTATTTACAAGAAGCAGTGTCACAAAGAAAGAGTCTTAACCCCTATCACATAAAAGAACCCCTTAAACATTCAGCCTTAACACTAAAACCACAACACTGGCACACCTCATTCAACCGGTAAAATTAGACAAGGTGGATAGATAGAGGAAGAATAAAAATCGGTGCGTATTTTCGACCCCTTGCTCACCTACACATGAGCCGGCAGGCCCACGTGGGTCCCAACGTAAAGGGAGGAGGGGGGGAAATGGAGGAGAGAGAGAGAGAGAGAGAGAGAGAGAGAGAGAGAGAGAGAGAGAGAGAGAGAGAGAGAGAGAGAGAGAGAGAGAGAGAGAGAGAGAGAGAGAGAGAGAGAGAGAGAGGGGGAGAGGGGGAGAGGGGGAGAGGGGGAGAGGGGGAGAGGGGGAGAGGGGGAGAGGGGGAGAGGGAGAGGGAGAGGGGGAGACGAACACGAACACGAACATGAACATGAACAATGATGGTGTGGTGAAGTGTATCGGTTGAGGTGCAAGTTTTTGCAGTGTGTGCACAAAAGGAAACAGGGTGCGAGTCAGTAACCCTGCCCGGGTGGGTCAATGGGTAACCGTTGCTACTCTGTGTTCCCTGCCGGGTCACGAAGCAAACGTCGAGCTCGATTTACGTCTCAAGTAGACCAATTAGAAAGTCGGGATAGCAAGAAAAGATCATGTGAATCAGCAAGTCTGGTCGCTGCATCCAAGGAACTTGCACTGCCCATCCACTTTCTCCATCTTGGCACCAGGCTGCTTGACTCGCAGATAAGAGATTCACCCTTGTGGAAGCTCATTCTGGTGACGCAGCTAAACTCAGACGTGAAGTAGCCCAGACGTCTGGAAAATTACTGGCTTATATTCCTCCTGGGCGGGGTGTGGCCTTTGGTAGCAAGGGTTAGCACAGCATCCTTTGACCCTCGTGTTCCACTTTCTTATTGGTGTGCGTGTCCCTTTACTTGTCCGTAGCTGTTTACAGGGTCGGCCATGCAACCTCCACTCACCTGCCAAGGGTGTGATCATTTAGCTTTTCCCCTCACTGCAGCGCTTGGGCTGGAATGGCTTGTGTGGCAGCGATGGTGGCGCTGAACTGGCGCAGTGTGGATAGCGCAGGTAACGCTGGAATGGTCTTGCAGGACAGTGATAGTCGTGCTGATATGTCACGGCGCGGAGGACCCAGACATCACCGGATTGGTTTTGAATGTAATGTAATGTAATGTAATGTGTGTCTGCATGTTGCTCTGTGTGCATGGTTGTGCTGCAGGAAAGTGTGGGGAAGGAGAGGTTAAAGAGGGATGGAGACAGGGATTAGAAAGGATGGAGATTTTTTAAGAGGGAAGAATTACAAAGGGAGGGATTCGGACCTGTTGTACGCGCACAACGCATTTTCCTGTCCACTGATACGAGGGGATGGATACCCTATCTAAACAGAATTACTCTGGAAAGATCTAAATTAGTGTTTTCTTCTGTCTTGAGTGTGACACCAGCCAGTGTCTTTCCTGCAACCACAACAACATGTTCATAAAAAGCTACCTCATGTAATCACTTTGTTTTATTATCATACAACAAATATGATTGTAACATATGCTCATGTGAATGCCTTTTTAATCTATTGTTGTTTGTATATGCTTCCCAATAGCTATACCCCAGTCATTACCATCACCACCAATAATCTCAGCACAGCTTGGTTCCAACCACACGGTCCAGTTACGGTGCAGTTTTCAGTCTCCACAAAGCTACTCCACACTGGCTTTCATGGTGGTGTGGTGGCTGCGAGCACGAAGAGGGGAGATGGAGGAACTCCATCGGGAAACAAAGCTACGCACTTACTTTCTGCTTGATCTGGATGGCATCAATATCCGCCTTGGTGACAGGGTATTGGTTTTGGAGTTGGCACACAAAATTGCACGCACCTTGCGCAATAGTTTTCAGATACTTGTTTCCATTTGCCTCTTGTTTTTTTTTTTGTTGTTTTTTTTTGCATGCATTGACTCAACTCGCACACCTGTTTCAATGTCGTGAAGTTTTATACTTGTACTCTTACTGTATTTAATATTACATCCAGTTAGACAATATAATTTGTGAAGAGGTGGGAAGGAAAGTATAAAATTTGCAACATGAATTGTTTAGCCACAAATTTATTTGATGCATACATCATGTTTGGAGCCAACACCTGGTAAATTTTCAAAACTGCAACATCAGCAAAATACTTGATCCTTAGAATACTTAAAATTGTTTCTCAGGTTTCATCCTCCCTTTGGTTGTTTTGATACATGTTGTCATGGTGAGTTCCTGAAAGTGAATATTGTTTGTGTTCTTTTTTTTGGGGGGGGTGGGGGGGTCAAAAATGGTCCCTTATCATTGACCGTTTTTTTGCTTTGGAAATATATGACCCAGTCTCGTACAACGTATCAAATGTGGAACTCTCAGTCAGTATAACTTTGTGATCGCATTCCTCCCACCGAGTTGTCCGAGGTGGTGTAGAATCTAACAGAAAGCAAAATTTGCTGTACATTGTAGTAGTGCTGATGCTACACAGGCAGGATATTTCACCATGAACAGGAACTGTCACTTTAAGGATTGGGTCTCAAGTCGTTTACCTCCTTGCACCTGCTTGTGAATCTCATTATGTTTTTCAAGTTAGACTTTTTGAGTTCATATGATGATGAAACTTACAAAGCTCGAGTAAAGTTGTAGATGTGCAAAGGCATGGAAATGATGGGCTCTCAGGTTCAAATCCCATATACACTCGTGATGTACCCATTTTTTTTAATCTTCAATGGTGAGGCTCCAGGAGGAGCACATACATGTATCATGAGCAGGACGAGGATGTCATTCATGCAAAAATACACTGATCTGTTCGAATATCCTCCCTTGTCCTGCTCATGATTCATGTGCTGTACGTGCTCCTCCTGGAGCCTTAAATCACTGGAAAAAAAAACCTGTCCTCCTCAACACACCAAACAAATAAGAGATTTAACTTGTTATAATGAACTGTACTTTTTATTTCCCTCCTAGTCTTGATCTTGTATGCATACGTGCATCACAGTGCCTTGTATTCTCCTCTTATTTCATCAAATGTTTTCATTTGTATCAAATCGCACACCACAACACCATATAAATCTTTGTCTTAGACTAAGAAGCTACTCTCATTGCACACTTTCATATCATCATAGGTGTCTGTGCTTCACAGAGCTATAGGTAATCACTTGATGAATGTTTCTGTTTGCAGGTGCAATGCGCCGTGACGTGCTTGATACTCGATCATCCCAATGCTCACAGCCCTCCATCCACAAGCCAAGAGTTTTTAGCTGGAATAAATGTACTAGCCTTTTTTATGCCTATTGTCATGAAACTTTAGCTTTTTATAAGCAATTCTAACCAACGTACAAATAATAATGGGAAGTGAAAAGAGTATACTTTGCCTTCTCTATCTTTTGTTTGCTTGTCAGTTTCTCTCGGCCAACCAGTGAATGAAACATGAGGAGTTCCTTTCCAAATAAAACGGGAGTTTGAGATCTCTACGGTGCAAGTTGAACAAGTTAATTCTTTCGTAATGGTCGTTGTCATTCATAAACAGCACGAGGCTGCATGGTTAGCATCGGTTTTTGCAAGGGTGCAGCTGTGCCACTGATGCAGTGCCCCTTGTGGATTTAGAGCATTAATTTGGAATTTATTCAAGGTGCTGATGATAACTCACCTACTCTTCGCAAAAGACGTCGTAGGATTTTTAACATCCATCAAGTAATGCTGGCAGATGGGACGTCCAGTTTAACGTCCATGTTGATGCATCGCCCTGCCTGTGAAATACCAGAATGACAGTTTAGAGCTGGATGGAGATTTGAACCCATGATAACTCAGAGGTGAGGGCGCTGTACTTCTCGGCTATCCTACCAGCCTGCTGGAATGGTAAAAGCACACCAGTTGAATATGACAGTTAGTCACGACAGCACTATAGTCACTTCTTCAACTTCAGCTCAGATTCCAATTAATTATGCAACAAAACATTTTTTCCTGTACTTGGACATTACCCAACAGAGTGACCTTTTTGCACAAATCATCGAAGGGCTACATTTTCTCATACATTTTTTGATTACTTAATCTTGAATTTTTATTTATTTATTTCCTTTTAATTCACTGTTTCTTCAGTTTGTCGAATGGATGTTTTCATCATTATTATACTTTAATGAGCTATCAGGCACTTGGTGTCATTCAACGGAAAGAAGAATGTGTCGTTCGACTTCAATTGTCAATAACTACGCGTCACAAACCTCAGATAATCGTGTACTCTTGGTTTCTCCATCCCGCAGGTTAATCCAGCTTCTCTGCAGCTGCTTGCAGATGGCTCCGAACATCCGATAACTCTGGAAAGTACCGTCCCTATCCCCTGTCCTATTCATGGGAAACCTTGCAAACTCAACTTCAAGCTGGTTTCAAATCATTCCGGTTTGTACTTGTACTACACCAAAAAGTATTTCACCATTGCTTCAATATAATTACAGTGAAGGTCTTCAATTTTTTTCCTCTTACATATTTGAGGTGATTGTCCATATACATATATTACTTTATTCATGCCATTGACGAATTGACAAGGACATGGAAAGTTTAAAAAAAAAAAAAACTTAGCAGACCATGTAAGCCGTCACAAATGACCTCCATAGGCAGTAATTATATATATATGTATATATATATATATATATATATATATATATATATACATATATATATATATATATATATATATATATATATATATATGTACTGCATATGTATACAGTATATATGTACTGTATATGTATGTATATGTACTGTATATGTATGTATATGTACTGTATGTATATGTACTGTATATATACATATATATATATATATATATATATATACATATATATATATATATACATATATATATATACATACATGTATATATATTATATATATATATATATATATATATATATACATATATATATATATATATATATATATATATATATATATACAGTACATATATATATATATATATACAGTACATATACATACATATATATACAGTACATATATATATATATATATATATATACAGTACATATACAGTACATATATATACAGTACATATATATACAGTACATATATATACAGTATATATACAGTACATATACATACAGTACATATACATATAGTACATATATACTGTATACATATGCAGTACATATATGCATGTACAGTACATATCTCCATATACATATACAGTACATGTGTACATATATACATATACAGTACAAATACATATATATATATACAGTATATATATATATATATATATACAGTATATATATATATACTTATACAGTACATATATATATACTTATACAGTACATATATATATATATATATATATATATATATATATATATATATATATATATATATATATATATATATATATATATACATATATATATATATATATATACATACATATATATATATACATATATATATATACATACATATATATATATATATATATATATATATATATATATATATATATATATATACATATATATATATATATACATATATATATATATATATATATATATATACATATATATATACATATATATATATATATACATATATATACATATATATATATATACATATATATATATATATATATATATATATATATATATATATATATATATATATACAGTACATATACATACATATATATATATATATACATACAGTACATATACATACATATATACAGTATATATACAGTACATATACATACAGTACATATACATATAGTACATATATACTGTATACATATGCAGTACATATATGCATGTACAGTACATATCTCCATATACATATACAGTACATGTGTACATATATACATATACAGTACAAATACATATATATATATATATACAGTATATATATACATTTACATATAGTGTACATGTATGTACATATACAGTACATATATATATATATATATATACTTATACAGTACATATATATATACTCATACAGTACATATATATATATATATATATATATATATATATATATATATATATATATATATATATATATATATATATATATATATATATATATATATATATATACATACAGGACAACTCGAGAAGTTTCAAAGAGAAATCGTCACCCGTTTGACTATAATTATTCGGTGTTGCGGATGAATACAAATATGGCCTGGCGCACAAGTTTACTTACATGCAA
>NC_140963.1:47794741-47869741 GCF_056783735.1 Eptatretus burgeri
GTCTGTGGATGATCATTGCCCCAGGCTGTATACTCGTCTAGTCTTCGAGGATTGCAATGCATCGACTGGAACTGATAGGGATGGTTATGAGGCATGTGTTGGTCCCCATGGGTCTGGAACTGTGAACCAGAATAGCACTAAGCTCTTTGACTTTGCAAGAAGTCGTGGACTTAGGGTGGCTGGTTCGTGGTTTCAGCGCCCACAAGCTCATTGCTGGACTTGGTATTCCAACGATGGTGATGTGGCAAAGGAGATTCACCATGTGCTAGTTGATGGTCACTGGAGGATGACACAGAACTGCAGGGTCTACCAGAGTGCTCAGTTCCTCAATATTGACCACAGGCTTGTTGTTGCAGCTTAAATCCAGGACAATGGTATCATCCCAGCCTTTGGTGGATGTTGGCAAGCTCAAGGATGAGAAGGTAGCTGAGGAATTTGTGAACAGGCTGAGTGGAGATTTGGGGGGTCTGGGTGCTTTGGGGAATCCTGAAGAGTTGTGAAGTGCCTTTAAGACCACCATCCTTGATGTTGCCGGTGGATGTCTTGGAAATCACCGGAGGGTGAAAAAGAAATTTGTCTCTCAAGGGACACCAAATACCAAATACCAGTGTTGCAGGGCCAGGCTTAATGGCAGAGCTGAGCTATTCCAGGAGTTGATGCGTAAAACTGTATGGACGCTGAGGGTGGAAAAGGAGGTCTATGTGCGAGGAATCTGTGAGAGGGAAGAGCATCACCTGTGGTCAAGTGATTCTCGTCCTGCTTACAGGGGAATTTGTGCATTGTGTTCCTCCAAGCCCCTCCCTCAGTGTACTGCAGTTAGAGCGGAGGGTGGTGGGCTCTTTACAGAGGAGTCCAAAGTGAAGGCCCGCTGGGCCGGTTACTTTGAAC
Organism: Eptatretus burgeri; assembly: GCF_056783735.1. Taxonomy (NCBI): domain Eukaryota; kingdom Metazoa; phylum Chordata; class Myxini; order Myxiniformes; family Myxinidae; genus Eptatretus; species Eptatretus burgeri. Next base: position 47,795,630 of record NC_140963.1, read on the forward strand.
GGTTGAACCAGGCTGTCCCACCAGCTGTTGAGTTGAATGTCAGGGGTGTTGCTATCTATATTGCTGTCCCTCCAATCAAATGTGATCCACCTTTGTTTGTGGAAACACAGCCTATGGTGAACCGGTTGAAATGGGATAACGCTCCTGTGATCTGCGGTATCCATGCTGAACTTCTCAAGACTTGTGGAAATGCTGTACTCATGTCGTTGCATGCAGTTCTGTGCTTTGCCTGGAATACAAGCATAGTCCCAACTGACTGTAACAGGGGCCTTGTTGTGCCTCTCTGGAAAGGGAAAGGTGATCGCCAGGACTGCAACAACTACGGAGTGGTAACGCTGCTCTCAGCGCTGGGCAAGGTCTTTGCTCGGATAATTCTTGATAGGGTTCGTCACCATCTGCTAGAGCACCAGCGGTCAACGGTTGACCGTATCCTTACTCTTTGGGTCCTCACCAAATGCAGATGAGAGTTTTGACAGGGGCTGTTTGATCTCTGCAAAGCATTTGATTCAGTGAATCGGGATGCCCTCTGGAGGATTCTTAGTCTTTTTGGGGTGACAAGAAAAACGATCATCTGATGTCCGCACTATACTGTGGGACTGAGAGTGCTGTGAGATGTTGTGTTACTATCTCTAACTTATTTTCAGTTGTTAATGGAGTTTGTCAGGGGGTGTTTACTGGCCCCCACACATTTCAGCACTTGTATGGACTGGATTCTGGGGAGGATGTCGGAGAAATCAAACCGCGGTGCATCATTTGGGAATGTCAAGATATCTGACCTTGATTTTGCAGATAATGCAGTCATCTTTGCGGAATCTCTGGATATCCTTTTGGGGGCCCTTGAGGTGCTGAATGAGCAGTCGGAGCTGTTGAGATTATTGGGTTTCCAAAACTAAGATCCAGGCTTTCAATGACATCTTGGATGCTGCCATCTTGTCTGTACCTGTTTGTGGTGATGATGTTGAGGTCACAAAAAGATTCGTTTTCCTTTCTTTTTTCTTTTTTTCTTTGTATACATTGTCGAGGCTCATATGAGAGCTAACGCACAATGCACAGCAAGGGGATCATGAGACAAGAGAGGCAGGAAAGGGAAGGACAAAACAGTGGGGAACAGAGATATTTAGAGATCTGTGGAAGGGAGAGGGATGGGGTGGGGAACATGGGGAATAGAAGATGGACATTACAGGGACTTTCAGGAAGGAAAGCAGGGAATTTGAAGGAGGTGGGTTTGGGGTGGATTGATGGAGGTGGAAAAGATCGAGGTTTTGGATGGGGGAAGAGAAAAGGGGGGTGGTGAACAACTGATTTAAAGGCCTGGAGGGAAGAATGGGATTGAACAGAGTGTGGGAGTTTAGGAGGAATGAAAGGGTGAATGTGAGCAGTAATTCGTGATTTTGGTAGTTTTATCAGAAGAGGGTTGTTGGCGGACCTTGAGCGCCCTGCGGAAATATGGTGGAGACATATCGCAGACGGAGCAGGGGTGGGGGGCGAGACCGGAGAGGAGACGGTAGTGATCTTGGCAGTGATATTTATCTGTCTGCTGGCTGTGAGCCAGAGGTCACTAGATGTCTGGGTTGGGCCTGGAGAGTCCTTGGTGCTTCCAGTCTTGCTCTGCAGATGTGAGACTTGAAATCTGATTGGGGATCTGAGATGGATGCTTAATTCCTTTGGTACCAGGTCTCTTTGGAGAATCCTTGACAATTGCTGGTCGGACTTTGTGTCCAATGAGCGGTTGCTGAGAGAGACTCAGATGACATTTGATACCTGCACAGTCCATGAGGGTCAGCTGCGGCTGTATGGGTATGTAGTTTGTTTTCCTGATGCTGATCCTGCTCACGAGATTCTCTCAGTGAGGGACCTTCATGAGAGGAGGAGGCCAATCGGCCGACCACGTGCTTCGTGGTTGCGGCAGGTTGATCGGCATCTCAAGGAAATGGGGATGGGCCAGGCATCTGCCTGGGGGATGGCCAGTTGGAGGCCCCTGAAGTACTGGCAGAAATTGGATGCAGTGACGTACTGCTCCGGTGCATGTGCTGATGTGCCCATACCTGACCTGGCCTATATACTTGGCAAAGGCCTGGCTGCAATCATGCGTGCATGCTCTCAGATGCATCGACCTTTGCACCCCTCCATTCGGCTCACTCCGAATCTAATTCGCTTTGGGGAAGCAGTTTGAGATTCAAAACTAAGCCATCAGTCCTTAACAGGGGGTGGGGTGGGAAAGCAAGGGGAGGGGTGAGGGGCGGAAGAGAGAGGAGAGGGGTGGGAGACAGAGGGAGAGGGGTGGGAGACATAGAGAGAGGGGTGGGAGACATAGAGAGAGGGGTGGGAGACATAGAGAGAGGGGTGGGAGACATAGAGAGAGGGGTGGGAGACATAGAGAGAGGGGTGGGAGACATAGAGAGAGGGGTGGGAGACATAGAGAGAGGGGTGGGAGACATAGAGAGAGGGGTGGGAGACATAGAGAGAGGGGTGGGAGACATAGAGAGAGGGGTGGGAGACGTAGAGAGAGGGGTGGGAGACATAGAGAGAGGGGTGGGAGACAGAGGGAGATGGGTGGGAGAGAAAAGGATAGGGGTGGGAGAGAGGGGTAGGGGGATAGGGGTGACAGAGAGAGAAGGGTGGGAGAAAGAGGGATCGTGGTGGGAGAGACGGGGATTGGCGTGGGAGAGAGGGGCATCGTGGTGGGAGAGAGAGAGAGAGGGATAGGGGTGAAGTGAAGAGGATAGGGGTGGGAGCGGAAGAGAGGGGAGGGAAGAGTGCATGGGGCGGGGGGGGTGAGGAGAGGGAGGATTCTGGTAGATGTGATGCCCATTTTAATGTCTATCCAAGAGATGGCACATAAATTAATGAATCACCCTACCTGTGAAATACTGAGATGACAGTTTGTAGCTGGTTTGGGATTCAAACCCAGGCTTGACAGCTTGGAGTGAACTTGCGCACCCTTTGGCTATCCTGCCATGATGTGGTGATTTATTGCTTTGTAACAACTGAAACATTTTTCCTCATTGTAATAATCTCATTTATTTTGCCTTCCTAACTCCAGTATCAAACCGAGATATCACCATCGAAGCTTGAATAGCTTCACCAAGCACTCCACAAAACACTTGAAGAAACTTTAAAAAACGAAATGTTTAACTTTTTTAGAAGTATCTATCGATGCCAAAGTGACACGTCGTATAATGAAAGATGATTGCACAAAAAGGGGAAATTTGGTGTGAAATAAAATTGCACATTTTCAACGAGCCAGCTACCGCCGGACGCCTCGCAGAGCAACACGAGGCCAATGCAGGCGAGTGGCCCCTGAACTTTGTTCAAATCATTCAATATACAGTATGCATTGACAGTGTGAATATCGTAAAGCACTCACCAAGTGGCTTAAGCACCCGAGGTAGCACTCCAATGAAACAGTTGATATGGAATGGCTGGCTTGGCAAGCGATTAGCAATCACTGATCCGTCATATTAAACACCTCCCGGAGACGACCAAAATATCAAACTATGTCTGCATTAGACAACTGAACCGTTTTTTTTGTTTTTTTTTAGCAGTCGGAGCTGATGGTAAGGTAAATTCTGGAGCATACATTTTATAATTCGGCTTAGTTTTAGGGATTGTCGAGGTTATGGAATGTGCGGAAATGAAATAAAGCCACGAACGCTGGCATATCTGGGCATTTATAAGCATTGAATGTATCCAGCGATTTGTAGGTATGATGATGATCAGGCATTTGATGATATGAGTGAGGAAAGTGAAAAAAACAAATTTGTCGTTAAGAAAACATTGTGGCCTGTTCCAAGTCAAGGCATTATTGAGCAGGCCAAAAAAGACTAATTAAGACCCCATCAAGGGACAGCGTGGTGTTCGCCGAGGTTGTGCATAATGAAATACATAATTAAATCAGTCCGTTAATTACGTTCAAAAGTGGTGTTTTCATTGAAGCAAACACCTAATTTTCACTCATGCACTTCCATGGAGTTCCCTTAACAATTTTCCATGCATGCAAAGTTTCAGGCTGCCCAGTTTCATGGTTTTGGAGTGATGGAGGAGACACACACATACACACATACACACATACACACATACACACATACACACACACACACACACACACACACACACACATACACACATACACACATACACACATACACACACACACACACACACACACACACCCTAACTGGCACACATTCACTGTTACTGTTATTATTATTAGGGTATCCAGTCAAATGGACTGGATAACCTATTGTTTTTCTTCTGTTTATTAGGGCTTCAAGCATGGCTGAAGCCCTATTGAATTCGTTAGTATTATTATTATTAACGGCGTTTTTATGTTCTACTGACCGATTTTGTGGCGGATCTGGAGGGAAAACTGTCGGATGAAATTCAACGAAACTTTACAGGATTATTACTCACCACCTGAAGTTTATACTGTGAAACATTTGATGACGTAGGTCATGTGGTATGGCGGCCATATTGGATTTTATCCAAAACCTAAAAACATCTTCTTCTCCAGAAGGGATAATCTGACAGCCTCAATCTTTTGCACACATTTACTAAGTTCGATGCTAATGTGAATTTGTTAATTTGATCGAAATCGTTACATAATTAATATGATTTAAAATGATGCCGATTCGCCTCATTAAATATGCAAAATATGCAAATGAGAGTTGAAAAAATTTAATGACAAATTTAGATAGCAGATAAACAGGGGACTCCCAATATATTTATACTATGTCTGTATTTGACCCCAGTGAGCCCCCAGAGCCCCCCAAAGTTGAAAATGACCCATTTTTTAAATGTCATAAAATAAAAACAACGCTTGGATGAAATTCAATGAAACTTATCCATTTAATAACTCTCCACCTGAAGATTACACTTTGAAAATTTTGATGACGTCGGTCACGTGGTATTGCGGCCATATTGGATTTTATCCAAAACCTAAAAACATCTTCTTCTCCAGAAGGGATACTTTGACAGCCTCAATCTTTTGCACACATTTGCTAAGTTCCATGCTAATGTTAATTTGTTAATTTGGTCGAAATCGTTATTTAATTTATATGATTTTAAATGATGCCGATTCGCCTCATTAAATATGCAAAATATGCAAATGAGAGTTGAAAAAATTTAATGACAAATTTAGATAGCACATAAACAGGGGACTCCAAATATATTTATACTATGTCTGTATTTGACCCCAGTGAGCCCCCAGCGCCCCCCAAAGTTGAAAATGACCCATTTTTGAAATGTCATAAAATAAAAACAACGCTTGGATGAAATTCAATGAAACTTATCCATTTAATAACTCTCCACCTGAAGTTTATAATTTGAAAATTTTGATGACGTAGGTCACGTGGTATGGCGGCCATATTGGATTTTCTTCAAAACCTAAAAACATCTTCTTCTCCAGAAGGGATAACACGATAGCCTCAAACTTTTGCACACATTTGCGAGGTTCCATTGGAATGTTAAGTTGTTAATTTCGTCGAAATCGTTGCATAATTTATATGATTAAAATGATGCCGATTCGCCTCATTAAATATGCCAAATATGCAAATGAGAGTTGAAAAAATTTAATGACAGATTCTGATAGGCCTTGAAGAGGGGACTCCAAATATGTTTACGCTATGTCTGTATTTTACCCCAGTGAGGCCCTAGAGCCCCCCAAAGTTTAAAATCACCCATTTTTGACATGTCGTAAAATGAAAACCAAAGAAGATAGACAAAAAGTGACCACAAATTCTGGAAGATATTTTCACGTTCTACAAGTTCGCCATTTACATTAATATGCAAATGTGGAGTTATTGGACTTTTTTGGGGACTTGAAAATTTGTCCAGCCTCGATTTGTCCAATGTGAAGTTTCTCTATCATGTATTGCTATGGGCTTTTCAATCCTTCATTGATATAACTTGAGGGACCCCGTAGCTGGGCCACATTGCAGACTTGAACTAACTTTCTAACTCGGAAAACCCATATCATGTGACAGGGTGATGGTGTTGAAATTTCTTAAAATGGAGGCACGCCTTGAAGCCCGGGATTACTGGTTTACCAGTTTTGATTGTTATTATTCTTTTTCCGCCGGCATTTTGCATCCTTCTTCAATTTAAAAATCATTTTCTCTGGGACGCTAAGTCCGATCGACATGAAGTTTTCACCATAGTATGTATCTTTTTTGATAGCACACTCGCGTTATAATTATGACGTCATTGGTCACGTGGTGCGGGCGCCATCTTGAAAAAACCGAAAAACTTTGGACCTCTGTATCTCTGAAACTTTCTAGGGTAAAAATGTTTTTGCTTTATGAATTTTATTAAGCTCCCTATGGGGAACACGTGTGATTTTTCTTGACGTCAGAAGTGAAGCGATACACCGGTGAAAATTCGTCAAGTAGAACGCCATATAGGAAAAATCTGAAAAATTCTGAGCGTCATCTACACCAAAATTCATCGTCAAAAATGTTTTTTTTGACGTCATCGATGACGTAATTCGGCCGCCATCTTTTTTTTAGTGTTTTTTTTTTTTAAATCTTCTTCTCCAGAAGGGCTGGACAGAATAAGGAGAAACTTTACAGGTACATTCCCCCTGAGGTTCTCTTTCAAGTTTGTTAATTTGTTGTTGATACGTCACATGGTTTGGCGGCCATCTTGAAAAAACCCTAAAACCTTCAAACATCTTCTTCTCCAGAAGCGCTGGTCCAATGAAGGCGAGATTTCAGAACTATATTCGTGACATCTATGCGATGCAAGTTTGTTAATTTCGAAGTGATAGGTCACATGGTTTGGCCGCCATGTTGGATTTAAGAAAAATATTAAATAATGTTTTCTCTGGAATTTCATAAGCCATCGAAGCGAAAATTTGCAAGTCCCTTCCTCCCTCAAGTCTGCATACATGGTAAAAAAAAATTTTACCTCAGAAGTCACATGGTTTGGCGGCCATCTTGGATAGAAAAAGAGACCTTATTTGATTTACACGAAACTTCACACACTTGTTCGGGTCGACGATGGAAAGCAGAATTTAAATTTATGATATCATAGGTCACAAAGTTCGGCAGCCATCTTGGATTGAAAATGAATAAATTTTAAAAATCTTCTTCTCCAGAAGGGCAAGATAGATTAAGACGAAACTTCACACATATATTCCCCATGAGGTCCTTTCTCAAGTTTGTTAATTTGTTCTTGATCGGTCACATGGTTTGGCGGCCATCTTGAAAAAACCCGAAAACCTTCAAACATCTTCTTCTCCAGAAGCGTTGGCCCAATGAAGGGGAGATTTCAGAACTGTATTCGGGACAGGAAGGTGATATAAGCTTGTTAATTTCGAATTGATAAGTCACATGGTTTGGCCGCCATCTTGGATTTAAGAAAAATATTAAATAATGTTTTCTCTGGAACCGCTTAACAAACGAATCGAAAATTTGTAATTATCATCGAGACGGCAGTATGCACGCATGCTAAAAATTATGACGTCACACGTCACATGGTTTGGCGGCCATCTTGGATAGAAAAACGCACCTTTACCGATTAACACGAAACTTCACAAACGTGTTCCAATACCCAGTTGGAAGCAGAATATAAATTTCTGATGTCATAGGTCACATGGTTCTTCAGCCATCTTTGATTGAAAATGAATAAATTTTTAAAATCTTCTTCTCCAGAAAGGCAAGACAGATTAAGCCGAAACTTCACACATATATTCCCCATGAGGTCCTTTCTCAAGTTTGTTAATTTCTTCTTGATTGGTCACATGGTTTGGTGGCCATCTTGAATTTACCTTAAAACCTTCAAACATCTTCTTCTCCAGAACACCTGATCTGATCAAGGGGAAACTTCACACCCCTATTGCACATGAGTAGGGAATACAAGTTTGTTAATTTCTAATTGATAGGTCACATGGTTTGGCAGCCATGTTGAATTTAAGAAAAATATTAAATAATGTTTTCTCTGGAACTGCTTAACCTATCGAAGCGAAAATTTGCGTCTGTCATCTTCCATGATATCTGCATACATGGTAAAAATTATGAGGTCACAAGTCACATGGTTTGGCCGCCATCTTAGATTGAAGGATAAATATTAATTCATGTTTACTCTGGAACCACTACTTCTATATATGCGAAACTTCATATTTATAATTTAGGCTACATGTGAAACAAAAGTTTAAAATTTCAACCTGATCGGCCGTGTGGTTTGGCAGCCAGAATTATTTAATTATTTGAATCTGGTCGCCAGTAATAACGAAATTGAACGTTTTGTGCTGCCTGGTTCGTAACTCGTCTGTTCCGCGCCGTCTCGAAGCAGGCCTGTGTTTGTATCACCATTAAATAATGTTTTCTCTGGCACCGCTTATCCTATCAATGCAAAACTTTGCGACTCTGATTTAAGTCTCAAGTTGTATCAGTTGTGTCAAAGGCGGACGGACTGGGTACCCGGTCATCACTGCCAGCAGTTATAAAGTGGCAGTTCTAGTTATTATTATTATCATTATTATAGATAGATACAGCTCCTTCATGGATTATTCCTCTCGAGCTAACGCTTGATTTCCAATTTTCATTTGACCTGTTGTGGCAGCCACAGCCAAAAACAATAACTTAATTACCAATCTGTTGTTTTAAAAGCACAATTCACTTCAACAACAATGTACGAACAACACAGCTGCCTCATGATGAGCTTGCCGCTTGTTTGCAACTAATTAAATTCCAAGAATATCCCTTTAGATCTCCACTTTTGTCACCTTACACTTGTATATTCAGTCCAAGCAATGTTTGTCGAACACAAATGTTTTGCAAAATGAAAGTATTTGTTTTCATCTCTCTTTGTAGTGATATTTATTTATTTATTTATTTTAAACTCAGCTCTTCAAGGAACATGACTTCAGGATAATAAAAACACTTGCTGTTTTCATTATCCTGCACGTATGCTCCTTCAACAAGTTGTCAACTTAACTTACTCTCAACAACAACAACAGTGATGAATGCCTAATTTACGAGATGAAAATAAACATTGCGAAAGTGAAATGTTAACTTTTGTATGACGACCAACATTAAAATTCATGATAAGCAAAGATTTAGTACATGAGCAAAACAATGCATCAAAGTACAGTAACACAAAACAGTTTCTTTTTCATGAATGTAGGAATGAAAAGCAAAATTCATAGCAACAACTTCAACACAACGTTGAACACTTTGTGAGCCTGGGAAAGTGTGGGCAGCTTGCTCAGATGCACACGGTGAAGATGGCATGGGAAAAATACACAGGACAAACTACATTCTCTAATTATTATGAAATCACTTTTGTGATTGTAATGAGGGCATTGTAACTATGAATATGGGAACAAGACCAAACATGAGGAAGAAAGGGGAATATAATTACGGGGAAGGTAGAAATAAGGGGCATAAACTTTAATTTTTTTTTTCATCCATCATTAGACATCGTGGTGTAATGGTTGGAATGTCTGCTGAGTCTGGGAGGTCAGTGGTTCAAACCCCAACCGAGTCATACCAAAGACTTAATAAATGGTACGTGCTGCTTTATTGATTGATGGTCAGCATTTAAAAAGGATAGAGCACAGACAAACAATGCTAGGAAGGCATTGGCAAATCTCCTCGTATAACCCTTGCCAAGAAATGGATTCGGCAGCACGAACGCTCTGAAGAGTGTGGTACATCAAATTCAAATCCAATCAATCCTTTTGATCCTTTCTTATCTCGGTTCCAGCTCTACTGTCACATTTTATCCATCGGTTTATTTTGCCAATGAAATGTGTTTTCAACCACAGAATTTTTTTTTAAAGGGTAAAACATTTTGACTCGACATCATTTGCATTTCTCTCCTGATGTGCCCTCCCCCTCACTGTCCCCATACCTCTGTCCTTTCTCCACTCCTCCCAGTGTTTCGTTTTTCCCTCCTATTATTCCTCTCTTATGGAACTTTCCTGTAACATTCATTTTTTGTAACCTTCCAACACATTTAACTTTTCTTTATCACAGACGCTTCGACAGTCACCAGACAGGCACCTTTGTCCTGTTGCAGTCCAACTTGCTGGAGGTGCACATCCGTCAATGGGATTGCAACTTTCAGACTTACACTGGGGCTTGTGCCTGCGGAGTGGCGATGAGTGCCGGAGATGACGTGCTCACCTTTGACATGTGCAATGGAGATTTTCTTGAAACTTGGCCACAGCTAGCAGTGCGAAGCAGTTCGCCACTTTCAGCTGGTGTGCGCCTTTTTGAATCTCGCCATGGCAAGAAGATCACAGTAAGATGACCTTTCGTGGCTTTTTGTCTAAAGCGGCCCCTCCTCTTGGGCTAATTGCCTTACCCATCCTCACACCTTTTTCCTCAGCTGTTCAAAGACCCTTACATACTAGAAAATGATGCAAAACTGCTGCGAGGAGATTCGATCTGCTGTTTTAACCATTGAATATCCATCCGATAGGATGGTGCAAAGGTAGCACACATGATATTTGAGCTGTCTAGACTAGCTTCGATTCTTGCCCTGACTATAAAACGTCACATTGTTGCTTCACAGGTAGAGCATTTTCTGATGGAGTGCACCATCACTCAGATGGATGTCAAGTCAGATGTACAGTCTGCCAATATTACGTGGATGTTAAAGATCCCAGAATGTCTTTTGCGAAGTCTTTTGCGAGTTATCGCCGGAACCCTGGTCAAATTGCAAACTCCTGTTCTAACTCGCTACAATCGAACAGCAGGCCTGAACGGCCGGTTCCTGACAGACTCAAGCAAAACTTTCCCACAGCCGACCCCACAATAATGTGGGATTAATTGAGGACATTAAAGAAGGATGAGTTGTAGATTCATGTCTCTCCATTAGCATGGGTATGCTGCATCTTGGATATGCCTATGCCGTTCCTTTGATTTCCATGTCAGCAAGCTGTAAAACTGCCCCCATGAAGGTACTTATTTGTGTGATTACATTTTAATAACAGCCATATGCAGGCCAGGCTTACATTATTTGAATTAATAATTTCTGTTGCATAAATGACTACAAATTGCACCTCCACACTGTCTTTGGTATAAAAATTTTTAAAGCTTGGCCAATGGCTGCAAGGGAAATGTGGCTAAGATGTTAAAAATAATTGTTTTTTTTTTATTATTATCAACTGTTAGTTTGCTCTTAATATTCAACATATGTTTATTTGATGAAATTTCCAGAAAATCATGAAAACATTAAAATTACTCACAAACAAGCACTTTTCTTTAATAGCCCACATAGTATCTTTTCGGATTATCAAAACATTTTAGAAATACTGGTTATGGATTATATTAATTACGGATTATAAAAATATTTGCTCAGATAGCACACACCCTGCTCCCTTGCAACAAAGTGCATGCTATGAAAAAGTACCGCCTCCCATAAAATTCTGCTTACGGGCCCGAGAGTAATATATGTTTAATAAAACATGATAAAAGTGACAACTGCTATAGCCATTGAAAAAAAACCCATCAAGACCACCATTAAATGCAAAAGTCAAAAAAGATACATTTTATTTACAACTGAAAGGGAGTATTTGTGTGTGTGCTCAGTCAAGGAATATAATCCATTAACTGCAACTCCAAACTGGTGGTCTCCATGCTCCCAAAGATCCTTTTGGATCACAGCTCTCAGTGAATCAATTCAAGAGTGGCCGAGCAGCCTGCAGCTTAAGCATAACATATCATTCTCTTTGCTAACCCCACCTCCACCCCTCACCTTTCTATCTCTTGGTTTTGTCCCCTCCTCCCCCACCCCTCACTCTCACTCTTTCTTTCTTTCTCTTGCTGTCTCTGTCTTTCTCTCTCTTAAAGAATTTCTTGGAATGTAAAGGGTGATCAACCGTAAATAACATAGGATGCACAGGAGGCAACACAGCAATATGTGAGGCAAATAAACAAATGATAAATTACAATATGATAAACTCTTATGGGACAAAAATAATCAACTTCAAATAACTTCAAGCGACAAATATGAGCACTGTGGGAAATTTGAAACGATAAATGAAATACCACAACGATTTTTTTAAACAAATTGTAAGAAATGTGAAAAATATTTAAATCAGAAACAATATCAAATAAACTCTATTTAATAGAGAGTTCATGGAATGCGATACCCCCCATACCCCCGCCACACACACACACACACACACACACACACACACACACACACACACACACACACACACACACACACACACACACACACACACACACACACACACACACACACACCGTGTTCGAGTTTATACTTCAATTTTAATAAAATACAGTAATAATTTTAAAGATCGTTAAAAGAAAAATCCATAAGTTTAGCGCTATTGAAGCAGTGTTAATATTCTTGGAAGTATTATGAAGGCGATGTGTGTTCTACTGTGTTCAAGTATGGAGTTCAATTTAAATGAAATAATGATTGTAAAAGTTGTATCAGCGCGTGTGTGTGTGTGTGTGGGTGTGTGTGTGTGTGTGTGTGTGTGTGTGTGTGTGTGTGTGTGTGTGTGTGTGTGTGTGAGTGAGATGGGGTCTGGAGGCTGGAAGGGGTGGTCAGGGAGTCTCATTGTAACCTTTTACACAAAATTCAGGTAATGTAGCTTCACTGTAGTTAGACTTCATGGTACAAGGTTTTTTGTTTGTTTGTTTTTTTTCATGTTTTGCAATCTTCCCACACACACATCATGGTAAAATATAACACTTGGAAGCTTGTGGCAGTCATAAGTTGTATCCATTTAAAAAAAAAAGATTCCAGTTATGTTTCACATTCGATTCTGATGAGAGAGAACTTTGCAAACCCGGTATGGCTGCACTCACATTCATAGGCACAAATAGCCTTCTCTCAAAAGCAATATCAGGCTGAATATTATTTAAAATTACTTTCTTTGTTGTTTTGGCACCTGCTTTGTAACTGACCTTTATATAAGGCCTCGTTATAAAATTGTTTAATCTTTGGCCTTTTCAGTTTCTCACAGACATTTCTTATTGTGCTGCTCTCACAGCTTTACACTATCTCCAAGGTAGAATTTAAATCACATTTTCAGCCAAATTGTATCTTTGGTGAATGGTCATGCAGTTGCCTCAGAAATCAACCAAATTTACCAACTTTATTCAGGGAAATGCATATTCTAATACGGTAGACAAGTCCAAAAAAATTGACCAGATGATAAATGGTAAAGGAGATGCTGAACAAAGTTTTAAATTACCCAGCAACTTGCTGAAAAAGTTACATTTTACAAATCATTGTGCCTCCGCTGCCTTAGGTTGTTGGGTTGTCCATCCGGCTGTCCATTCGTACGTCTGTCCGTCGGTGATCAATTTTCGTCACCACGATAACTTGTGAACCACTGAAGGGATTTTTTTAATTTTTTTAACCAAACATGGTACAGTTATGTATGATGATGTAAAGATGACCTGATAGGATTTTGGAGTCAACGGTCATGTGACCTTCAACTAAAAGTAACAGATTTTACCAAACTTGGTACCAAGATGTATTATGATGCAAAGATGAACTAATATTTTTGGGGGGTTCAAAGGGTCAAAGATCCTGTGATCTTTAGCTGAAAGTAGCAGATATTAGTTAACATAACTTGTGAATTGCTAAAGGGATTTTAACCAATCTTGGTACAGGTATACCCTTTGATGCAAAGATGAACTGATGTTAGGGCAAAAGGTCAAAGGCCTCAGGTCAAGTGCACTTTAATTGAAAATCTGTGTTACTGCAATAAGTTATAAACCAATCTAGAGATTTCAACCATACTTGACACACTTATGGACTGTAAGACAAAGATGAACTGATTCAATTTTCGATTGAACAGGTCAAAGGTTTGAAATCGTTTTGCAGACCATAACCCGAGTTGGAAGCATCTGATGTTGTCTCTCTTTCTCTCCCTTTCTCTCTCTTTCTCTCTTTTTTCTCTCTTTTTTTTCTTTCTCTTTCTCTCTCTCTCATGCTTTCTCTCCTCTCATGCTTTCTCTCAAGGGACCTTAAATTTTTCATGTGACCTTAAACTGAAATCAAACATAACAGTGCGTTGACATCTTACATGGGTGGAAACATATCCATTGGCACATTCTCATCAAATTCTACTCTCTAGTTAATGGATGCTTGACTTCTGTTTCGTGAGATAATTTAGTTTCATAAACTCGAGTTGGACACGGACTTAAGATCTCATGACCTCGACTTCAACTGGGATTTCAAACCTTGAAATTTGAACTTGGACTCACCTTGCTCAGACTTAAACTGAATGAATTTATTATGATTACCAACTGAAAATGTTCATAATGAATTGCTGATGCATCATTTCAATTAAGAAAATTAGACTGGTAATTTAAAATGATGTTTCTCAGATTATTTAATTGATATCTTCTTGTAATATAGTTTTTCTTGTATAATAATATATCTTCTCTGTGTTTTAATATTAGACTTTTGCAATTGAAAACATTTTCCAATAAAGTATTTTCCAATATGCAACCCCCTCACTCTTAAGCAATTTGAGGATCTTTGCTGTTGCCCAGCATATTGGGTAGCTTAATATCATGAATGATACAAGGAGTTTATAAAGTTTCTGTTGCTAAATGTTTGGCTTTGTTTCAAGCCGATCCTGAGGGTATGGTAAAAGCTGGTTTGGCTAAAGGGCAAGGGAATGAGCCTTTTTAGGAATATTGTGTCAATGAACCAGAATACCTTTTAGTTGCTAGCACAGAGAGTCTTCTCCAAGAGCTCATCAGGAAGTGCTTTCCAAATGGATACTGTTCAAATATAGCGCATTTTCTTTTGTGGAAATATATCCATCGAAATATGGTTCATGAGAAACAAGGTCATTAACTAGAGCGAAGTAGATGGTGTTCCATCACAAATACCCACACTTGCCACCCAAAGAAAAGTTGAAAGATGCCAAAAAGTTCCAAAGGAATGATCCAATATCAAATTTTGAGTTAAAATAAATCATGTAGTTTGACCCCTGTGAACCCCCCATAATGGGACATTAACCAGGTTCAACTCCCAAGAAATCGTTCCATATTCCATGTGTCTCCCAATGTTGATTGCATGTACCAAGTTTCATTCAAAGATTTTTTTAAATGTGTCCAGAATTGCATTTTTTGGAATATGACTTTTTGACCCGCTATAGGCCCCCCCCCCCCAAGGGGCAGGGCCAACATGATATTGCTCTCACACCGTATTGCCATGTGGTGATCATAACTACCAAGTTTGGTGAATTTCTGCACAACGGTTTCAGAGGAGATAGGGTGACAGATGGATCGACAGACAGACAGAGTCAATTACAATATCCCCCTGTTTTTTTTTTTTTAAAGCGTGGGGATAATAAAATCTGGGTAACTTGTTCAATACATAGGTAAGGTGGTTTTTTGAACTGATTAAATTTTAGGTTAAAAAGGTCAAAGGCCTGTGGTCAAGTGCCCTTTAATTGAAAATTATCCTTGGAATCTGGTCAAAGGTCACCAAGTCTTGAACATACTGCCAGAAGTTTTCACTCTCCAGAATTTAGCTGAACAAAACCTCCAAATATTTTCTTATTTCTTTCATGCAGATCACCAGCCATTAGTTAAGGTGAACAGTCATCCATCCAGTGCTGTGTGGCCGACAGCAGGTGGATGTCTCAGTCAGGGTGAGGTTAAAAAGGCTTGCAACTGTCTACATATGATTACATAAACTTGAGTTAAAGTTCAAAACTTTGTTTGAAGAATCATTTTTAATCAACATATGCATTTACCTTTTACCACATGATTGTGATGACATGTAGCAATGTGTTAATTTCCTTGTTTTACCATCCCATTTTATTGCAGATTAGTTTTCCTTCAGGAGCATTTGTGCGAGCGGATGTCAGCGATTGGGGAATGACAGTCATGGTGCACATCCCAGGGTCCTCTTTCAATGGCACCAGAGGCCTTTGTGGCACGTTCGATGGTGATTCCAGCAATGATTATCACGATCAAGAAGACCTGCTTCTTCCAATCCCGGCCAGCTCCACAAACCCCTCAGAGTTCATTGAAATTTGGAGGTGTATATTTCATCGAAAACGTTTTTAAGAAATGTAATTGGGCACTTTAATAACTCAGGCATTTCGCAATCACAAAAACGCTAACAGCTTGTAAAATGTTACTGGATGTATTTAATAATATAAAAAAGTGACCTTGGCTGTTTGGAAGCACAGGGTAGTCCTGCATTATGACTACAGAGCAGCTTCTGAGCTGTACTACCAGAGGGAGTTTTAACAACGAAAGACAAATTCCACAAGGCATTGGCACAAAAATGGCATTCTAATTCTAACCCTAACGAGAGCTGCCATAACTCTGACATGACATGGAAACAATCTTTTGGATAAATGGGGTCATATCGAGGTGATGCAGTGGTTAATAGCAAAAGAACAAATGCATGCAAACATATCCAAAATCTCATCCAATTTCACAGTTCATTGATTGCACTTCCAATTGGATATCTACAATCTCTGCAAACTTCATATGTTAAAATGTTATATTAGAAAGTATTGGAGGCCTTGGACAATTATAGTGTTTCTCATTTTCTGTTGATGTGAATTCTGGGAAATAAAAGGTTTTGATAAAATTATGGATGGAAACATTTCCATTCCTCTTGAGGATAATGACAAAACATACGATCACAAAATGGATCCTGACTTGCGTTATGTGATCCATATTTGCTTGCAGGATCCCAGCTGGAGAGAGCCTTTTTGACAAGGTACCACTTGAAGACAACATGAGGAAATCCAGGAGTTACTGTAATTGTAGTCAGGCCATGGAGGAAGAGGACTCGAGGAATCTTATGAAGAGCCTGGCTGGATATGTGACTTCTGACTGTAAAAACAGATATGCTGTGGGTTATAAAGGTATAATTCCAGTGGCTGATGTGACAGCTAAATATATTAGTTTAGCAAAGCAGAAAAGTTACATTGATGAAAATCTGCCCATGGATCTAGAGGAGACCATGCAACATGTAGCTCTGAGTCGTGGAATTGAGCCAAGAATACTCGCACTACATTCAGTTAGTAGCCAAAGGCAAGCAGGTGTGATGGATGAAAGAGGTCAGAACATCCGTCACATTGGGCCCCTGGGTGATCCACCAAGACGATTATTACGGTCAGCTCATCGTGATTCTGATCCTATCTTGTGGGACCAGGCAAGACACCAGGTCTTCAACATGCTGCCAGAGGTTTTCACTCCTCACAATTTAGCTGAACAAAACCTCCAAATATTTTCTTATTTCTTTCATGCAGATCACCAGCCATTAGTTAAGGTGAGCAGTCATCCACCCAGTGCTGTGTGGCCTACACCAGGTGGAAGTCTCAGTCAGGATGAGGTTCAAAAAGCCTGCAACACAGTGTTATTTGGGTCAGCTGTGGGTAAAATCTGCCGAAGTTTTCTATCTGATGAACAGATAACAGCAGCTCTAGACATGTGTATCACGGATGTGTGGTTGAAAGATGACCCAGCCTGGGCCGCTGCTGTGCTTCCATTCTTGGAGAACCAATGTGAACTTGCAACACTTGAGTCTCAGAGAACTTCACCAATTGGGACAAACGGATGGTGGAATAAAGAAGACCAGTGGGACTCTGATACAGACCAAAAAGACGGCGGAGGCAGAGCAAAAGAAAATGACCCTAATTATGTGAAAAGGACATTGGATGAGGTGGTTGCAGTGCTGAGGTGTCCTGGTGACTGTAGTGGAAATGGTCATTGCACTGAATATGGCTGTTCCTGCTTTCCAGGCTTTAGTGGTGATGACTGCATTATCTCCAGTTGTAAGTATAATGGATTGAGAAGACCTTCGAAAATAACAATGAGTTGTAAATACAATGAAGATGCTTCACTACTGCATGTCTATCTCATTATGTGATAAAATGGTTAATGGTAAGGCACCTGAAATTACTCTGAGAAACACAACATAGAAAACTGCCATGAATATTAGTGAAATATTAATTAGTTGCACGATTAGGCTGTCTCAATAGGAGGTGAAAGATGTGCAAGAAAATCGTTTAATGGCCATCTACAACTTCACACAATGGGATCAGAGACCCCTTATTGATGAGTCATTGCACAGTCTTACTTGGCGAATCATTGCTGTGCTTTTGTTTATCTTGATCCACATTCACTTCACAGCTCAGTCCCCAAAGGTGACCGATTTGGAGAACAGAGGACTGTGTGATACCCGTGTATACGAGTGCAACAGTGTTCGTGTATTTGGACTGGGCTTCCACAAGTCGGAGCAATTACTCTGTCGAATAACCCAGATGACGGTAAGTATTTATTTTTTGTATATAAACACGAACAATGAAAAACAACCATTTGTATGGCAAATGCATAGTTTGATTGAAGTGGTGGTCTCGTGATTTGAGGCTACAAGTTTCAAGTGTGGGTTTCTCGTTTGTTTGTTTGTTTGTTTGTTTGTTTTTATCTCACTAACACATCCGGTACGACGATCAACATTATGACCCAATTTCCTCTTCTATCCTCCCTGTAATTCCATCACAAGTGTACCAACAACACCAAGAGTGGCCACTAATGCTAACAATCCTATTCTCCATTCAACATTTGATAACAGGTAATTTGTGCAGACAGACAACCAGTGGTGAGGTTATGGTTTTCATGGAAAATAATTCGATGAATTGCCAGAACATCCATATTCCTTTTGGCAATTTATCAGATGCCCTGTATCATGATGAAAATAACTTATTCCTTGACAGATCATCATAATATTTATTTACACGGCAACATTATTGCAATATTATTCAGTCTTCATCAAGATTTGTGAGCTCACAGTAATAAAGTAGCTGCCAACTACTTTCAATATGCAACTTCTTTTGATACAATTTGTGCACAGATAATAACATGTTTTCATGCATAATCAATTTGATTGAGCAGCTTCCTCAATAAGTGTCTTAATATATACTTTGTGCATTTGTCATAATAAGACTGATAGGATGGCCTCGAGTTACGCACACTCAACTCTGACCTATCTAGCCTGGGTTTGAAATCTGACCCAGCTATAAACTGTCATCCTGGTGTATTGCAGGCAGGGCGAGGCATCATTATGTGTGCCGTCCCTTGGGTGGATGTTCAACTGGGTGTCTCGTCTGCCCACATTAGTTGGTGGACGTCCTGTTCCCCTACCACCGTTTCCTCGGCAGTCCCTTCTTTTCTCAGTTTTCCTTTTCTCGGTTACCTTTCTTTTTCAAATCATGTGGAATAAGAGTTGGAGTAGTTGACTGAAACAAAAGTACAAAACATGTGCTTGTGTTCATTTACTGCAGTATTTGAAAGACGAATGGCTTTTGAGTGACCCCGAGACCAGCCATGCGTTGTTCCTGAGTGGCCAAGTCGTGGACTGTCAACTCCCATTTTCAGATACTACAGGCATGTCTATCAATCAGGAAACACCAGAGGCTCGTTTCCTGATCCAGGTGAGGTTCCTTGTGAATTTATCTTGAACATTTCTGTAAAACAATGTCATGTGGACTGCATCATTGGTTATATGATCTGCTGTGAAGAAATTGACAATGTATTTATGTATTGTATTGTATCATCCATGAAAAACTGTCATGGATATGAAGCCTAATTGAGTGGATCCAAATCCAAATACATTGGAACCATACTCTGTACAGTGTTGGTGCTGCCGAAGCAGTCTCATGGGCTATTGGGCACAATTCTAGACAGGTCGCCACTCCGACGTAGGATACTCAAATGGTTCAATCATCCCAGCTTGCTAGTTCTCATTTTGCCGACCTCAGAAGGATAACAGGCTGAGTCAACCCCACCTGATATGAATTCAACAACCATGCAGGATTTTAACTCAGGACCTGAGGGTCCAAGCCCATCACCCTAACCATAAAGCCAACACCAGGCATAATTATGTGGATGAGTGCTTAAATAATATGAGGCACAAGTTTAATTGTCAGGCACTAACAAATCTATCGTGACTGCAGTGCATCTGTAACATTATCATTGCCTTCCTTAGCTCGGCAGTCACACTTGGACAAAACCAGGAAGTATCCTTGTTTTAGCAAATTGTATCATTGACTTGTCTGGATCACACATTGACGACAACACTGCCTATGATGGGCTACTGCATCGTCAACTTCCATTAACCAATAACAAGGCCAAAACATTTGGCATTAAATTAGTTAATTATTCTTCATTGTGCAAGTCATCTGGCAGAATGGTGCAGAGGTAGATAAAGCACTTATGCAATCCTTTCCATGGGACTGCTTTGGTAGCGTTGAACCTACCTTTGGGCAGAGCACGGGAGGAGAAATGAAGAGAGAAAGGGGGAGGAGAGAGTCCTTTTCTTCGTGTCCTAAAACATTATGTTTGATACAAAGATCCCATGAAATACTAGAATGACACGGGGTAGAGCGCATACCTCTGCCAGGCTGAGCAGTTTACGTTTGGATCCACCGATAGGCTGGATCGTCATCCATGCCTTAACCAAAATCTAATCGGCTTGTTTTTGTCACATACCCAACTGATCCACCAAATTTTGTCATAATCTGTCCACAACTTTTTGATATATTCAGCTCACAGTCAGACAAACAGAGAGAAACAGACAAACAAACAGACAAACAAACAAACAAACAGACAGACAGACAGACAGTGGTGAAAACATAACCTCTGTCCACCTTCAGAAGCGGAGGTAAGACGGACGCCACAAGCATTTTCGGACATCCTTAGTATGTCCTAAAATAGTAGTTTCCTTCTCTTTCATAGCATCTGTGTAGCAGCACCTCTGATATACTTAGAGTCACGATTGTCTCAACTGTCTCTTGGTTTCTTAGGTGTCTAACAACGGGGTCCAGTATAGTGATTCCCGACCATTCACTATGTACAATGGAATGTGCCAGGTCTGCAGTCCCCTACCTCACGGCCTCTGTAAGTTGAAGGTAAATATGATTCCAGGAAAACAAATTACCTTGTGCCTAACATTATGAGATTTACTAAGCTTTGCATTGTTTTCTTTTTATGTGTTTGAGCAAATGCATTTGGGATGAAGTCAGAAGAGAAGAGGATATAGAATAGATCATATCATAATCCTTACTATAATTCACACAGACTGGTGTTTATCTGTTTGTTTGTGGGGTTGTGGGTGTGCCTCAATTACATCCAGACTTGCTACAGAGGATCAGCATAACCCCAATTAATGTATAGGGGTGTTATTATTTTTGCTAGTGGTCTTGGTGGGGGTGGGGGAGGAGAGGGACGCAAATTCTCAATGTAAATGTGTATCGTATAGCGCCGCCTCCAGGTGGGGGAGCGTATTACAAGTCTCCACCATTTACAGTGCAGTATTGCTGTCCCCATGGTTTTCAGTGTCGTGAGGTGCTTTGAATTATAAGCAGAAGGTATGTTTTTGCTTCATGCACGTAACCCGGATTATTTATTTTCCCTTTACGGAGCTGTCACTTGCCTATGCACCTCCCAAATAAAACTATGCATCAGAAGAATGTGTTGCATGCTTGGAACGAGATCACCCATTGGGTGGGTACTCTGTTAGTCTAGAAAATTTCAGAAGTGTTTGTTTGATGTCTATGTATTCCTAAATTGCTGGACAGAACAAGTTGAAAACTGGCAGTTGGACTCGGGGTTTGCCCAGGAAGGTTTTAAGGATGAAAAATATTTTTTTCCATAGTCCTGGTGCTTCAGGGTGGGGGAAGACCCAAATTCTCTCTTTGTAAATATGTATTGAATGCACCAAAGAAAGAACCACTCTCTCCATTCACAGGTGAGAGATGTGAATAGGTCTTGTTTTTTATTTCTATATTGACTGATATTGACATTTGCATGTGGTACCTGCTTGGGAGCCTCATTGGTATGCATTTCTGTCTGCGCTGTCAATGATGATTCGCCACGAAGTGATAAAACTGGTCTGTCAGCTGAGGGGGTGTGTAGCATTGGGATTCTCATGTGTGTACTATTTATGAATTTCTTTACAGCTGTGGAGGAACTCTCGGAAGGGTTTGAAGCAGCAAAGGGTTTACCTTGTGTAGCCTTTCATGGTTGCTTTATGCTGCTTTCTTCGGCGATAAGAACATGGGAGGAGTCGATATATATTTTTATGACACGGAGTTTCAGGGTTTGCCCCGATGGGAAGCACTCGAGTTTCTCCTGAACACTCAGTCCTGAAGCTGCCAACCTCAGATAATTCCGCGGTCCAACGGACTGTAGTTCTTACACAGCCATAGCCACTTGACTTAGATTACCAGCTCAGCAAGGTTATGCTTCGATGTTTCCACAATACCTTTCTATTGGCACAGCAACTTAACTGGAGGCTGTGCTGTATCACGTGATTGGGTTTTCGTATATCATGCCTAGCCCACTAGGGGTGGCAGGAATGTACTTCCGGACGCGCAATAAAGTGGAGTTGATGCTGGCACGCTTGCTTCTCGTGTTCCACTGCACCTCGTACACTCTAGTTGGCTGACGAGGATGATTGAAAACGGACATGTGCCCGTTTTCGTCGGAGACGACTTCGAATTGTTTTCGGAGCAATTGGGATGCTATTTCCACGCGAATGATGTGGGCGACAAGAGCAAACAGAAGTCGATCTTGCTCACTTCGCTTTCGGCGGAGTATTATCGACTACTGAGTGATTTGGTGGCGCCGGACAGGCCCCGTGATGACGGGCTGTCGTTTCGGGACATTGTGGAGAAGATGAAAGCACACATGGCGCCGGAGAAGTCATTACAGCTCACTCGGTACCAGTTCGATCGCCTCTCGAAAGGGGCAGAGGAGCGCGTCGCTGATTTTGTGGCGCGGATTAAGCATTCTTCCGTGGCATGCAAGTTCACGGCGGGAGAGCGTCCAGCGCGGCTCAGAGATCGTTTTATCGCTGGTTTACAAGATGCGAAGATGGTTTCGGCGGTTCTACAGCTGAAGGGTGAAGCCATTACATTCGACTCGGCGGTCAGCACGGCTACAGCGGTCGAGCAGACTCGCGTGGATGTTCGAGCCATCACCGGCCACGCGGGGTCGCGAGCACCCCGGGACGCACGCACGACCTTCGGTGCGGGTCGGACGTCGCCGCGCGGCCGCAGGTCCGGCGAGGTGACCCCGCGGACGTGTTTGGGATGCGGAGGTCGGCACCTGCGCCGTGCGTGCCTGTATAAAGGCACCGTGTGTTTAAATTGTTACAAGGTGGGTCATCTGAAGCGTGTGTGCCGTGGGGCGCCGGCCACCGTTAGGGTCATGGACGGCGATGTGCGAGGCGACCTGGGGCGGAACCGGCGGCCGTTGATGGGCCTGTTTTCAATTGGCCCAGCGGCGGCACGCCCGATGACGGTGGAAGTCTAACTGAACAAAACGCCGATCACGTTCCAGGTCGATACTGGAGCGGCTGTGTCGATCATCGGCGAACAGACCGCGCGTAGACTCGACGACCTGAAGCTTATCAGGTCCAACCTCACACTGTTCACCTACACCCGCGAGAAGATAACGCCAGTCGGGATGGCAGACGTGTCTGTGCGGTACCAAGGCCAGGTCGCCACGCTTCGGGTGTACGTCGTGCGGGGGAGGGGACCGTCTCTCCTCGGCCGAGATTGGCTGGCCCGCATCAGGCTAGACTGGGCCGCAGTTCACCTTGTGCAACCCGTGCTGAGCCGGTGGGAGGATCAGTTGGAGAAGATTCTTCAAAGACATCAAGGTTTGTTTTGCAACGACCTTAGGAAAATCAAGGGCATGGAGGCAAAACTCTTCCTGAAGGAGGGGGTAGTTCCTCGGTTTTGTAAACCACGTCCGGTGCCGTATGCCCTGCGGGACAAGGTCAAGGGTGAACTGGATAGGCTGGAGGCCTGTGGAGTGTTCGAACGGGTGTCGTACTCAGATTGGGCCACCCCGGTTGTCACGGTGCTGAAACGGAATGGAGACGTCCGATTGTGCGGAGACTTCAAATCCACGGTTAACCCGGGGCTCAGCGTGGAGCAATATCCACTGCTGTCAATCGATGAAATGTATGCGCGATTGGCGGGGAGTCAATACTTCACGAAGCTAGACCTGCGTGATGCATATTTTCACCTGGCGATGGATCCCGGGAGTAGCGAGCTTTTGACAATCAACACGTGTCAAGGACTCTATCGATATACCCGACTCTATTTTGGGATTGCTTCGGCCCCAGCATTGTGGCAGAAAGCCATGGATCAGGTTTGCATTGGCCTGCCCGCTCAGACCTACCTGGACGATGTGCTCATTGCAGGGAAAACGGCGGACGAGCACCTTGCGAACATTACCCAAGTGCTGACAAAGCTAGAAGCGTGCGGCCTGCGCTTGAACAGGGACAAGTGCGCGTTCTTCAAGCAGCGCTTGGAATACCTCGGGCACATCATCACGCCGGAGGGGCTGTTGAAAGGTCCTCGGAAGGTGGAAGCGATTCAACACATGCCACCGCCTCGCGACAAGACGCAGCTGCGCTCGTTCATTGGTATGGCCCAGTATTACCAAAGGTTCGTGCGGGGGCTCAGCTCACACCTTGCGCCGTCAACACGGTTGCTCAGGAAGGACAAGCGCTGGGCTTGGGGGCCTGCACACCAGGCGTCGTTCGACCGCGTCAAGCGGATGCTCACAGAGGATACGGTCCTCGTGCACTACGAGCCTGCGCGTCCGCTCCTATTGGCATGCGACAGCTCTGCATATGGCATCGGGGCAGTGCTCTCCCACAGGATGGACGATGGTTCCGAGCGGCCTGTTTGTTTTGCATCCCGGACCCTGTCCGCAGCAGAGCGGGGATATGCCCAGATCGAGTGCGAGGCTCTCAGCCTCGTCTGGGGTGTGCGGAGGTTTCATCAATACCTGCTGGCATTTCACTTTGCAGACGGATCACAAACCGCTTCAATTCATCCTGAGACCCGAACGCGGGGTGCCGGTGGTAGCGGCCGCGCGAATACAGCGGTGGTGTCTGTTTCTTGGTGCTTACGATTATGATATTCAGTTCCGAAGCACCGAGAAGCATGCTAACTGCGACGGGCTCTCACGCTTGCCGTGTGCGGAGGGTCCAGCTGCGTCTGAGTTGGCCGACCGGGTCGATGTGTTCGCGCTGGGCCAGGTCCAAAGCGGGCCGGTCACGGCCAGACAGGTCGCGGTGGAATTGGCTCGTGATCCCGTGCTCGCCCGTGTCGTCCAGGCGATTTCTACGGGGAATTGGAGCGATCTGCCTTCGACACCGGCATTTCAACCTTTTACGTCACGCGCATCGGAGCTGTCGTTGGTCCAACGGTGCGTTATGTGGGGAATGAGGACGGTGATTCCACCAAAGTTCAGGCAGCGGTGTTTGGAAGAACTGCATGTCAGTCACCTTGGCGTCGTGAAGACCAAGAGTCTTGCTCGTCGCCTGTTGTGGTGGCCGGGGTTGGACAAAGACATTGAGCAGTTGGTTAAGCGTTGCGCCACGTGCCAAACAGATGCTGATAACCCGCGTCGAGCTTCGGTACTATGGCCTACTCCAGACAGAGCCTGGCAGAGGGTCCATGTAGATTTTGCGGGGCCGGTTAATGGCAAAATGTTTTTGATTGTGATCGATGCATTGTCTAAATGGCCGGAGGTTGTAGTAATGCAGCATACATCAGCAAACATTACAGTAGAGAAACTGCGGACGATCTTTGCTCATAAAGGGTTACCGGAGATCCTGGTCTCTGATAACGGTCCGCAGTTCATCGCGGGTGTATTTGATGAGTTGATGCGCCAAAATGGTATTCGACATCTAAGGTCCGCACCATATCATCCTGAGACGAATGGGCAAGCTGAGTCGTTTGTTAAGATGTTGAAACGGGCTTTGCGCAGGGGGGGTGTTGCACCTGTGCAGACGGTGGTCGATGTCTTTTTGCTCCATGACAGGAACGCAATTCATCCTGTCACGGGTGATTCGCCTGCCATTCATCTCTATGGACGGGCATTGCGGTCCAGACTGGATTTGCTGCGACCTGGAGGGTCGGGGAGTGGGGCGGTGTCACGTCCGACGTGGCTGCGCGGCTTCGATGTGGGACAGCGGGTAATGGTGCGCGATTATTTCCACAGTTCCAAATGGGTGCCGGCTGTGGTCTCTGGTACTGGGGCCGGCGAATTGCATGGTGCGGACTGATGGTGGGGAAGTGTGGAAGCGGCACGTGGACCAGATGCATGATCGCTGTCCAGCGTCACCCCCCCCACACATCCCCCCCAGGGCCGAACGATGTGGGACCCCCACCTGTAATGTCGCCGGCGCCAGACGTTGTATCGCCAGGGCCAGATGTGCCGACGCCCAGGGGGTCTTCGCCTGGTTCTGTCCTACCCGGGGACGTCGAGCAGGCTGGTCGGCCGGCGGCGGTTGTTTTTGCGGATGGCGCGAGTCCGGCGAGGGTGTCACCTCAACCGAGCCGGGAGGCGTCTGAGCCTGGATTGTCTGGCGGCGCTGCCCGTCCGAGGCGGGTCAGGGTACGGCCGCGGTACTTGGAGGATTATGAGTGTTGATGGGTTTCGGGTGGTCATGTTATGATTGTCCTTTCATCATTTGACTTGTCATTTTACGAGGGGAGGAGTGTGCTGTATCACGTGATTGGGTTTTCGTATATCATGCCTCGCCCGCTAGGGGTGGCAGGAATGTACTTCCGGACGCGCACTAAAGCGGAGTTGATGCTGGCATGCTTGCTTCTTGTGTTCCACTGCACCTCATACACTCTAGAGGCCACTCCCTCGGCGCCACACCTGATGATCTTCTGCCGAGTGGAACAGATAGGTGCAGCACTGGTTAACAGAGCAAATCAGGTGGAGTACAACTTCCCGTCTAACTATACTTGTACACTGATTCGGACCAATGAAGGAACTGAGATAGATTGGAAATAACAACAAACAATTATTTATTTACACACACAAGCAATCGCATAAAGGCGAGACTTTATAAGAAAGAAAGCAAAAGACACATAACAGCAGATTTAACCATATCACACATTCTTATCCAACCTTATTTACACAAAGGACACATGGCCATCATTCAATTGGGGAGAAGAAGAAGATGAGAAGAAGAACTTGAGAAGAAAAGAAAAGTAAAGTATGGAGAAAAGAAAAGTAGGGTCTTTTCTTTTCTCCCTCACCTCACACAGCCCAACGGGGCTGCACCAGCCCGAATATACAAGAGAATGGGTAAGATGGGCAGTGGAGTGGCTGTGCGATGAGATGCGCAGCCGTTTCTCTGAGGTGGCCAGACCCTCTGGGAAAGTCTTCTCTGGCATCCCAGATATGCCAGCTTCAAGCAACTCCATTTCTGCTGGACCCCCATGTTTAACAGCTCCCCATGAACCAAACCACGTTCTGTGTTTTCCACACTGCCCTCCTCCACACTATAGGCTTTCTATTCCTCGCAGGACAAACTTATAAGACAAGACAAGCTCTTTGGTGACTCTGTCCCATACACTTGCACTTCTGTCCTCTCCTTCTTCTTCCTCTCACTCTGCACTCTGAGCTTTCCCCCGCAAGGACGAGGATGAGTTTGAGCTATGAGCACCTTTTCTCCTCGCAGTATCTCACCTTTTTCCGTCTTTTCTCATGCACTTCTGTCCTCTTCAGGATGTCGCTTTTT
Source organism: Eptatretus burgeri (assembly GCF_056783735.1). Lineage (NCBI taxonomy): Eukaryota > Metazoa > Chordata > Myxini > Myxiniformes > Myxinidae > Eptatretus > Eptatretus burgeri. The sequence goes on from NC_140963.1 coordinate 47,823,176, forward strand.
CTCCTGTCTCTGAGCCTTCTGCTCCTCGCAGGACAAGCTTTTAGAACGAGGATAAGCTCTGAGGACAAGGACAAACTCTGGGGTGACTCTGTCCCCTTTCTCATCATATCGCTTTCTCCGTCTCGGCTCATGTGAGCGTCCTTCTCATTGGTCCACATCCGATGCGGGCAGGTCCCATAACACAGCGTGTGGGAAATGCCGTGTCATTCTGAGCGAACTTTCAATGCAGGCCCTGCTCCTCCCTTCACACACACACACAATGCTGTGTTGATAGCTCCCACTCCCTCCCTCCTTCGTGCGCAAGAGTTTATTGCACAGTCCTGCGCTACACCTCATTCCACGAACATGCATGTGAGAATGGACACAGTCCCATGCGGTGGAGGTAATCCGATCAACCCGAAGGATTAATGACCACAGATTTACTGAATGTGCCCAATTAAATTATGCACAAATGGGGTGAAAATGTAGAGAGATGCCGCCGGACCGAGGGATGACTGAATGGCTGCGGAGCTGAATGTAAGACTGGACCGATGGGGTGAAGGAGGGATTGTCAAAATTATGCTGGGTGAAGGGGAGGTTATTGGTGGATTGAGAAAGGCAGAGGTGGGAATGGACCGATGGGGTGAAGGAGGGATTGTTGAAGGTAGTAGATGGGGGAAACGAAGACATCACACTGGGGAAATACAAACGAACCAATGCATGCCACCTGAACAACCCCTCGACAAAGGACTATTTACACAGAGAGTAATGAAATAACTAATCCTCACATCACATATGTGTCTGTGTATGCTCTCCCCCTGGGGAAAGTTTCCAAAACCGTAACATTATATCCATACAGTGCCTAGAGAAAGTCTACACCCCCTTTCAAATTTTTCACCTTTTGTTGCCTTATAGCCTGAAATTAAATTTCATTAAACCAGACTTTTTACACCCATATTTACACATCGTAACCCACACCTTTAAAGTGAAAAACAAATTCTACAAATCTCAGAAAATTTATTTTAAGTATAAAACCAGAATATCTTTGGATTCGTGTCCACCCCTTTGCAGCTGTGTCTGTTGCAATAGATCTCTACCAAGTTTGCACACCTTGTTTAAGCAACATTTGTTCATTCTTATAAACAAAACTGTTCAAGCTCAGTAAAGTTGTGTGGGGTGCATTGATGGGCAGCAATTTTCGAGTCTTGCCACAGATTTTCAATTGGATTTAGATCGAGTCTCTGACTGTGCCACTCAAGGATATTTATCGTTTTGTTCTTTAGCCACTCCAATGTAGTTTTGGCAGTGTGCTTCAAGTCATTACCATGCTGAAAGGTGAACTTCCGGACCAATTTCAGCTTTCTTGCAGAGGGCAGCAGGTTTTCCTCCCAGATTTTTCAGTATTTTGCCCCATCCATTATCTCTTCTATCCTGACAAATGCCTCAATCCCTGCTGATGAGAAACATCCCCATAACATGATGCTGCCACCACCATGCTTCACAGTAGGGATGGTGTTCTTTGGGTGATGTGCTGTGTTGGGTTTGCACCAAATGTAACGTTTTGCACTTGGGCCAAAAAGTTCAATTTCAGTTTTATCAGATCACAAAACTTTTTGCTACATAGCTTCAGAATCTCCAGTGTTTTTATTGTTTTTTTTTTGCATACCTCAAACAGAACTCAAGGTGGGCTTTCTTGAGTGAAGGCTTCCTTTTTGTCACCCTACCATACAAGCCAGAGTTGTGGAGTGCTTGGGATATTGTTGTCACATGCACACAATGACCAGTCTTTGAAATAAAGGCACATAGCTTTTTCAAAGTTGCTATTGGACTCTTGGTGGCCTCTCAGATCAGTCTCCTCTCTGATCAGATGGCTTGATCTAGGCAGGGTCTTGGTGGTACCATACGCCTTCCACTTCTTAATGATTGTCTTGACTGTGCTCCAAGGGATATTCAACGCCTTTGAAATCTTTTTATACCCATCCCCTGATCTGTGCCTTTCCACAACTTTATCCCAGAGATCTTTTGAAAGCTCCCTATTACTCGTGGTTGAGTCTTTGCTGTGAAATGCACTACCCAGCAAAGGAATCCTATTGATTTTTGAACAGCTGATTTTATTCTGAAATAGTCAGAATCACAACAATTCAACCTAGGTGGAGGCCAATTAACTTGGTTTGTGATTTTGAAGGTGATTGGTTACACCTGAGCTAATTTACAATTACGATTATAAGGGGGGTGGACACTTGTATAACCAAGATATTCTAGTTTTGTATTTATAATTAATTTTCTGAAATCTGTAGAATTTGTTTTTCACTTGTAAGTTGTGGGTTATGATGTGTAAATAAAGGTGGAAAAAGTCTGATTTTAATGCAATATTTCATTCCAGGCTATAAGGAAACAAAAGGTGAACATTTTGAAAGGGGGGTGTAGACTTTCTATCGGCACTGTATATATTCTGTGGACTTATCGTTCCCTAAGAGACAAAAAGGGCACACAGTGGAAGCGACATCACACGTGACATACTGCCTCGGTATCACTGAAAATTCTACATTTCATCTTATACCGTTTGACCTGCAGTTCCCATTTTGCCATCGAAGCCTGACACAAATTTACCATATAATAGTTTTACTTAATGTCTGTCATTGGCTCAATGGGATTTGATTTTTAAAATTTAACTCCTCTCTATATCCTTTGGTAATTTGTGAACCCACTGCCCTTCATCATTTGTCTCCTTCATGAGTGCAGGTCCTTGTATAGAAAAAAGCTTCTTTAGGCAACTGTATTTCACAGTTTGTTGTGTAGAAATGAGACCAATTTGTTAATATATGATTGTCAGCCAAAAGTGCATTTCATTGTTATTAGTGTTCATTATGAGGGTTTTTATTGTACCTGCACGTGTGCAACATGGAAAGTTTACAGTTGTTTTTCATATAATTGAACTGTCCTTTTCAATCATAAGAGGTACTCTATGTATTTAGTGCAAGCTGGTGCTTAAAATATGATGAAGTAAAATACTTCAAATGGACCTGGTGCAAACAGCAATGGCTTTGCAGGAAAACACCTGTAACATTGATGGAACGTGTTATGAAGAGGATGAACAAAACCCGAGCAGCCCCTGCCTTTTGTGCAAACCTACCCTGTCACCGACCGACTGGTCTATCAATGACAGTAAGGCACATTGTTTACAGTGGCACTCTTGTGAACATTTTTATTCTTATGAGGCGTTATATTTTTTTTACATGTTCCCTCCTTGTAGAGTGTAGAGGATTAAATTGAGGAAAGGAAATTGAAGGGGATAGGGGAGGGAAGAATGGAATCGGGGTAGAATAGTAGGGGAGGGAATAAAAGTAAAAGGAGGTTGTGAGGAGATAGAAGTAAGAGGAGGAGAGGGAAAGGGTGTATATGTAGTGAATGAAAGCTGTGGTTTGGGTTGGGGGATAAGGGAGGAGGTCTGGTTGGCAAAAATGTCACCATTTTGCACACATTATAAATAGTTGGAGGCTGTCTTTTATTCAGGCTCTAAGGCTCATGGAGGAGTTGCAATACAGATCATGCACACATTCAGACAGACACTTGAGACAACACCAAACGTGACTTTCACACAAACACAGCCACTGAGATAATGGGAAATGATGTCACTTCCCATCTTCCCAGAGCACTCTGGATAGCAGTGACATCATCTGGAGAACATCACTTTTCTCACTGCACTCAACACACAATCAAGGAGGAATTTCCTCTTCCCTTTGTATGCTACCTTATTGGGATTTTTCCGTGCTCCTTCCTTTAAATGCTGAGCGTCGCTAAAGGCCCGGTCACACCTTGACGTTTTAGCCAACGTATGCCGATTTTTGAATTTTTTTTCTAAAACGCTGGCAAACGTTGAATACGTTATGGGTAAGTTTTGATAACATTAAGAGCACGCTGGCATACGTCGTAGTACATTGCCATAAGTCGTTGTACGTTGGCTTTAAACGTTGTGAAATGAGAGCGAGAGATGAACCTTCAGAGTTTAGGCTTTATTCCATTTGATTGGAGCCGCTTCTGTGGGCACACCAGGAAATACAGGTTCAGCTAGGAGTACATAAGCAGAAACGTATACATGTGCAGTTAACCATTGCAGACTAAATCCGCGTAAGCACGGAGTTCGATATAATCTCCATTCTCACCAGTCAATGAGCACCTTCAGTTAACGAGCATCAAGTGGACAGCCGATGTCAATAGCAATGCCCCGGGGACAATCACTCGTGCCGCAGAGACCTCCCCTTATACGCGAGACGCACAACATGTGATCCCGCGTCATGTCCCTCGATTCACGTTAATTCACCACATTCTCCCCACCTTTAAAATGTAACTAGGGGCCCATCTTACACACCATGATTGCTTTAGCACTATAGGAGTATACATTTCAAGCAACGCGGACTAATTGATCTACAGGAGCATACATGCCAAGCAGTGATTATTTTGAGTTGTAGGAGCATGGAAATGAGCATCGATATATGATATAATGGGCATATAGGAGCATGAGCAGCGAGAATGCCGATAATCTCCTTTACAGATTGAGTCGTCGAGGGGCCTTATTCGTCGACCTCTCCGGGAGTAAACGGCAGTTTCACTTGAGGGGAGACTCCCGATCCTCTTGGTGAGCCTCGACTTGTGCCGGGGATGACTCTCGATCGCTCTCGGGTGGAACGCGGCAGCCCCGTCGCCTGGCGGAGTTCCTGGGGGGGAAATGTCAGAAGGAGGAGTGCCAGGAGGGGAGCCAGTACCTGAGGGAGCCAGATGGCGAACCGACACAGTGGTCTCCCTGCCATCCGGGAGCCTGACATGAGCATACTCTGGATTAGTGTCAATGAGTTCGACCCCCTCCACCAGCGGTTCATACTTGCTTTGTCGTACCGGGCGTTTCATGAACACTGTACCGGGGTGGGTCAGCCAGTTGGGCACCGTTTGACTGTCAACATAACGTCGTTGGTGAGTAAACATACGTTCGTGAGGAGTGGCATTTGTGGACGTGCAGAGCAAAGAGCGTATGGAATTCATTGCGTCAGGAAGAGCAACCTCCCATCGCTCGGGGCCCAGTCCTCTCGATTTCAGCGCCAGAGTTACGGCTTTCCAAATTACTCCATTATACCGTTCCACCTGCCCGTTTCCCTGTGGGTTGTAACCCGTCGTTCGACTAGTTGCTATGCCGTGCTCTAATAGGAATTGTTTTAGCCCGGCCGACATGAAACACGGCCCTCTGTCTGAATGTATGTACGAAGGTCTCCCAAACATAGCGAAGAGGTCAGAGAGACATTTTACGACAGTGCCCGAGGTCATATCCGAGCACGGAAACGCGAAAGGGAACCTTGAATATTCATCAACAACGGTGAATATGTATCTGTTGTCTGTTTCGGTCGGTAGGGGCCCTTTGAAGTCGATGTTTAGTCTCTCGAAGGGGGAAGTAGCCTTGATCAGTCTGCCAGATGCCGCGCCAAAGAATCTGGGTTTTAGTTCAGCACAAACAGGGCATGAAGCATTCATTTGTTTAATATCTTCAACAGAATAGGGAAGATTTTGTCTGCGTACGAAATGTGCCATCCTGGTTACCCCTGGGTGGCACAGAGACACATGGAGGTCTTGCAAAGCCTGACTGATTGTTGCCGAACTGTAGACCCGGGAGAAGGTATCTGCAGCAGGGTTTTCCTTCCCGGGCCGGTAAACAATGTCGTACCTGTAGCAGGCTAGGTCTATCCGCCATCTCATAATTTTTTCATTCTTAATTTTCCCGTTATTTTTCCCATCAAACATGAAAGCCACGGATCGTTGGTCCGTAACGAGCGTGAAGTGGTTTCCCAGTAAATAATGTCTCCATTTACGCAGCGCTTCGACGATGGCGTACGCCTCCTTCTCTATTGCCGAGTGTCTCTGCTGCTTCTAGAGAGAGTTCTCGAGAAGAAAGCGACCGGCCGCCCAGACTGATTAAGTGTTGCAGCTATGGCGTGATTTGAAGCGTCGGTCTCCACCACGAAGGGCACCGAGCTGTCGATCGATAAAACCACGGACTTACTGATATCATCCTTGAGATCGTGGAAAGCTTTCACGACAGCGGCATCTGGTGGAAAGTTTTTGCAATGCACTAGGGGATGTATTTTCTCGGAGTATTGCGAAATCCATCTTGCATAGTAAGCGAACATCCCGATCACCCGGCGCATTGTTTGCAAGTCCTGAGGTGGTGGAAGCTCACGGAGCGGGCGCAATCGCTCAGGATCAGGCTTAATTGTGCCGTCGGCCATCGTGTAGCCGAGAAGGTCAATTGACCTTGCCGAGAATACGCATTTCTCGTAGTTGAGAGTCAGATTATATTTTCCAGCAATGCTCAAGAATCTGTCCAGATTCCTATCATGTTCCCTCTGATCCCTACCGCACACTGTGACATTATCCACGTAAACAAAAGTGTCTTCGAGGTTTTCATCTGAGATGATGTCGTCCATAACCCGTTGGAAGCAAGCTACTCCATTCGTGACACCGAATGGTATCCTTCTGAACTGGTAGAGGCGCCGCCCTGCCTGGAATGCAGTGTACGGTTTGTCTTCCTCTCGGATGGGAATTTGATGATAGGCGCTTCGCAAGTCGATGGTACTGAATACCTTATAATTGGCCACGCGTTCGACCATCTCATCTATGCGCGGCAGGGGGTAGGCGTCGAGTTGGGTGAAGCGATTGACCGTTTGGGAATAATCGACAACCATCCGTCTCTTATGGTTCTGACTGCTGGTTACTAACACCTGTGCGCGCCATGGCGAATTGCTCGGTTCTATAATTCCCTCCTCCAGTAATCGCTTGGTTTCTGAAGTGATCAAATTCATGTCAGCAGTGGTATATCGCCGCGATTTGATCGCTATCGGTTTGCAGACCGGCGACAAGTTAGCGAACAGCTGGGGGGACGTCACCTCCGCGGTGGTCAGCGCATTTAAAATTAGACGAGGCTTGCTTCCTCCAAAGGGTATTTCGACGCTCGTGTGCTGCTTGAGGACATTATGACCCAGAATTACGTCTGCGCACAAATCACGAAGCACCAGCACCTTTACATCCCGATGCGTGTACCCTTTTACGTCCAATTCAACATTGCAGTACCCTCGTACGCGGGATTGTAGTGAGGTGGCGGCCATGCATACCGTATTGTCAGTCGGGTGGATTACCCATTTCCTGCCCTTCACTAGCGAGCTGTTGACGAAACTTTCAGAGCTACCGGTATCAATCAGTGCCTCAGCCATATGCCCGTTAATTCGCACGTTGATGATAGCCTTGGATAGATTCCCCGGGGAGGCTGCAGTCAATTTATTTTGCGAGTAGAGAGCCGCAGAAGTGGGTTTATTCCTCCTTAGAGTAGATTTACATACCCTGGCATAATGCCCTTTCTTGTCGCAATTCATGCATGTGGCATCTCTGGCGGGACATTTTTGACGAGGATGCCTTTTGTACCCACAAAAGAAGCATTTACCGACCGGAGCAGTTGCTGAGGAGTTTGACGAGGTCTGGGTATCCGGCTCCTCGGGTGTTTCTCCATCCCTCATGTCTGGCTGTGTCTGTGCCAGTGGGGTTCCTTGGGTTCCCATCGTAGCAGTTCATGAGCAGCATCGGTGTCCCAAATGACTCAGATTGCTGCTGAGCCGTATCCATCGCTCGAGCCTGATCGACTACCTTGTCAAGAGTGGGTTGCGCTTTCTCTAGTAAGCGTTGCCGTATGTGGGCTGATCTGAGTCCTTGGATGAATGCCTCCCGTGTGGCTTCCTTTCGGTGTTCCTCGGCGCTTACCGCCCGGAAGCTGCAGTCTTTTCCCAGCTGATTCAGAGCTTGCAGGAACTGATCGATTGTCTCCCCCGGCTGCTTGCTTGCGTGTGTTGAGAAGATGTCGTATGTATACCTCGTTCTTGGGCTTCACGTAGAGCGCCTGCAGCACGTCAATCGCTGCTTCGTAAGTGTCGCACCCCGAGAAGAGCCTGTACACGCCGGGCGAGACATGATTCACGAGAGCGGCAAATTTGTCAGCTCCCTCCGCGATGATGGTCAGATAGTGTGAGAAGGAGCAGAACCAATGTGACCATTTCATTTCTGCGTCAGTCGTGTTTGGGTCTGCGTCGAACCTCTCTGGTTTGTAGATCTTGTCCATCTTTGGTTGAGAGAGCCGAGAAAATTAAATGGAATAAATTGAAATGAGAGCGAGAGATGAACCTTCAGAGTTTAGGCTTTATTCCATTTGATTGGAGCCGCTTCTGTGGGCACACCAGGAAATACAGGTTCAGCTAGGAGTACATAAGCAGAAACGTATACATGTGCAGTTAACCATTGCAGACTAAATCCGCGTAAGCACGGAGTTCGATATAATCTCCATTCTCACCAGTCAATGAGCACCTTCAGTTAACGAGCATCAAGTGGACAGCCGATGTCAATAGCAATGCCCCGGGGACAATCACTCGTGCCGCAGAGAGACCTCCCCTTATACGCGAGACGCACAACATGTGATCCCGCGTCATGTCCCTCGATTCACGTTAATTCACCACACGTTGTACTTTTCGGTTGTCCTCAAATTTTTTCATGCTTGAAATTTCACGACGTATGCCGGCGTATGACTCACACGTTCCGCTACGCTGGCCACAAGTTGTAGGCACGGTCTGCGATCGTTGACAGACGTCAACACATGCTACTTGTAAGTTAATCATAAGTTGAGACACGCCGAGGTAATGTTTAGCATACCCGAAACTTATTTCTAACCTATGATTAATGTGTTGTTGGCATGTTACGCGATCGTTGCCACACGTCGACAGACGTTACTTTTAAGTTACTCATAGGCTGAAAGACGTCGGTATAATGGATCGTCCTTGCGTCAGCGTCCACGGCCACGGCCAGGACACTTATTTGCAGCATTCTTCAAACTTTTCTTCGGCATGACGAGGATGTTCACACTTCGATGTCTAGCTTGGCTATGATTCCAATTGTCTATCGGCAGCGTCTATTTAAAATAGTCGAGTTTGAGCGTTTTAACACGTTCAGAAGAAACGCTTCAAATTTCCAAACCCCAGCGTCAAAAAAACAAAAAAAAAAAAAAAAAAACAAAGGCGAGTGACAGCAATTTAAATCGTTCATTGTAAACAATGAAAATAGCTGAGTGGTACCGTTTAAAAGTCGTTGAGTGTAAAAAAAAAATCCAATTGTTGAGCGCAAGCGTCTACTTTCAATAGTGAAGATGCAGCCATTTAAATCGTTGAGTGGCAGCCTATGAATAGCAAACCCCACGTCACTGGCAAAGATAAATTGCCGCACGGTATGGATAAGTTAGGCTATCGTTGGGCATAGTTTGTGAACGCCGGCTACACGATAATTATTCGTTGGTATACCGTGTCTATAAGTTATCGAAGCGCTCTATGCACATTATTAGTTCATTGTGCATTTGTCCAACCCGTTATGAATAGACCTAAATCGTAAAAACAAGCCATAGCTCATTGTTGAAAAAGCCCCATAAAAAATTAGCCGCGAAGAACTTCGAACAATGGTGCAAAGATGTCTCCTACCCGTGGACACGCGGACGCAAGGAGGATCCATCATAACCCACACCCTCCCCCTCACACTCACCTACTACTGCCAACATGAACAAACTACTACTAATACTCATACTAACACTGATACTGATACTGATACTGTTACTACTGACATGGACATCAACTCAAAAAGGAACTCCAAAACACTGTTGGATTCCCCTTTTATGAACACCATTTTTATATACCAATTCCCAAAACCGCTGGGAACACGTCTTTATATGGCAGTTGTAAGCGAGAAACACATTCATTTTTTTTTTTTTTTGTCGACCGGAAGACGTCATTGGAATACGTCTACATACGTCGATGTGTGTTGGGACTACGTAAAGAATTGGTTCAAAGCACGTCAAACATAAGTTAGAAATAAGTTTCGCGTAAAAAAGACATTACCGCGACGTGTTTCGACTTATGAGTAGCTTATAAGTAGCCTTTGTGGACGTGTGTAAGCGTCCACATATCGTGTGTAAAACTTATCCCCATCGCATGCGGAACGTGTGTCATACGCCGAGTACGTCGTAAAATTTGAACATGTTCAAAATTTTACGACGTACTCTACTTACTACGACTTATGATAGCGTATTTAGCGTTGTACTCACGTATACCAAACTTACCCATACCGTATTCGACGTGCCCCAACATTTTAGACACACTTTTTGTTACGTCGGCATACGCTGGCAAGATCGCCAAGGTGTGACCGCGATTTTGACCCTTCCATTTCTACGGCAGTTATGATTCAAATCGTTGTGCGTCAGCCTTTTAATAGGCTACGTCACGACATCGTCGGCGGTGCGTGCAACGCGCTATGCCTAAGTTAGACTATCGTTGGGCATCGGTTGTGTAGGCCGACAACAGGTTCAGCATTCGTTGGTATAAGTTATCTATAACACAACGAAACGTTCTGTGTAGTTACCAATGCGTTACACATAAGACCAAGTCGCTATGAATACGTCCGAATCTTTAAAAAAAAACATCAAAAGTTCAACGTAAGCCAGCGTTTTACATAAATTTTAACACGTTGCCATCGCTGGCTAAAACGTCAAGGTGTGACCGGGCCTTAAAGGAGGGAGCATATACCATTTTAATGTCTTTGGTATGACTCGGTCAGATTCGAACCATCGATCTCCCAAACCCCAGAGCAGATGCTCTACCCATTACGCCACTGCGTCTGGTAATATTACTTGCAAAATCGAAGATTTTTCAAGTATATTGCTCAGTCGATTTTGTTATTCTGTCCGTCTGTCTGTCTGTCTGTCTGTATGTCTTTGTTGCCTGCAGGCCACAATTTTAAACCGATCTTCATGAAACTTCATCACATGGTAGAGTTCGTCATAATCAAGAAGTCTATTGTTTTTGAGGTCAAAGGGTCCAAAGGTCAACATAGGCCAAAGGTCAACAACTTTAGTGCGATTTATAAAATCCTCAAATTTCATCCGATTGAGTTGAAATTTGAAGAGGATTTATATTTCATGTCGATGGATTCAACCAGCCAATTATTTTTGAGGTCAACATCGACCAAAATGTCAACATAGGTCCAAGGTCAACAAGAAAGGTGGTATTTCTAAAATCCTCAATTTTCATCCGATTGACTTGAAATTTGAAGAAGATTTATATTTCAGGTCACTGACTTCAACCAACCAATTATTTTTGAGGTCAACATGGACCAAAAGGTCAACATAGGCCAAAGATCAACAACTAATATGGTATTTCTAAAATCCTCAATTTTCATCCGATTGACTTGAAATTTGAAGAGGATTTATATTGCAGGTCACTGAATTCAACCAGCCAATTATTTTGGAGGTCTAATTTGGCCAAAAGGTCAACATAGGCCGAATTCTAAAAATTGTCAATTTTCATCCGATTCACTTGAAATTTGAAGATGAGTTGCATATTTGGTCAATGAATTTGACCACCAATTATTTTTGAGGTCAAATTTGTTTTTTGGATTTTGCAAGTATCGTGCTCTGCACGACGTCCTCTTCTTGTTTGTTCTTTCTTGAAGTTATTTGTGGCTCACAGGACAGTTTGATTTGCTCACTTGCTTTTGATTTGTCCTGCCTTGGTTTGAATCTAAACCTATCTATAACCACTCACTCTGGTATTTCACAAGGAGGGCAATGAAGCAATGTGTGTGTCACCATCAGGGCATGACACTGGGTGTTGTGTCTGCCAGCATTATTTGGAGGATGTTAAATATCCCACAATGTGTTTCACGTTGAGGTGACGAGCTATCCCCGGCATCCTGAACAAATTCCAAATTCCTGCCCTGACTGACTGCTGGAAATGCGATGGCAAACCACCTAGAACAGCGCCTGCCACGTGACTGCCTGGGCAGGACTTGCACTTTATCAAGAGTATGGTACATTGATGATGATGAAAGTTCTTTACTTCCTATAAATATAACTACTGGCACCTATTTTTACCCTTGACAAATGGTTTGTGTCCGTTTGTTTGTATGTCTGTCTTTATGTGTTTGTTTGTTCACACAGAATGTGCTAACGTAGTCCATAAATGCCACCTAGTGGTAACCATTACGTGCTATCTTTTTTTCAACCGAGTAGCTCCATAAAGTATGTACATTGTACAATTATAATATGAGTACGTTTATGAAGTATTTACGGTACAATTACAATGTGAGTACATCCACAAAAAGTATGATAAAACCTCACAAACACCACACAAAACAAGTCCCGGCGAGGGTCTGCAATCTTTGATTGCTCATTCTAATTTATATTTTGAACCAATTGACTTTACACTTGTAAGTGAGATTCCTTCACATGTTTTCTGTGACAGAAAACCAACCGCCATTGTTGCAAGCCCCCCACAATGGCCTACGAACGTTTGTCGGTGAAAACTTTCTCTATCAGTTTGTAGCAACTGACCCAGAAGGTTCTGCCATGCTCTTCCAAATGAACTCTGGACCTGAAGGATCCACGCTTTCTCCAGGAGGCCTGCTAAGTTGGCATGTCCGTCACAAGGAACCTGCTACCTTTGCATTTTCTGTGACTGATGAATGCAATGCTGCAAGCAAGTATCTTATTGAGGTGAGGCTGAGAGATGGGTTATGATTCTTCAATAATGTTAGAACTAAGCATAAATCCAAGGCTGTGGAATGTCATGTTTGCCTTTTATCATAAAGATGTGGTTCAGTGCTTTGATGGTACTCACCATTAGGTATTTTTGTATTTGTTCCACTTGATTATTATCAAGAGATGTCATAAAGACAGACATACAAACCTATAGCATAGTTTAGCACACTTCCTTAACTTTGATGTGTTTAATTACAACATCAAAGCAAATAAGGAAAGACTCAAGCCTCACGGTCACCTATAAAAGTGTTGAATTTTGAAACAGAGAACTATGTAATAATGTACAGTCCTATGTTAATTGTAGGCACTTCCTAATATCTTACAGACAAACTCTTCGTGCATGTAAGAGCAATGTGACAGACAACAAAAACACAATGTACTGAAAGTGGGGGAGTGGGGTAATGTGTTAACAGACAGAAAAATAGCATCGCAAAGTGGGCGTAACCCCTCAGCCCCTTGACACAAACCAATTTCAAGATGGTGGCCATATTGAAAATCGCAGCGCGCCCATTTTCGAAAGGAACCTTCCTCTACTCAACCCCAACATACCCTGCAAAAATGGATTTAATCGGACAAGGCGTTCTCCTCGAAATCGACGGAAACCAATTTCAAGATGGCTGCCATGGAGGCCACATTGAAAATCGCAGCGTGCCCATTTTCGAAAGGAACCTTCCTCTACTCAACCCCAACATACCCTGCAAAAACGGATTTAATCGGAAAATCGGTCAAGGCGTTCTCCTCAAAATTGACGGAAACCAAAAGTTGACAGACGGACGGACGCCCGGACAACGCCTATGACGACAATACCCCTTCGCCAATTCAGGCTGAGGGGTAAAAAGCAACTGGATGAGTGAACAGGAAAAGAGCAGGGGAGGAAGCACAGTAATCTGCAAGTAAAAAAGTTGGATTAGGTAGGTTTAATGGGGGGTAAATCTGTTGTGGGTTGGGACGGAGGACACATGAGACGGTGGTGCACCACCAGCTCCAAACCCTGGAGAGAAGAGTGTGACAGAATCGCCAATGGAAAGCAGTTCCACAGAAGCAGTTCCACTCGGATTGCAAATACTGTATACAATTACAGTGAATTAATTTTGTTCAGTAAGTCTTCACGATAAATAATTTAAAAAACAAATCCATTACCAATTTACTTTTGTCATCTCAATCTATTTCATTTGGTCTTCTTCCAAACACTTTTTTCGCCTCTCAAAAATGTTTTAATTGCGTCTTTCCACATTCAGCCAAGGAGGCGTTTCTTATCTGTTTCACAATCAATCCGAATAAATTTATATATGTGAGAAAAGTATTAGTATCTATACTAATAAGTGTGTGTGCGTGCGTGCGTTATTCATAAAGCATCCTATCCCTCCCCCAACCCCTTTCTCTCTGTCCCATCCTCGCTCTGCCCGCTCCTCAAAGAGTGCAGAACCCTCCCACACACACCTCTCTCTCTTTCTCTTTCTCTTTCTCTCTCTCTTTCTCTCTCTCTTTCTCTCTCGCTTTCTCTCTCTCTTTCTCTCTTTTTTTTCTCTCTCTCTCTCTCTCTCTCTCTCTCTCTCTCTCTCTCTCTCTCTCTCTCTCTCTCTCTCTCTCTCTCTCTCTCTCTCTCTCTCTCTCTCTCTCTCTCTCTCTCTCTCTCTCTCTCTCTCTCTCTCTCTCTCTTTCTCTCCCCCCCCCTCTCCTGTTTCCAGACATGTCTGAATGGTGTTTGTATCCGGCCAGTGTTTATCCCCAGGTGTTGTTTGTCTCTGGATGTGTCCAGGTAGTGTTTATGTCCAGGCGGTGTTTGTCTCTGGACGGCGTTTGTGTCCGGGCATTGTTCATCTCTGGATAATATTCATCACTGGACCTGTTAGGGTGGTGTTTGTCTCCGGACATGTCTGTGTTTGTCTCTGGACGTGTCCAGGTGGTGTTTATGTCTGGACAGGAGTTTGTCTTCAGACATTTCTGGGTGGTGTTTGTCTCCAGGCGGTGCTTGTTTCTAGACTGTGTTTATCTCCAGGCATATCTGGGCGGTGTTTGTTTCCAGGAGGTATTTATAGTATCACTGGTAGAAAATGCATTTCCGACATTATTTTGTTTCCATCTTCACTGTTATTCTTTGCAGAATCATTTTGATGAGACGGTATGAATCGTAATTAATGCTCCACGCACGTCTGGCTTCCCTTCCTCTCACCTCACGCTGCCTTCCCTTCTCCAATCCCTCCTTACTCTCCCTTCCTCCTTGCTGCCCCTCCCTCTTCTCTCTTTTCCCCTCCACCTCCTCACTCCCCCCTTCTCTCTTTCCCCCACCTCTCTCTTACTCCCCAATCTTTTTATCCCCCCCCCTTAGTATTTCCGTCAACGAAGTGACCAGTGGTATTTGCTAGTTATGACTACTATTAAAATGTATATGATGTCCTATCTTACTTTTGCTTAGCTCACATCAAGAATCAGAATGTTCAGTTACATGCAATCATTTTTACGTGTTGCTTAACAACAGTCAGAACGATTAGTTACATCACATATCTGCATATGTGCTGTTTGCATTAATAATACATCACCTGGCATATGTCTGGCCCGCAGCAAGTTTAACACTGTTATGGCCCTCCGATTAGGAAAGGTTCCCCCCACCTGCTTTCCACAATGACCGATTATATTGCCAAAGAAATGGATTTGGACAGCACACCAGCATTGATGCAAAACTGTGAGGAGACCTTTACATCTGCCATTCCAACAATAGACCTTGCCATATACTGATGGATGTGTTAACATTTGATTTGAAGACAAATAGATTGAAAAGCTGTCTGTCGTTGAGTGAAAATTGTCATTCCAACAGCGTGTGCATGTCGGTAGTTGTTATCTCCATATGCGGGTTTCAGGATGTGGAATGGAGCCCTTCGAGGTCTCAAAGTATCCACCTCGGAGTATTCGTGTGTGTGTGTGTGTGTGTGTGTGTGTGTGTGTGTGTGTGTGTGTGTGTGTGTGTGTGTGTGTGTGTGTGTGTGTGTGTGTGTGTGTGTGTGTGTGTGTGTGTGTGTGTGTGTGTGTGTGTGTGTCACAGGGGTGAAACCAAGATTTTTTTTTTTTTAACTCAAAATTTGATATTGGGTCATTCCTGTTGGAACTTTTTTGCCATCTTTCAACTTTGCTTGAGGTGGGAAGCGTGGGGATTTGCGGTGGCACACCATCGACTTGACTCAAGTTATGATTTTAACTAAATTGATTGACACCCATCACTTCTTGGATTAACCTGATTCCTGCTTGCAATTTAACAATATGTGATTCTTCAATCATTTATGTCACTCAAGCAATAAGCATGATTCCTTGGTCAGCTCAGGGCACAGCATACAAACATAAATCAGACGACATGTTTCCTTCCTCAGCTGTCATTAAAAACGACAAACAACAGCAAGATTTATGTGACCTGCTGCTGTTGTTGTGTATTTATTCTCCAATGTGACGAATTTGTTTTTCCTTTTCTCGTACGTACACGATACTGCCCGCTGCTCAAAATAACCTCAAAGTAGCTAAGAGAAGTTCAATAACCTGTGTTGTGTTATTACTTAATTATACATAACCTGCTTCCTGCAGATGATGGCTCGTTCCTGTGAATGTGAAAATGGTGGATCATGTTTGCCCAATGTTAACTTTCCACCTGGGAGCGGTGAATACCTCTGTATGTGTGCTCTGGGATTCCTTGGCGATCGTTGCCAAGAGGAGCGTGATGAATGCCAGTCGGGCCCTTGTGGAGCAGGAATCTGCATCGATCATGTAAATAACTACACATGCATATGCCCAGCTGGATACGAAGGTGGGTAATACACAGGCCACGAGATATCTTCATAACCTTGGAAGTTTTATAGATGTCGATCATATTGTATGAGTGGTTCAAATTTCACTTGAACTATTGTTTACTTAAGGCAACGTATTGTATGTAGATCAGGCATGAGTCCACCATTGGGGCTTGCAAAAGTATAGCACACAACTTCTTTTTGTAAAATGGCTAAATTACTCCCCCGCATGCCCCCCCACACACGCCGCCTCATCCCCCCACATTACTTCGAGAAGTCAATAACTCATGCAGGCAATGATTACACTTATGGCATCATTTGAGGATAGACTGCATGAAAAAGCAAAAAAAAAAAACCACAGCAAAATATTCCTGCTAATAAAACTGACAAAACCAGAACATTTCCTAATAACAGGTTTCTTAAGTAATTCTACTTTTTTGTATACAACATTACAACATCAAGGCTCATGGAAGAGCTCGCACACTAAACGGATCAGGATGCAACAGAATAAAAGCAACAGTCGAGAGAGGGGGGGAAACACCAACAGCAACATTGAAGGACAAAATAGAGGGAGACTTGGACAAATAATGGGTGTGGGGAGGATGCATTGGGTGGACAATATGGACACAGAAGCAAACTCTCAGGAAGGAAAAAACTGGAAATTTAGAAGGAGGTGGGCTTGGGGGTTTGACGGAAAGAGCAGATGGTGCAAGACCAGAAAGGAGGTGGTGGAAGACAGAGCCCACTGACCTGTCTGCGATGGCAAAGTGATAATCCCATAGATTCAGCTTCATCGTGGGAGGATTCAATGATGTTGAAGACCTTCATTTCCATGGTGTCAAGCTGAGCAAGGTGAGAGGCAGGGGAGAGTCGTCCTCCATCAAAATGTCATTGAAGGCCTTTTGGGTGAATAGGCGTTCAGGAGTGTGTGGAAGAAATTCAGTTCTTCTCTTTCGGAGTCTGAAACCATTTATTTAACAACACACATCAAATTACAAATAACAACAAACATGTGCATGGGATAAAGGACAACAAGACAAGCAATAACAAACACAATCCTCTCTCTCCCCAAAATGCACAGAGCAATTGTTTTTGTACTATTCTGGACTGCAAAAGATATGGGAGAGCAAAACATCTGGCAAGGGTGAATATGGGGGGGGGGGAAGGGGGGAGGAGCCGGCAAACATGAGAAAGGGAACTGCAGACATGGCCACTTTGGGAGGGAAGGGGTGATAGACACGCTCAGATCATGGTTGCAGTTTGGGAATACGAAGCCGGCGGTGAGAAGGAGAAGGTGAAAACAAAGTTAATACAAAATATGAAGAGGCCGAGTGAATGGAGACGCAAACCTGTTATTTTGATCATACCTTCCGTTCACCATCGAGGAACCAGATTCTCAAAATAGGACATTCCATTTTATGCTGTCATATAATCGTCCTTGGACAACAAGGCATCTATTGCAATCGCCTTTCGAGAGTTATTTAATTACCATCAGGCAATCGGTGCCAGCAGCAAAGCATCATTCTCTTTAGCAGCAGAGCAGTTCCATTTAAACATTGGAAATATTAATTTGAATATATATTTCAATGAGATAAAGCACATAAAATTTAGTAAGATACCATTTTATCTTGCTTGTATATTATCTACATCACTATGGAGATCAAAAGACTGCAAAAAGAGATTTTACTGACAGTCAATTTGATTGATATGACTGTTTTTACAGCCATTTTCCCTGCTGTGCAGGGGTTGGGCTTTTTCTTGAGGCAATGTTTTATTTGCCGGATGCCCTTCCTGACGCCAACCCTGGTCACCTCTTACGACACACAGGGATATGGTACACCTATTCTTACCGGGGCATACACCGGGACCAGTACACTGGTACTCATTTCACCGACCTCGGAAGGATGACAGGCTGAGTCAACCCCTGGTGTTAATTCAGCAGCCAACGGGGCTTGAACTCAGGACCCTGGGATCCCAAGCCACCACTCTAACCACTAAGCCAACACCAGGCTTAGTCAATTTGATTCCAGGATAAAAGTAACTCCTTGCTCGAAACTGTTACTACAAAGGATAACGAAATTGAGAATACATTATATAACTAATTTTATTTCTTCCACAAGTGCAAAGGAAGGACTGTATGACAGAGGATGCAAGGTGGTGACTGGCTTTGGAGGCCAACTTTGAAATTTGGTTTGCTCAAGAAAGATCATGACTTATATAGTGAGACACAGGAGTTTGAATGACTGAACTTCCTCAAGAGGATTGTTAAGGAAGTAGATGGGAGGGTTTGCCAGACGTTTTTTTTTTTTTTCAGAGAGGGAGACAGTGAGAGTGCGAGATTTGGCAGGATTGAAAGATATTGTCATGGTACTGGCAGTCCAGGTTAATCCCCTTGACCCAAGTTGTGGTGATTGGCGGTTAACACTGCCAGCCCGGATAGCCGAGCAGTTTTTTTCTTAATATGAGGTGGATACGTTGGTCCTCGGAGATTATAACGCGTGCGGGAGGAGGGGTAGGGCGCATTGGCGGAGCGACGGAGGCACGGGGAAGCACAGCACAGGGGGTGGGGGTGGTTATACTCGAACCCCACGACAAAAACAGACACAGCAACTTCAAATAGACATCGGTTAAATTATGGATGAGATGGGCTGTGGACACCTGGTGCGAATGGGGGAAGAAAGAATGGCAGAGTGGATAGGCTAAGGGAGCATGGTAGGAAGAAAAGAGGTGCACCATGCTTGAGATGGGAGGATTGCAACAAGGCACAGTTTCAGCACACTTTAAGGTTTCTTTTTATTTGGAAAGTGCGATATAAATAAAATTTATTAATAGTATTATTGTGTGAGGAGGGATATCCGTAAGGTAGGAGTGGTTGGAGAGTGGAGGGAGTTGGCTGAGGACAGAGGGAGATGGAGGAGTATTGTGGTCAAAGCAGAGCAGAAGCTTGGTACCATTGGACCTCACCCCTTTATAAAGGGAAGAAGAGGAGGAGAACAACAAAAACAACAATAAAATGCATCATGGTAGAATGAAGATTGATGTTGGTATCTGTCTGTTTCATTCAAATATCTTATTTTGCTTTGTGGTTTAAAAAAACAAACAAAAAAAAAACCTGTTTTGGAGAAAAAGAAGAGGCGACATTACTTTTAAACACATCCTCGTAATGTAAGAATGGATCAGTGTGAACATCTGGCTGGTATTTTCCCAATAAGCGTAAATCACGACAATAAATTGGGTAAAAAAGGGAATTTGCTGATCACTTCAATTTTGCATTCGCGAATGATATTGTTTTTTTTAACAAATGCTAAAATATAGTGGGTAAGACATGTGTCGTTTCATGTTCCAACTTCTGGTTGTAGCATTTGTCGATCGCTCCCATGTTAACTTTCACTCGGTGAAGAGCCTGGGGAACGCGCAGATGTGATTGGTTAATTATGATTGGTGACATCATTGTCCAGAGAGAGTGATCTTTTTTCCCCCCCTCTGTCCACAAAATACATCACGATGAATTTAAGATCCCGTGCTAATAAAATGAAAGTATTTGTACCACCGTGCAATGTTGCAAAACGTCACTTCACCATCAAGGTGACAATCGCGTCCTTGCTCAAGGAGTTTCACACTTTCTCTCAGACAACCTTTTCTGGTCACACCCTCTGGTAATTAACATATATACTTATATATATATATTTATAATATATATATATATATATACACATATATACTTATTTATTTATATTTAACTGCATATATTGTATCACATCAAATCCTTACAAATAACTCATCCTCATTTGGCATACATTTATAGAACAATGCATTTATTTCTCGAATAAGGTTGTTTTGGGGGTTTTTTTTGCATCTCCTGTTCATTTGATTTTTCTTTTCTTTTTTTCAAATGGCTGAAAATGTCCTTTACAAATAAATAAATAAACGATAAACCTTGTATTTTACAGGCACTTCCTGCACAGAAGATGTAGATGAGTGTGCATTGCAATCCTGCTTTCGGGGTGTAAGATGTACCAATATTCTCGGGTCCTTTCTCTGTGGCCCATGTCCACATGGATATACAGGCAACGGTCTTTCCTGCAATGGTGAGCTGCCAGTACATATTAATGAAGTGTTGTTGAACATGATTCCAGGCCAAAAGTAACTTTGAAAACTTGAAAGCACACATGGGAGCAAGGCTAAATTATACAATGCATGCATGAATGTGGCACAATCACATGCTCGACAAAAGAATGGTGAGAACTTTAATATGGAGAAAAGTTTAGGTCAAGTAAGTCAAATAATAAATGAGCAGCAAGGTTGAAATTTTTTTAAACATGGATTGTAGATATTGCTAATTGACAGGTGAAATGTGTTCTTCGTGATGTTGAAGGAACATGCTGTGTTATGAAGTATTATTCTCACAAAACGTCCAGGATTGAAGGGGTTTTTTTTAAAACCTTCCGAGTGTAGCAGTGAGCTTATAGAACGAATTGGAAATGAAAGTATTTTGCTTATTTGAGATGTTTTCATTGTAGTTTCATACAATTGAAACTTTCGATATCTGTTTGCACCATCCAATTTTCACCATTTTGCCACCACTTATGCAAATGGTGAAAATTGGATGGTGCAAACAGCTGGATAAGGTGAGCAACAAACAACACTCAATCCCAAACACCACATCCACATGTGCACAACACCCAACGAGAACCCCAGCACGCGCACAACCAACGCCTCATCATGCCCAACCCAGACACGTAACCAGCCGTGTTTGTGCCCCGGAAACACAAAAACAACAAGAAGCACACACACGTGCTCACCCACACACATACAACACCGGATCATGTGTAAGTAAAAACAAAAAAAGAGCAGAGCACCCCTTCAATGATGTGATTTGACATTTTTTTTTTGCTTTTGCAAAATAAAAAACCACTCCTCCATTTGACCTCGAGCACCAGCACATGACCGGAAATGAGCGGTCGTATCGAAATAAAAACGACATGTGCCGAGGCTTGGGATCTATTGTGCCTGATTAAGCCGGCTGCGAAGCCGGTGAAACGTTTCCCTGAGACCGGATCTGCTCTCGCTGTTTTTGCTCAAATTAGTGCAGTCAATGTCGTTTTTTTACTTTTGGTTGGCAGCGCTTTCTTCTTTAAAAAAAAAATATACAGAAATATATAAGTATATATACGAGCAGCGTATGCTTACATTTTGAAAGCAAGAACAAACTGTGCTTCCCCATTGTCTCGGATCGCTCACCTGCATTTCTTTTTTTCATTTATTTTTTCATTACCTCCGCCACCGAAGGTGAAGGACGTTATGTTTTCACCCCTTTCTGTCTGTTTGTCTGTTGGTTTGTTTGTTTGTTTGCGTGCAGGATATATCAAAAAGTTGTGGAGGATCCCGATGAAATTTTGTGGACAGGTTCAGTGTGTGACAAGGCCGAACTGATTAGATTTTGGTGAAGATTCAGATCCGGATCTGGCTACTTGAATTTTTGAAGCGATTCCTCACCATTGAGAGATAAGTCCAAAAACGATATATAGCATGATATCTCAAAAAGTTGTACACGGATTTGGCCAAAACATGGTGAACAGGTTGGGTGTGTGGCAAGGATGAATTGATTCGATTTTGGTGATGATCTGAATCCGGATCTGGATACGATAATTATTTAATTACTAAAGTGATTCTTCACCATTGAGAGATATGGCCAAAAACGATATATAGCCTGATATTTCAAAAATGTATTGGGCCCGATATGTTCCCGTGGATCAGGCATTACGTGTCGGACGTATGCGCTCTACCGAGTGCCCTTCCAGTTTATTTATACTTTCATTTACAGACGCTTTCTGATGGTTCTGTGATTTTTCCCAGTGTGTTGACCGATGTCTGGCAGCAGTCGAAATTTCAGCTTTCTAGTTACCGGGAAGGTACCAAACATTAAGTCAGTCAGTGAGTCATTCAGTCATTAAGTGGTGAGAATGAGATTTACATAATACTAGCGGGTATGCTTATACATTGTAAGCACTAACGAACCTTGCTTCCCCATCATCTCGGGTTGGTCACCTGCATTTATTTTTTCAATTTTTTTTTCATTTATTTGTATTTTAATTCACGGATGCTTTCCAATGGTTCTGTGATTTTTCCCAGTGTATTGGCTTTGATGTCCGTTTCACATCTGATAAGGTTTTTTTAAGTGATTCTTCACCATTGAGAGATAGGGCGAAACTGATATATAATGGGATTTCTCAAAAAGTTGTGGACTGGTGATGTGTGGAAGAAGGAGGAATTGATTCAACATTGGTGAACATCAGACTCCGGATCCAGATCCGATAATTATCCTCGCCAGAGGAGAAGGTGTTACATTTCTGTCCTTTTGGCTGTTTGTTCCTTGCAAAAATCAAATATTTTTCGAAGTATATTGGTTGGTTGCATGCGTTATTCTGTCTGTCTGTCTGTCTGTCTGTCTGTCTGTTTGTCTGTCTGTCTGTCTGTCTGTTTGTCTGTCTGTCCATATGTTTGTATGTCATTCACCCACAGGTCACAATTTTAAACCGATCATCACGAAACTTCACAACATGATAGAGTTTATCATAAGAAAGAAGCCTATTGTTTTTGAGGTCATAATGTCAAAAGGTCACCATCGGCCCAAGGTCAACAAATTTGTCAAATTTCTAAAATCTTCAATTTTCATCCGATTGACTAGAAATTTGAAGAAGATTTATATTTCAGTTCACTAATTTCAACCAGACAATTATTTTTGAGGTAACATGGACCAAAAAGGTCAACATAGGCCAAAGATCAACAACGAAAGTGTTATTTCTAAAATGCTCAATTTTCATCCGATTGACTTGAAATTTGAAGAGGATTTATATTTCAGGTCACTGAATTCAAGCAGCCAATCATTTTTGAGGTCAACATAGACCGAAAGGTCAACATAGGCCCAAGGTCAACAACAAAGGTGAGATTTCTAAAATCCTCAATTTTCATCCCATTGACTTGAAATTTGAAGATAATTTTCATTTCAGGTCACTGAATTCAACCACCAATTATTTTGGAGGTCCACATCAGCCAAAAAATCAACATAGGTCGAATTTCTAAAATTGTCAATTTTCATCCGATTCACTTGAAATTTGAAGAGGAGTTGCATATTTGGTCAATGAATTCGACCACCAATTATTTTTGAGGTCAAATTTGTTTTTTGGATTTTGCAAGTATCGTGCTCTGCACGACGTCCTCTTTTTTATTTTTATTTTTTTTTTTTTTGTATACCTTGGTCGAGGCTCGTATGAGAGCTAACACACATCTCACAGCAAGGAGGCATGAGACAAGAGGGGCGGGAGTGGAAGGGACAAAACATTGGGGAACAGACACAGGTGAACTGTGGAAGGGAGAGGGATGGGGATGGGACAGGGAACATGGCGAGGAGAAGATGGACATTACAGGGACTTTCAGGAAGGAAAGCAGGAGAATTGAAGGAAGTGGGCTTGGGTGGATTATCGGGGGTAGAAAAGATCGAGGATTTGGATGGGGGAAGATAAGAGGTGGTGGTGAACAGCTGTTTTGAAAGCCTGGAGGGAAGAATGGGAAAGAATAGAGTGAGGAAGTTTATTCCAAAGGCGGGAAAAAAGAGGAATGAAAGAGTGAAGATGAGCAGTGATTCGTGATTTTGGTAGTTTTACCAGAAGGGGGTTGTTGGCGGACCTTGAGCGCCCTGTGGAAATGTGGTTGGGACAAATCGCAGAGAGAGCAGGGGGGGCAAGGCTGGAGAGGAGTCTGTAGAAGACAGAAAGACCACCGACCAACCTGCGGTGATTGAGTGAGAGGCCCAAAGACTCAGCTTCATTGCGGGAGATGCCAATGATCTTAAAAGCCCTGGTTTCGACAGCGTGAAGTCGAGAAAGGTGGGAGGCAGGAGCACCAGCCCAGAGGGGAGAGCAGTACTCCATCAGGCTATGGACAAAAGCTTTGTAAGTGGTCAGGAGCTCAAAAGGGCCGAGGAAGGACTTTGCACGACGGAGGATTCCCAGTCGGCGACTGGCTTTTGAGGCAAGGTTGGAAATGTGACTTTCCCAGGAAAGGTCATGGCAGATAGTGAGACCCAGAAGCTTGAAAGAAAAGACTTCTTCCAGAGGATTGTTGAGAAAGTGGATGGGGGGGTTTTGTAAACGGTCCTTTCGAAGAGACATAGTGAGAGTGTGAGATTTGTCTGGATTGAAAGACATGTTCCACTTGTTGGACCAGTTTGTGATTTTATCCAGATCTGCAGTGAGCGAAGAAGCTGCTGCTTGCCGGTCTGAGGGATGACAGATGGTACGGCAGAGGGTGGAGTCGTCGGCAAAGAGAAATAGAGGATTTTCCAGAGAGTCCGAGAGATCATTGATGAAAACCAGAAAAAGAACAGGGCCCAGAACGCTACCTTGAGGAACTCCAGCCTGCACAGGAAGAGGGGATGAAAGAACTCCATTTAGGGCCACACGTTGACTGCGACAGGATAGGAAGTCTGCGAGCCATGAGTGGAGATGGCCTTGAATACCATGGGAAGAGAGTTTGGTGAGTAGGGCAGGGTGCCAGACTGTGTCAAAAGCACGTGATATGTCCAGGGATACGGCTCGGATTTCCTGTCTGGCATTGAGGACCTCCATCCATTGATGGGAGAGCAGTAGCAGCATATCCAGGGTAGAGTGACCTGGTCTGAATTCTTCTCTTCTTGTTTGTTCTTTCCTGAAGTTATTTGTGGCTGACAGGACAGTTTGCTTTGCTCACTTGCTTTGATTTGTCTAGCTTTGGTTCGAATTTAAACCTTGCTATAACCACTCACTGAAGTTAGTCATTGAACTGAAACACCCATTATTGTTGAGGTCCTATTTGTTTTGTGGAATTTCCAAGTATCGTGCTCTGCATGACGTCGTCTTGTTCTGGCTGTCTGTCTATCTGTTTAGCGCCGACAGATCACAGTTTTAAACTGATATTCACGAAACGTTACCACATGGTAGAGTTTGCCAATTGTTTTTGATCTTAAAATGTCAAAAGATCAACATCGGCCAAGGGTCCACAACTTAGATGGAATTTCTATAATCCTCAATTTTCATCCGATTGCCTTGAAATTTGAAGACCATTTGCATATGAGGTCGCTGAACTCAACCACCTATTAATTTTGAGGTGAGCTTAGACCAAAGGGTCAACATAGGCCAAGTTTCTAAAATGTTCACTTTTCATCTGATTGACTTGAAATTTGAAGAGGATTGCACATCAGGTCACTGAATTCAATGAACAAGTATTTTTGAGGCCACCATAGTCCAAAAGGTCAACATAGTCCTTTCTAAAATTGTCAATTTTCATCCATTTGACTTGAAATTCAAAGAGGATTTGTGTATTTTGTCATTTAAGTCAACCACCAATTATTTTTAAGATCCAATTTGTTTCATGGATTTTGCAAGTATCGTGCTATGCATGACATCTTTCTTGTTTGTTTGTCCACGCAGAACGTGAGGTTTTTTTTTTTTCTCTGCATCTGCTTGTTGGATTGAGACAAATTTTTTGCCATAGGAGTGACTACTCATGCAGAATGGTCTAATGATAATTATGACGTCATCGGTCACGTGGTGTGGCAGTCATGTTGGAAAAAAACGGAAAAATTTTGGACCTGTATCTCCAAAACTGCACTAAGGAAAAAATTGAAACTTGGCACATGGCAAGCACTCAACATGGGTAATAAGTGATTTTTATGACATCATGGCGTCATGATTCATTTATGTTTCATCCGATTCATTTATGACATCATGGTGCCTTTGTTATGATGTCATAATTGCATACTTAGAACACTACATCCAATCAGTAGGAAAATTTTGTGGGTCATCTTGGGATAAATTGGTCCACAGAAAAAGTAATTAATTCATGACGCCATCGTGTCAGGTGGTTCAGCCGTCATTTTGTTTAAAATTATATATAAATGCACATATGTATATATGTATATGTATATATATATATATATATATATATATATATATATATATTTTTTTTTTTTTTTAAGTTTCTTCTCTGAAACGGCTGAACAAATCGAGGCGAAACTTTACAGGTATGACTGCCTATCTATGAGGAACAAAATATTCACACCTATGATGTCATAGGACACATGGTTTAGCAGCCATATTGGATTTATTCTAAAACCCATTAAAAAATATTCTCCAGAAAGGCTGGAGAGATTGAAGCAAAACTTCACACACATGTTCCCCAAGCCTTGGGGATACCAACGTGTTCACGAATAATTGATAGGCCACATGTTCTCGCAGCCATATTGGATTGAGTGGAAAATCTTTCAAAAACGTCTTTCTCTTAAACCGGTTCATCTTTTTTTTGTCTACATTGTCGAGGCTCGTATGAGAGCGAACATGCAGAACCTATAACAAAGGGAGCAGGAGACAAGAGGGGTGAGAGAGAGAAGCACAAAACAGTGGGGAACAGATACATGAGGAGATCTGTGGAAGGAAGAGGGGTGGTGCAGGGTAGATGGGGTAAACAAGATGGACAATGCAGGGACTTTCAGGAAGGAAAGCAGGGAATTTGGAGGTGGGTTTGGGGTGGATTAACGGGGGTAGAAATGATCATGGCTTTGGAAGGGGGAAGATAAGAGATGGTGGTGAAGAGCAGTTTTTTAGACCTGGAAGGAAGAGTGGGACTGAAGAGAGTGTGGGAGTTTGTTCCTAGGTGGGAAAAAAGAAGAATGAAAGGGTGAAGATGTGCAGTGATTCTTGATTTTGGTAGTTTCACCAGAAGGGGTTGCTGGCAGACCTTTATCTCCCTGTGGCAATACGGGGGTGGGGTGGGGTGGACAGATCACAAAGATAGCAGGGAGGGGGGGAGAGGCCCGAGAGGAGACAGTAGAAGACAGAAAGACTGCCGACCTGCCTCCAGTGAGAGAGTGAGACCCAAAGACTCGGCCTCATTGTGGGAGATTCCAATGATCCTAAGTGCCTTGGTTTCCACAGTGTGAAGACGACAAAGGTGAGAGGTGGGAGCACCAGTCCAGAGGGGAGAGCAGTACTCCATCAGGCAACAGAAAGCTTTGTATGTGGTCAGGAGCTCAGGTGTGCCAAGGAAGGGCTTTGCACAACAGAGGATGCCCAGTTGGTGACTGGCTTTGGAGGACAGCTTGGAAATGTGGCTTTTCCAGGAAAGATCATGGCAGATAGTGAGACCCGAAAGCTTGAATGAAAAGACTTCTTCAAGAGGGTTGTTGAGAAAGTAGATGGGGTTGGGGATGGGGAGGGGGTGGTTCCAGGTGGTCCTTTTGGAGAGACATCATGAGAGTGTGAGATTTGTCAGGATTGAAAGACAAGTTCCACGTGTTGAACCAGTTTGTGATTTTATCCAGACTTGCAGAGAGTGAAGGCTTATTTGCATAAGGCTTATTTGGCTGCACCTGGATGGATTTTTGGGTAGAGGAATAGCAGCTGAAACCCAAATCCTATCCAGGTTCCTCCTGATGACTTTGTCTTTCGTTTTTGCTTGTTCGGGTTCCTTCTGACGACTCCAATGCAAGACTGTACCCATTTGCACTTCCATTTGATTTCAATTGAATTTATTTTAATAACATTCTGAATTCAATTGCATTATATTAAGCATCATGGTTCGGGGTCAAGTGTCCGATTAAAGCGAGGTTCCATCAAAGCGGGACGTCTTGGTGCACGGTCATCACTGCCAGTAGTTATAGAGTGGCAGTTCTAGTTATGTCTTTTATTTTTTACGTAGCACAACACAACACAAACACCACATAATATATACAACACAAACCACAAAAAAAACAAATCCTGATGAGGGTCTGTAATCTCTGATTGCTCTTTTTCTTGTTTTTTTTTTGAAGTGTTTCTTCACCTTTGAGAGATGGGGCAAAACCGATTGTATATCAGGATATCTCAAAAAGTTGGGACGGATTCGGATGAAACTTGGTGGACAGGTTGGGCGTGTGAGAAGGACGAATTCTTCCAATTTTGGTGAAGATCCAAAAACAGATCCGGAGATGAGTTTTTTTTTTTTAATTTTTATAGTGATTCTTCACCATTGAGAGATAGGACCAAAAACGACATTTAGCATATTTTAAAAAATTATTGGGCCCGATATGTTCTACTGGATCAGGCATTGCGTGGTGGAGGTATGAGCTGTACCGAGTGCCCTTCTAGTTGTAATAGTTTTTGTTGCTTTTGGATACAGAAAGATGGGTTGCTTATCCTGCTCGCCTAAATATGTGTACGTAAAATCATCTGCCACTGTTCTTTTGCAGCATTTGACTCTTCCACTTCTGATCACATGCAAGATCCTGTGATGATGCATGCAACACCTGTTCAGAAGATCACAGAATCCACTGAATCGACCACAATGCCAAGCAAGTTCACACAGACGTAGTTAGTACAATATCATCAAAGACGTTTTTTTTTCTTCTTCATTTTGCTGTTGCCTAAAAAAAAAAAAAATCATAATTTCACAACTTAAGTGAGATAGTAAGTTTAGCTGAGCAATATTATGTTACTTGTATATCTGTACATAGTTACTTGTAGTTGTATACAAAGGTACGTCATTGAAACAGACACATCAGCCAGCTTAAATTTCCCCGGAACTGTGTTCTTCAAAATGTGACGTACCTGTCTTCAAATCACCGGAAGATATATTGTTTGTGTCTATTTTCAATGCATTGAAAATTTGAGCTCAGTGACTGATTACTCAGTGGTGAGAAAACTGTCAAGGTGGCTGTTTGATGAGCCCACACATTTATTAAATCAAATATATCTTGCCTTGTACTGAACAGGCCAGCCATTGCTCAGCATCACTACAGCTGAACCACCACAGTGGCCTATCTCGGCATCCTTCAGTCCATGCAAACAACAACCATGCTTCCCTGGTGTCATATGCATGGAGCGTGCACCAACACAAGGCGGGTTCATCTGCGGTCAATGCCCACATGGGTTTTATGGAAATGGGCAGACTTGCCGGAAAGCCGCACAACATGGTAAACACGAGCATAGGTGTTTGAAAAGTGACATGGTCTTTGATAAGTTATTTTATTGTTCGTTAACTAGCGTACATTTTGAGAGATTCAGTCAAATAAGAACTTCATACCATCTGATTCATTGACAGATGCATGTCGTGTGTGAGCATTCTCGAAAACTATACATTTCCTGACAACCTTTATAAAAAGACCTGTATTGTGATAAAATATTTCCATTAAATAGGTGAAATATGAGCGAAGACCCTTCTTATGTAAGGCATTCGTCATAAGTTTGTAACAGGAATCCGTACTTGAAAATGTTATTTAAGAACCACATCCAGGCTTACTTATAACAGGCAAAGAAAGTTAAACATTTCACTGGTAGAAATATTGAAAAATGTATTGTAATACTTGTTTGTTTTTACTGGTAAGCAGATTCTTTACTTTGTAGTTTCCAGATACCTTTGGCATCACACAGGCTCTTTACACAAGAACTATCAGCATCTTCCAACGAGTCCTGTGGATAAGCTTCGTGCTCAAGTGGCCCGGAGGACACAAGCAAACCCAGCCACTTTCTTCCAAAGAGCCTCTTCAATTTCATCTCAGCCCATTAAGCAACCCAAAGATTTGTACATTAAAACAACTCAACAAATCCCAGGAATTGCTGTCAATTATAGAAAAACAGCTCAAGTGGGCCAACCACTTGCAACTGTTCCACCTCAGCCGAGCAAATTTACACCTTCACGATTTACTCATGTGAATAGCCATAAGCCTCCAGCTACAAGTGGTCTGCCAGCTCCTCAGATATTACGTTCTACAGAAACTCCTCAAATCTTTACAAATCCCATAGAGACTAAAGAAAGTGTTCTCACTATCTTGACTCCACCTATCAAAGTAACTACTTGGACTTCCATGAAAAAACCCATAGCCCGTTATGCACAGGACAAGATGCCTTCATCAATTAGATCTCAAGAAAATCGTGATTGGAAAAAAGTTATTGATCGAAGGACAACCAGTGTACAACATAACTTGAACTTTGGGTCATATTCTCCACTGAAAAATAACTTCCAAAGAGGTGGTCTGCAGCAATTTTTCTTGCACAGACTCAGGGCATCTCCACTGCACTCACCAAGCCAACTGGGCACGCGAACGTCTCTTGGAGCAGAGCTTGGGATCTCAAAACCTATAGACACTGCCATGGAGGGAGACCATTCAGCTTCTTGGGACCTATCTGGGTCATTGGACAGACCCGATGATCTGAGACGATGGCCATCGAATTGGGAGTCTCGCGGTGTCACGACTGATATGGGTAAGCTCTCAACAATGTGTGAATGACAATGAGCAATGATGGTTGAAGATGTCAAGTGGAAAGTTAAATAATTGACGAGGTGATAATAACGATATCTTCAGTTGTGTATGATCTTGGAGCTGATATTTTAATCATCAATTTTATCTATAAACTCAACAAAATATTGAGAGGGATACGAAGTGCCATGGGAAAGAAGGTGAAGTACTTAGTGGTATTTATGTTGGATTTAAGGGATGGACCTTGTCACCTTGTCACTTGTTATTGCATTTTGACACATTTATATTATTTGAAGTTTTTCTGTTATAATGTGTGGTGCTATTTTTCAGGCTTATGTGGTGTCTCCTGTGGAAGAAACATGGAATGTGTTTCTCATGGCATCTGTCGTTGTAAGCCAGGATACACCGGTTACAAATGTCTCTCAGGTGCATACATTCATGGAGATGAACAAATGATGAACATTCTTTCCTGTTTCCTGTCCCCTTATTTGTCATGCTTATTTTTGTCCCTTAATTATTTCTTACAAAACCTTGTTGACATTTTTCTGAACACCTTATTCATCATGCTTGCAATGTGTTCTCCCCCTGTTGCCCACTTCTGTGAAAAATGCAATGTTTTGCACGTAAAATCTAACAGCCATAATCGCAATGATAATAAGATATCTGTGATCACAAAGCAATTGCCAAGGATAAACCTCCCCTGACTGGGGGAGGCGTACCCTTGGCGATTGCCCGCAACTTACCGTTGGCCCGCACTCCAGTGATGGCCATATTTTGTTGGACCACCATATGACCTTGAACTTCAACACTTAGCGATAGAGTGTAAATTAAGAAAATGTTCCCCCATCTACAATCTATCAAAAAAAAACTCAACATCATGAAAATGGAAGGCAAATTATTCAAGTTATGATCAAAAAGGTTTTTTTTTTTCTTGATTATGTCACAATCTGAAAAAGGTAGGTTGAGGACACTAATCAAATATCAGGTGTACATCTTCAATGCAGGTACACTATTATGACGCAAGAACATATTGGAAGGCCAAGCGGTCTTTGAGATTCCACATTGACAAAATTGAGGGATAACAAAAAAACACATTATTGTCTTCAGACCTCCATAAGACCTTGAACTCAGAGGGTGGGTTATGATGTAAATTAAGTGTAAATACGCCTTGCTCTAGGCTATCTAGTGAGTGCAATTTCGTTCTGATCGGACAAACCTTCGTGCAGTTTTGGTGAAAAATGTGAAAGTGACTATAATTTGGTCATGGAATTAAAAAATAGCTCAAGGTCAAAAACATGTTATCCCCACATTCGTTATATTCACATTATTGATGCTAAATTTAATTCTGAAAGTCCCAGCCGGCTCTGAGATGCAGCTCAAAAATTGAAACGGAAATTGGGAGTGTTGGGAAGAGCAGGAAGAAAAAAATAAAAAACAAATTTCTAAGTGGTGGTTTGGTAGTCCTCGGGGTCTAAGAAACTCTGTGGTCCGGTACCAGGCTTATCAGGTATCGGGCTTCATCATCGCCCTGCATTCATCTCCACGCATCTTCAAAGGAATGTCCTCGCCTGCATAATTTTAATGGAGGTACAAGTGCAATCTGCGTCACCTTGTGGGAGTTAGATTTTATGTATTTCTCATCCTTGTATATAAGTTTACATTTTCCCTTCTCTTTCTTTGTGTCTTTTTGTCTTGCTTGGACTGTAACAACTGCTCTTCCCATCCACTTTCCCCCATATTTTTTATAAATAAACCTTATAAATGGTAAGAAACGTGTTCGACCCATCTGCCGACTGTGCGTGTTGCCATAAATTTCAGCTCACTTGGGCGACCTTGGGGAATGGTAAAGATTAATCAATAACTGATTAATCAAATGGTAAAGATTAATCAAACTGTTTGGCCATTTCCTGGGACAAACGATTCCTGGTGCGGATGGCCCGTGTAAACGGAGGCTCTCTGATGTTACATTATTATTTGGATCATTCTGAATTTGTATCTCGGTGTTATCTTGTCTAGTATCTCGGTAAGTGGTGCAGTCTATTATTGGTTGTGTGGACAAGGCTTTGACAGATTTCCCTGCCTATGTATGTGCAGCCATTTGCCAACCCAGTTGCAGGAGTCGGAGTCGCTGCACAGAGCCTGGCGTGTGCGAGTGTCGACCCGGATACACAGGTCATACCTGTGGTGAAGGTAAATGCAGTATTTTGGGGGTCCACAAATTATTTGTAATAAAACAAGTTGAGGTATATTCAAAGTACACCGTCCCCATGCCAAATAAATAAATAACAAGTACTCCAGCACGCGACATTGCCGGGGGCGCCTTGGGCACACAGCGATGGCGCCGTGCAGCACATGGAGATGGAATTAGGAGGGAGCGGTGTATAATAATTGATTAATTGATTGATTGCATAATTAAAATAAATAAATAATAATCGTAAAGTAATTAATTGCTAAATCAAGATCCGAATCTTGATCCGAGAATTTTTCAAGTGATTCTTCACCATTGAGAGATAGGGCCAAAAACTATATATATATATATATATATATATATATATATATATATATATATATATATATATATATATATATATATATATATATATATATATATATATATAACAATATCTCAAAAGGTACAGATGGATTCACATGAAACTTGGTGGACAGGTTGGGAGTGCGACTAGGAAGAATTGATTCAATTTTGGTGAAGATCCGAATCCAGATCTGAATACGAGAATTATTTAATTTTTATCTGATTCTTCGCCATTGAGAAATGGGGCTAAAAACGAAATTGCATGATATCTCAAAAAGTGGTGGACGGATTTAGGATTGAACTTGGTGGACATGTTGGATGTGTGACAAGGACTAACTGATTCAATTTTGTTGAAGATCCGAATCCGGATTCAAGAATTTTTCAAGTGATTCTTCACCATTGAGAGATGGGGCCAAAAACGATACATCACACAATATCCCAAAAGGTTATGGATGGATTCCGCAGAAACTTTGTGGACAGGTTGAGTGTGTGAACAGAACGAACTGATTCAATTTTGTTGAAGATCCGAATCCGGATTCGATAATTTTTGAAGTGATTCTTCACCATTGAGAGATGGGGCCAAAAACTATGCATACATAGCATGATATCTTTAAAAGTTGTGGATGACTTGTGACAAACGAGGTGGAATACTTGGTACAGTAACAAGAACAAGGCGATTCGATTTTGGTTCAGCTCCGGATTCAGATCTGACCTATCAGTGGGATGCAAAATTTAAACGTATGCGCTCAACTGAGCGATTCCATTTCACCAAGTGTCGCTATGAGAGAGTTTTCATTTTGTCCGCACAGAACTTGTGTTTTTCTCCGCATCTGCTTGTTGGATTGAGACAAATTTTTTTTCCATAGGAGTGACTACTCATGCAGAATGGTCTAATGATTATGACGTCATAGGTCATGTGGTGTGACAGCTATGTTGGAAAAATGGAAAAACTTTGGGCCTCTGTATCTCTGAAACCGCATGAAGGTAAAAATTGAAACTTGGCATATGGCAAGTGCTCCACATGGGGAATAAGTTTGATATTTTTGTTTTTTTAATGATGTCAGGTGCCCTCATTATGACATCATAATTGCATACGAAAAACGCTTCATCCGATCAATATGAAAAATTTTGAGGTTCATCTTGGGATAAATTGATTCACAGAAAAAAATTGCTGATACGTGATTCAGCATCCATGTTGTTTTTCTTTATTTTTTATAAACCTTCAAAAATCTCTGAAATGTCTAAAGTCTAAACAGATCGAGGCAAATCTTTACATGTATGACCGCCTATCTATGAGGAACAAAACATTCACTTACATGACATCATAGGCCACATGGTTTGGCAGCCATATTAGATTTACCCTAAAACCAATAAAAAAAATCTTCTTCTCCAGACCAGAATGGCTGGACAGATCGAGGGAAAACTTCACACAAATGTTCCCCAAGCCTTGGGGATACCAGGGTATTCACGAATAAGTGATAAGTCGCATGGTCTGCCAGTCATATGAGAGTGAGTGTAAATCTTTTTTTAAAATATTCTTTCTTTTGAACTGCTTCATCAATTGACGTGAAACTTCACAATTATGATCGTGTATTGATGGAGAATTTCTGCTTTAAATTTCATCCTGATCGGACACCTGGTGTAGCGGCCAGATTTATTTAATTTTTTGAATCTGGGTTCTTTTTGATTATTTTTTTTTTTAATAGAGTTCACTTGGTTGTGCCCGGATGGGTTTGAGAGTAGAGGAGTAGCAGCTGAAACCCGAATCCTATCCAGGTTCCTCCTGATGACTTAATCTTTGCTTTTTGCTTGTTTGGCTTCCTTCTGATGATTCCATTGTAGGACTGTACCTATTTGGTCTTCCATTTGATTTGA
This sequence comes from Eptatretus burgeri, assembly GCF_056783735.1. Lineage (NCBI taxonomy): Eukaryota > Metazoa > Chordata > Myxini > Myxiniformes > Myxinidae > Eptatretus > Eptatretus burgeri. Next base: position 47,858,260 of record NC_140963.1, read on the forward strand.
ATTGAATTTATTTCAATCCCATTCTGATTTCAATCGAATAATAATAAATGTCATGGGTCAGGGTCAAGTGTCTGATCAAAGTGGGGTTGCATCAAAGCAGGATGTCTTGGTACCCGGTCATCACTGCCAGCAGTTATAAAGTGGCAGTTCCAATTATGTCTATAATAATTAATTACTTAACACACCAGTACATAAACATTACACATAATGCACCCCACAAAACGACACAAACGCCACACAAAACAAGTCCTGGTGAGGGTCTGCAATCTCTGATTGCTCTTTTTATTGTTTCAATAATGGAATACTTGGTCTCTCAATGGCACCTGCCTTGGGCGTCTGCCTTGCTTATGGGAATACGGAACTTGGTTCTTGCACGAAGAAGTTATGCACTTGCTCGTGGAAAGAAGACATTTGAGTTAACAATGGTGAGTATGGATAAGTAGAAAATTATTTGATTTATTCTTAACAACAAGTGCGCAAGAAGATGGAGATGATCTGCGGTGGGGCAGGATAAAGATCTTCAACTGAGCACAATCTTCTCAATGTTATGTTGAGAAAATGTCCACTGGAATATTTGGCAATGTTTTTCTTGGTATCTTGTTTTTCAGTGGTGTGCAGGCCAAGGTGTGAGCATGAGGGAGTGTGCACATCGCCAAATCACTGTTCATGCCCCTACGGATTTATAGGCCCACGTTGTGAGGCCGGTAAGCCTCCATCATTCCAAAGCACGAGTATGGCAGAATTCATACGTTTCACCTATTCAGTATACAGTATTTTCACATTTTCTCTTTGCTATTATGAACCTACTTTGAAAGTAATGATATTCATGTCTAATTGTTGTTCTTATTGCTGTGAGTAAACGGTAACTGATGTGATGAAAATGGTTCGATGCTTGAGAGATACTTGTGCATCATTTTTCTAAGAAAAGTTTAGCTCTTAGACAATTGTTTTATCTCTTTGAGGCACAGCGGATGCCATGTGTGTTGCCATCCATGTGTCGCTTATACCAGACTTGGTGGTGTACTGGTTAGATCATCTACTCTGAGTGTGAGTGGTCGATGGTTAGAACCTTGACCGATTCATACCAAAGAAATTTAAAATGGTCTGTGCTGCTTGCTTCCTTGCTTGATCCTTGGCATTTAAAAGGATGAGTGGGCCTGTTGGTCCATTGGTCCTTACGGCCTTGTTGCATATGTGCCTACTGTACTGCTTGAGCATTAGCTTGCCTTTTACGTTTGTCATTATTATTGCCAAATGATACTACTATTATTTTTGGTCTTAAATTAGAAGTATTTATTAATATATGGTTTGTTACAATGTTATTATTTTTGTTCTATCTTTTGGAATTAGAATGCCAAGCCACAGAAGGGAATTAAAACATGGGAATTATACCAGATTCTTTATAGTTAATAAGCCTAATCAACTCAGGAGGTCATGATTATTTTTGTGTTTCGCACTCCACATCAGAAAGCTCCAGCAGAACTCCATAAGAGGCATTCCTCTCACACACACACACACACACACACACACACACACACACACACACACACACACACACACACACACACACACACACACACACACACACACACACACACACACACACACACACACACACACACACACACACACCTTGTCCATTTACAGCATACGAGCAAATGCCACCGTCTCTTTGCTGATGTGGACTAAACGAGGGGAGGGGGAGAGGAGAGAAAGAGAGAGAGAGGGATGGGGGAGAGGGAGAGGGAGGAGTGGGGGGGGGGGAGAAAGAGAGGGAAGGCAGATGTGCGGTGGAGCGTTAATTACAATTCATACTGTCTCATCAAAATGATTCTGCATCGAATAACAATAAAGATGGAAACAAAATAATGTCTGAAATCCATTTTCTACCAGTCATACTATAAATACCGTACAGAGACAAACACCGCCTGGACAGGTCTGGAGATAAATACCATCCAGACACGTCCGGAAACAAACAGCGCCCAGATACGTCCAGAGACAAATACTGCCCGGAAACATCCGGAGATAAACACTACCCGGACACATCTAGAGACAAACACTGCCCAGACACGTCTGGAAACAAATAGCGCCCAGATACGTCCAGAGACAAACACTGCCTGGAAACATCCGGAGATAAACACCACCCGGACACGTCCGGAGATACACACTGCCCGGACACGTTTGGAGACAAACACTGCCCAGAAACGTCCAGAGACAAACTGTTCGGACACGTCCAGAGACAAACACCACCCAGACACATCCGGAAACAAACACCACCTGCACACATCTGGAGACAAACACCGCCCGGACACATCCGGAGACAGATGAAGATGGAGAGAGGAGGGGGGGGTGGAGAGAGAGAGAGAGAGAGAGAGAGAGAGAGAGAGAGAGAGAGAGAGAGAGAGAGAGAGAGAGAGAGAGAGAGAGAGAGAGAGAGAGAGAGAGATATATATATATATATATATATATATATATATATATATATATATATATATATATATATATATAGATATATATATATATATATAGATATATATATATATATATATATATATATATATATATATATATATCAGAGAAAATATTATGCTTTGTGAACAAAACACACACACACACACACACACACACACACACACACACACACACACACACACACACACACACACACACACACACACACACACACACACACACATTAATGCTTGGCCAGCATCGGCAATTTTTTAGGAATCTGCAGATTGGAGTCGGTGTAATTACTGGCTGCAGTACGTACTGTATACAACCCAAAAACCTTGAGTAGCTCTCACCGGAGGGAATTGTAATTGTTTTTGGGGAATTTCAATTTTCAAATTAAAAAAACAATGTTGCATTGATATAGACTTTTCAAGGAGATGTGCATAATCATGAAACTTTCTAAACAAATGTGTGTGACAGGTGGAAAAAAAATTTTTGCTCGCTAATTCAGAAAACACGTTAATACGGCAAACAGCTCAGAAATCAGGTGTTATCAAATATATTTTGCTTTGAAACTCACAAAGAGAAACCGTATAACCTTTGTAAAGGACACCCGGTAACCAATTGCTTTTGAACCAGTCACGAGGACAAAGGAAAACCTGATAAAAACCTCCATAAGATATGGGATGAAACTTTTCCACCATGGTACCCGTAACAGGCATGGCATGTCAACACACCCTCACTACCGACTGTACATCCTGATCAGGGCACAAACTGCACTGCTATCAACTGTAAGGTGCTCGGCAAGTGGCTTCAACACTCAAGAAAGCACTCCAACGGAATGCCTAGCTTGGCAATGGATTACCTATTGCCATTGATAAACACATGCACCCAGAAATGCCCAAGCAATATCCGAATTGGCCAAATCAACTGTTTTATAGCTGTCGGAGCTGCTGCTAAGTTCAAGTCTGGAGCTTAAATTTTGTAATTCAACTTAGTTTAAGAGATTCTTGAGGTTTTGACATGTGCGGAAATGAAATGAAGCCACAAACACTGGCGTCTCCAGGTGTTTATAAGCATTGCAATGTACCCAACGATTTGTAGGTATGATGAATAGGCATTCATTAATATGAGTGAGGAAAGTGGAAAAAAAAACCTAATCGTGAGGAAATCATTGTGGCCAGTTTCAAGTCACGGCATAGTTGAGCAGGCCAAAAAACATAGCGGCTTCAGACCCCAGTAGGTTGACCCAGAATGCACCTTCAGACCCCATCGAGAGCAATGTTTACTGAGGATGCACCTGTTCAAGGATATAATTAAATAAGGCGGAGACACCAGCACTTGTGGCGTTATTTCATTTAAACACATGCCATAACCTCAAGAATCTTTTAAGTTAAGCCAAATTACAAAATTTAATCTCCAAAATTTAACTTAGCAGCAGTTCTGATTCCAAAAAAGTGGGGGGGGGGGGGTTGTATACCTTGTCGAGGCTCGTATGAGAGCTCACACACAACACAGATCAAGGGGGGCATGAGACAAGATGGGCGGGCGTGGGAAGGACAAAACAGTGAAGAACAGAGACATTAGGAGATCTGTGGAAGGGAGAGGGATGGGGCGGGGAACACGGGGTATACAAGATGGACATTACAGGGACTTTCAGGAAGAAAAGCAGGGAATTTGAAGGAGGTGGGTTTTGGGTGGATTAATGGGGGTAGAAAAGATCATGCTTTTGGATGGGAGAAGATATGAGATTGTGGTGAACAGCTGTTTTAAAGACATGGACGGAATAATGGGATTGAATAGAGTGAGGGAGTTTATTCCAAAGGTGGGAAAAAAGAGGAATGAGAGAGTGAAGGTGAGCAGTGATTCGTGATTTAGGTAGTTTTACCAGAAGGGGGTTGTTGGCGGACCTTGAGCGCCCTGTGGAAATATGGTGGGGCCAAATCACAGACAGAGCAAGGGGGGTGAGCCCGCAGAGGAGACTGTAGAAGACAGAAAGACCACTGACCTGCCTGCGGTGAGAGAGAGTGAGAAGCCCAAAGACTCAGCCTTATCGCAGGAGATGTCAATGATCCGAAATGCCTTGGTTTCCACAACGTAAAGCCAAGAAAGGTGGGAGGCAGGAGCGCTAGCCCAGAGGGGAGCGCAGTACTCCATCAGGCTGCAGACGAAAGCTTTGTATGTGGTCAGGAGCTCAGGTGGGCTGAGGAAGGACTTTGCATGACGGAGGATTCCCAGTCGGCGACTGGCTTTGGAGGCCAGGTTGGAAATGTGGCATCCCAGGAAAGGTCATGGCAGATAGTGAGACCCAGAAGCTTGAAAGAAAGGACTTCTTCCAGAGGATTCTTGAGAAAGTCGATGGGGGGGGGGGGGTTCCAAACGGTCCTTTCGAAGAGACATAGTGAGAGTGTGAGATTTGTCCGGATTGAAAGACATGTTCCATGTGTTGGACCAGTTTGTGATTTTACCCAGATCTGCAGTGAGCGAAGAAGCTGCTGCTTGCCGGTCAAGAGATGACAGATGGTACGGCAGAGGGTGGAGTCATCAGCAAAGAGATATAGAGGATTTTCCAGAGAGTCGGATAAATCATTGCTGAAAACCAGAAAAAGAACAGGGCCCAGAACGCTGCCTTGAGTTCAGAAGTTCTCTTCTCTTCAGTTCTCTTCCCTTTCATTCAGAACGGGATGAAAGAACTCCATTTAGGGCCACATATTGACTGCGAGAGGAGAGGAAGTCTACGAGCCATGAGTGGAGATGGCCTTGGATACCATGGGAAGAGAGTTTGGTGAGCAGGGCAGGATGCCAGACCGTGTCAAAAGCACGTGATATGTCCAGTGATATAGCTCTGATTTAATGTCCGGCATTGAGGACCTCCATCCATTGTTGGGAGAGCAGAAACAGCATATCCAGTGTAGAGTGACCTGGTCTGAAACCAAATTCATGATCGGAAATCAGGCCATTGGAGAAGAGAAAGGCGTTAATGTCTGAAGCGATGATGGATTCCATAACCTTGCTGATGATTGGGAGAAGGCTGATTGGTCTGCAGTTACAGGGATCTGTTTTTGCACCTTTTTATGCAGGGCAGTAATGTTTCCTGATTTCCAAGCAGATGGCAGATGACCTTGAGCAAATGAGAGGGTGAATAGAACAGAGAGAGAGGGGTTGAGCAAGAGCAAAGCAGCAGGAACTTAGGACACGTGGGCTGATGCCGTCTTGACCAGTTGCAGAATCTGAGTTGAGGTTTGACAACAAGCTCTCCACCTTGTCAGACGAAAAGGACACAGAGTCCAGGGACAGTTGGCTGCGACTGGGTAAGGTGGATACAGAAAGTGATGGGTTTTGGACACAAGATTTAGCTGCAAACACCTAGTTTAGGCATTCAGCTTTTTCACGTGCGGTATCAGCAGTGCGGCCATTTGAGGTAAGGGAGGGGATGGAGGGGGAACATCCACCAGAAACAGATTTGATTAGACGCCACCAGGATTTGGAGGTGGAAGAGATGTTTGAGAGTTCAGACTTGAGATGAGAAAGATGTTGTTTTCTGGCTCTCCTGAGGGTAGATACACACTTGCTCCGAGCTTTCTGGAAGGAACTGAGATTCCCCTCAGTTGGGTTTGTTTCCATGAGGCAAAGCCAAGTTGTTTCAGGACAACTGCCTCACCACAAGCTTCAGTGAACCATGGGCGGGAGGAAGGGTAGGACAACTGAAGACGAGAGGGGATAAATCTGTGCATGAGGGAGAGCAAGTTTCTTTGAACGAATTCCCAAGATGAGTTTATGTTGGAGAAAGTAGTGATAGGAGACCAGTCTATAAGTTTGATGTCTGCTTGGAGACCCTGTCAGTCGGCCTGAGTGAAATGCCAGACTCGACGGCGGTGAGGTGGTTCTCTGATAATAGCCAGAGAGATGTCCACTTTGACAAGGACGTGGTCAGAAGAACCAATTGGAGCAGAGGAAGAGCAGCAGATATTGTCAGGGAAATTTGTCAAAATCAGATTCAGAAGAGATGGAGTACAATTGGTTGAGATCCGGGTAGGGAAGTTGACCGATTGAGTCAGTCCCAATGAGTCACAGAAAGCTTTTGCTGAGGTGCCATGACAGGTGTGAGAGGTACCTACACCTCGTCAAGTGGCATGATGACAATTGAAGTCGCCACATATGAGGAATAGAGTTTGGATGAGAAGATAGAAGTCGGTCCATGTTTTTGAATAGTGAGGTGTAAATGAAGTCATCACTGTTTGGTGGACAGTAAAGTCAACATATGAACATGAGGTGGGAGTGGAGGGGAAGGCATAGCCAGAGGTATTACTGGGGGTGTGGGGGAGTGAGAGCAGTGCATGGATAGTGAGGAATAGAGTCTTTGATGAAAAGAGCAACTCCTCCACCAGGACAAGGCTCAATCTATCATACTGGAGGAGGGAGTAACCAGGGAGAGATACTTGGGAGTCAGAGACGTCTTGAGGGAGGAAAGTTTCTGTTAGGCAGATTATGTCTAGTTTGTCAATGACAACCTGTATGGAAGGATCTGAAAGGTTTGAGCGAAGGCCTCAGATATTTGAGGTCCATACTGATAATGAAAATGGAGGAGAGGAGGCTTTGGGTGCAGGGGGTGGGGGAGGGGGAGGGTAGGACAAGGGATGAGGGGGAGGTAAGGAGGGTTGTTGAAAGAGTGTGGGGGATTGCAGAATAGTTAGGGTGGGGGGCCGAATGAGGAGGAGAAAAGGCTGTGGTGCTGAGTAGGAGGGGGACAAGGGAGGGAAGAAGGCAGTTGAGGAGTTGAGGAGGTGGAGTGAACAGATGGATGTGAGCGGGCAGGGGAAGGAGGCAGCTTTGTGGATGTGAAGGGGGGCAAATTTGAGAAGAGTGAGTGAGAGGGTGAATGGTGTGAGAAGAGTGAGTGGGGAGAGTTGAGGGAGAAAGGTGAGGGGGGAGTTTTTGAGAAATGTGAGACGGAAGCTTGGAGGGAGAAGAGTGGGATGGTTGCTTTGAGAGGGAGGGGTGAGAGAGGTGAGTTGGTACTGAAGTTGGATCAAAAGAATGGTTGATGGAAAGCGAACCTTCATACCAAACTGGAGTTTTTTTCATTATTAGGTCAGAGATGCGATTAAACACGTTTCTTGATGGATGCAATAAAGGCGAATTAAGAGAATGTAGAGAAGAAATGCTGTAACAGTTGAATTTTTGACAAGGTATGAAGGAAAGGTCGAATTGAGAGCAGTCTGTTGAGATAGAAAAAGAGTAGTGCATTATGAAACAGTAATGAGTATCACACTGTGAAAGAGGCAGATGAAGCATGATAAGAGATCGTTTTTATTACCTTCGCATTCTGCGAAAGGTTATGTTTTGGTCGCTGTGTATTTATTTATTTATTTGTGAACATGTGTGTATGTTTGTTATTCGCATAGCTCAGAAAGTATTAAACCGAATAGCCTGAAATTTGGTGGGATGATTCGTGAGTATCCAAGGACGATTTGATTACATTTTGGGAGCGATCGGGTCAAAGGTCAAGGTCAAGGTCATGAAAAGGTCAAAAACACTTTTGAGCATAACTTCCTTCATAATACAGCTATCGACATGCAACCACCGCCATATTGTTCCATGACGAGATACCTTTCGGATATGTAGTGTCGGATTTGACGTAACGTTATCGGAAGTGCGTCTAAATGACGTCACAAGATGACGTAAATTTTCAATTTTCGATCTCATCAGTTTTGATCATACCGTTTTGTAGGACTTACCTTTAGGACGTCACACACCAAATTTGACTTCGATCGGACTGACCGTTATGACGTCATTGACGTTTGAACATCACGTTTTTCAATTGTGTCTCAAATGTCCTGATATTTTAAATTCAAATATCGATATAATTGAAAGCAAAGTCTCCCAAATCCAGGCATTAGGATCAGTACCAAAATATCTGTTTATTGATGTACAGGTTTTGCCAATTAACTCTGTAGTCAAGGTCACACTCAAGGTCAAAATATACTTGTAGGCATAGCTTCAGATCTAATAGAGCTATTGACATGAAACCAACGTTATAACATTCAGTGAACTACGAGCTTTCAGAATGGTAGTCCCCGATTGGACGTGACGTCCCCGGAAGGGCGTCAAATTGACGTCAAAGGATGACGTCATTTTTCAACTTTTTAATTTTTCAGTGTTTATCATTCCATTTTGTTGGACTGCCTTCAAGGAGGTTACACACCAAATTTGACGTCAATCGGACTGATGGTTGTGACGTCATGGACGTTTTAAAATGACGTTTTTCAAATGTGCCCGGAAAAAAGTTGCGGCGGCGAAGGTATGCGCTCTACCGAGTGCCCGTTCTAGTTATTATTCTGTTATTTTTTTGAGAGAGTTTTCATCAGATTCAATAATGGAAAGGATGTAGAAAAAATCATGAGGTGAATGGTGAATTTGGATCGGGAATCGCAGGGGGTGGAAACAGATCACGTGGTTACGGGAGAAGCATGTGCCGATGGGAGGTGTATAGTCAAAAGTGAATTTATTTATTTTAAATGAGGATTGCATAACATTCGGAAAAGGGAAGGTTGAAGTAAAATCGTGGAACGGTATGGTGAATTTGGAATGGTAAACGCAGAGTGAAGCTGATGGATCGATGAAATGTATCAGGAAAAGGGTGGAGAGAGACACGTGGTTATAGGTGGTGTATACATCAAAAGGATATAAGGAAGATTATTAATTTTGATGTATTTTTGAAGAATAGGTAAGATTCGGGAATCAAAGGTTGTAGGAAGAAATTGTGAAGGAAATGGCGAGAGTAGGTCAGCTCAAGTAGAATAAAGATGGTGTGCCGGCAGAAGGAGGAAGAAGAAGAAGAAGGATCGGGACTCGTTGGTATGCAGAGAGAAAGGTATTTTTTGTTGTTGTTTTGAATTTAAGACAAGAAACAGAGTGTTTAGTTGCGAGGGATGGGGGCGTTGGGAAAGTGGGGAAAATAGGAATCGAAGGTAATAGGGAGAGAATACAAAAAAAATGATCGTTCACCTGGAGCAGAAGGATGGGTAGGCCTCAATTAACCTGGTAAGACAAGGTCGATGAAAACTCACAAAATAGCACGATTTTTGAAACAAAACCGAATGAGAAACACACAGAAACATGTAGGTGAGAAAATAATCAGTTACAACGGGATATAGAACAACCCGAAACTTAACTTTGAGAAAGTCTGCAGAGACCCCTGAGAGAACCTGCCATTGCTACAAATCCAGAACCGGTGTTCGTTTAATATTTGATATTTTGGGCGTCTCCGGGAGGTGTTTAATATCATGGTTCAGTGATCGCGAATCGCTTGCCAAGCCAACCATTTAATATAATTTGAGTTTGGAAGATCAGATCACGTGGATTAAAACACTTGAAATCTGGAGTGAAATCTGAAAATGTAAAGAAATTGGCAATGTTTACTTTTTTGCAGGTATGTGCCATTAGTCCCATTACCAATCAGCTTGCTTTCACTTGCGAAGCCAGCTGCTACTTTCAACCATTTAATTAGAGTGCTTGCTTGAATGCTTAAGCCACTTGCTGAGCACTTTACAATTGATAGCGTGACAGTTTGCATCCCATTTTGGGATGTACATGCGGTAGTTGTTACAATGTAGAGGTACATATGGGTAGATTTGGATCTGTAAAGGGACTCTACGGCTCCTGCGGGTGTGTGTGCATGCCTGCATACTTGGTTACGGGTAAAGTGGTGGCAAAGTTTCATCCTGTATCTCATTATGATCATGGAATGTGGAGGTTTAAAATTTTAACCTCAGCAGCATACGATCAATCACGTTTTCCTTTGTCCTCGTGACTTTCTAAAGCAGTTGGTTATTTTATATGAACCGGGTGTGCTTTACAAGTGTTATAGAGTTTCTCTTTGTGAGTTTCAAAGTAAAATACATTTCATATCACCCAATTTCCAAGCTGTTTGCTGCATTAATGTGTGTTCTAAATTTCCGAGCCAAATTTATTTTTCTACCCATCACGACGATTGGCAGCTGTTTATACAGTTGAATGTTTATGCACATCTTCTTGAAACATTCATAATACGTTGTTTTTTATTTGTTTTTGAAGTTCCCGCAAAACAAGGGTGAAAGTTACTCAAGGTTTTTGGGCTGTAGTCGGTATTCACATTGACTCCAATCTGCCGACGCCCGAAAAATTGCCAATATCAGTCAAGCACCAATGTGTGTGTGTGTCTCTCTGTGTCTCTCTGTGTCTCTCTGTGTCTCTCTGTGTGTCTGTGTGTCTGTGTATGTGTGTTTTTCATAAAGCACAACATTTAATCGCAGCGAACTCCCCCTCCCCTCATATTCATACACACACACACACACACACACACACACACACACACACACACACACATATATATATATATATATATATATATATATATATATATATATATATATATATATATATATATGTATATGTATATGTATATGTATATGTATATATATATATATATATATATATATATATATGTATATGTATATATTGTTGTGGTTACCAAATTCGCAAACCACCATTCATGTCCCTTAGGTGAGATATCTCGGTAAGTATATGTGTAGTTAGGCCCAAACCCGTTGTCTAGTGGGAATACATGTCATTTATGCGTGCTGCGACTCTTCAGGATAGCCGTTTTTCTTTTACTATCTTTATTTTGGACCAACCGCCATGATAACCACCGCCAACCGTGTCTCAACAGTCATCACAACATCAACCACCCACCGCGGTGCCGCTTCACCACAGCAGCCACGACCTTTGCCGTCACACCTCGCAACCGTAGCATCGCCACCGTTCTTGCCCCGCTGTGGGTACCGGTGGTGGACTCGTGCAGGGCGCACGTCGAACAGCGTGTACAAAATCACGGATTTTGTGCTTCAAAAACGGATCAAAAACGACACACGCCCACTTTTTGCCGTCCAATCGGTGAGCGAGGGGCGATTTGGCCCCGCCTCCAGGACGATCGATATATGAAAATTTGTGGATCAAAAAGCCTTCACGCCCACTTTTTCTCGGGCCA